>NC_064817.1:23652188-23692437 GCF_023721935.1 Panthera uncia
TGGCTGAATCTGTGGTTTAGCCAGGTGCTTTCCACCAGATTCTGTTTTCATATGGCCAGGCTTCCATCTTTCAGTTAGTTGTTATTTGACATGAATCTGTACTCGCTTTAGTTGAGACCTCTCTCTGTGTCTCTATTCTTGTATTTCCTTTTTTTCCCTTACCACTTTCCTTCTAATTTGCATTTTCTTGCTGTGTTTAAGTGAGTTACCTTCAATTTATTCTCGAAAAAAAGAAGAGTAAAAGTAAATACATAAATACCTTCCAGGGTTGTTACATATATAACAAACCCTATTCAGGTGTCATTGTTATGTATGCATAAATGTTTTAGTGGTTAGAATTAATAAATAACGTCAGGAAAACCGAGAAGAAAGCAACTTAGGAGCAGCTGGATGGCTCAGTCAGTTAAAAGTCTGACTTTTGGTTTTGGCTCAGGTCGTGATCTCTTGGTTTGTGGGATGGAGCCCCGTGTCAGGCTCTGTGCTGGCAGCTTGGAGCCTGCTTGGGGTTCTCTCTCTCCCTCTTTCTCCGCCCCTCCATGTCTCTCTCTCTTTCTCTCACACACACACAAAATAAATAAAACATTTTTAAAACCTGTAAAGAAGAAAAAAAAGAAGAGCAACCTACGAAATCCTATCATGAGTTCTGTTTCTAGCCATTGAATACATCATAGATGCAGTTCATAAAAAGGCAAATGTAGTGATTCTTACATCAGTTGTTTGGGTAAAATATCTCAAAGCATAAGCAGGTGCATGTGCTAGGCAGCTTATGACTTAAAGGAACTGAGGTTGATATTGAAACTGGTACTCTCTTTCTTCCCAGAGGTATGGCTGAATCTGTGGTTTAGCCAGGTGCTTTCCACCAGATTCTGTTTAAGTCAATGGGTGAATTATCTCCAGTGCCTCGTTGAACATAATGTGGAGCAGCCAGATTGCTGTGTTTTATCAATGTGTTTAAGCAGCACCAAACAACCAGACATCGATGGAAATATTGGTCAGATAATTTGTCTCCCATTCTGTAGCAAAAACAGCTGACTGAGAGCTTTGTGAATTTTCAGTTGTTTGGGTCACTATATCCTAATAAACATGCTTCTGTATGGAAATATGCTAATACTTCAGCATGGAAAAATAGGTTTGACCGAGAAAACTGTATTTGTGAATGTAGTCTGTCTTTGCACATATTCAGATGCTACTTCAGTTTGCAGACTTAAAAGTAAATAACTTTTCTGTGACTTTATTGAGCAAGAATATGTTAAAGATTACTGTAGTCACGCTGTACATTGGGTTGGGGGTGTTGACCATGCTGTGCGATCTTTAACAAGATGATTGAGCTCTATCTCTGTTAGCTTAGAACGGCTGCATTTTGTCCTAGTCATCACTGACGTGCCCAAAAAGATAAATTGTAGGTGCAAGCAGCAAATATCAAGCTTCCTTAGGATTTTTATCCTTTCCATTCTGTTTCTTAACTTTTTTTCCATTTCAGGGTCACAACAGCAATATATCCAACATTAGAAATAAGGACATCTGTATTGCATTGATATTGCTAAATTGGTATTCAGTAAAATAAAACCATCCCTTGCAGTAATGGGTGAGAACTTGCCTTTCACCTAGAGCCAAGTTCATTAGAAATTCATGCTCACAGCCCAGAGAAAAACAGAGTTTTTATGAGGTTTCCACAAGTAATATATCTGCATGATGGGTTGTTCCAAGAAACTGAGCAAATGAAAATGTCAGTTTGCAGAAACTGTCAAAACCAGCATAACCTAATTTAGAATTGCCGCTTATTTAATAAACCACCAGTCACCCTACCAGATAGAGTCCTGTCATTCTTGTAGAAAAAGTACTCATTCCTCTTGCACTTAAGTTAGGTTTATAGATACCCAAGGGTCTGCTAATGGGGAAAAAAGAATTAATTACACAGCACACATCATTAAACTACAGCCAGCATAGTTAGTGTTCTTAGCTATATAACACAGTGTGCTTTGCCCCACGCTTTGCACATGGCACATCCTCAGAAAATATAAAATTATAAGTAATTTTATTAATGTTATTACATGAGTTTGAATTGAAAATATATTCAGGGTGCCTGGGTGGTCAGTCAGTTAAGCATCCGACTTCACCTCACGTCATGATCTCCCAGTTTGTGGGTTTGAACCCCACATTGGGTTCTGTGCTGACAGCTCAGAGACTGGAGCCTGCTTCGGGTTCTGTGTCTTCCTGTTCCTGGCCCTCTATTTGTTCTCTCTCTCTCTCTCTCTCTCTCTCTCCCCCCTCCCCCTCTCTTCCTCCCTCCCTCCCTCCCTCCCTCCGTCTCCCTCCCTCCCTCCCTCTCTTTCTCTCTCTCTCTGAAAAATAATAAACATTAAAAAACTAAAAATAATTTTCAGTATACAATTTCTAATAAGAGTAGTAGGTACTTATTCAGGGCCCTTAGTGTTCGCACACTAAGGGGCTAGAATATTACTATTTTGCACAATAACCTGTCTTTACTAAAATCACCTCTGATTTCATGATTCATGATTGTTAATTCTTGTGAGACATGTTGTACCGGCAGTGGGTCATGATGCTTCAATAGAGTATACACATTAAGTGGATTATTTTCTAAACTAGCAGTAGCAAAATTCTGAAGGGAGTGGGGTAGGAGATGACAAGATTGTTGAGGTAGGAGGGGTATGTGGAGAGGTATTTCTAAGGAAGAAAATGTTCATGCATTTTTAATTGCTTAGAATAATTTGATTGCAAGTTTCAAAGACGGACTGAAAAAGAATGTAATCAATTCTCTGCATGTTGGCACAATAGAAATTTACGGGAAGACTGTGGAGGAAATGATATGAGAACAGCTGAATGAACTCAATAGCTATGATGTGGAGCCTTCCTTATTGTTGAGAATGGAAAAGAGTGCACCAGATTTGGCAGCAAGCTGTGTTTTCTCAGTACAGTAGATCCCTATTGCTCATGAGTATTAGAGAAAGGCCTACACACCTGCTTCTGTTATTCTCAAGCTGAATGATGATGACAGAGTTTATAAATGGCCTTTCTTTCCTCTCTGCTAATGTTTCCTCATACGTGGGAGAAGTAGATTATCTGGGTATCTAAATATCACCTGGAATTGTTACACCATGCAGCGGGTGTGCAGGAAATTAAAGCAGATGATTTTGGTTGACAGTTTTAGGTAATACAATGTTTTCAGCATCTTTACTCTTATTCTTTAGAGTTTCTATGTGTTCTCCCCACACTACCTACTGATAATTGGCCTTTTGGCTCCAAAGGCCAGTTACCTAGAGGCAGCCGTATTGACACATTTTTGTCATTGTTTGACACTGCTTGCCCTCAGTCTCACAATTGTGTCATTTCTTTCTGCATACCATTTCTTAAGCCCATCTTTGCTTTACTGTTTTTATAATCACATGTCAATCTGGGACTCGCCATCCTGACCTACATGACAACAGCCTCTCACATGGCTTCTTGGCTCTTAACTTGTCTTGATTTCGTTGTAGCCATTATAGATCACTGAGACCCAGCTTGATCATCCATTGGATTTGGGAGGGGAGAGACATCAGTTTATTGATGTCTCCAGTGACTCCTAATTGTTCACCATGAACCTACAGTCACCTGTACTGATCAATGGATCACATGTGTTGACAGGTGCATCATCACCTGTAGAGGGTGGGTATAAGCATGTGTAATTCAGAGAACAAAATGTCACTGAAGGCAGAGGCAGATGTGGTTGTCTTCAGTAGTAGAGTTTTATGAGGATAGGACCTCAAAATTCATTTGCAAAACCAAAAAAAATCATAATCCCCTCTTTTCCTTATCAATGACCTCTTAATATCTACTGAATTAGTACTGGAAAATATGATTTAAAGAGGATTTAAGTTTTGAATTTAAACTATCTTTTTCATATTTCTCTATATTTTACAAAGCTTTCATTAAAAAAAGTTGACAACTTTAAAAAAATAAGATTTAGGTGGCATATATACCTTTACATCTAGGAACAATAGAAACATTGGTAGCAAAACATTTTTCTTCATGGCTCTCTTTTGTGGAAGGAGGAATAGTTATTTTCCTTGTCATTAGTCCTGCTTTCTTATGTGATAGAGAATTGTTAGACCTAAATTACATTCCTTTTTAAAATTATAACTGTCTCTGTTTTTGATGTTTATTTTTTTTGAGAGAGAGAGTGTGTGCAGCAGAAGGACAGAGAGAGGCAGCGACAGAGGATCCTAAGTGGGCTCTGCGCTGACAGCAGCAAGCCTGACGTGCGGCCTGAACTCAGGAACCATAAGATCATGACCTGAGCCAAAGTGGGATGCTCAACTGACTGAGCCACCCAGGCGCCCCTATAATCGTCTCTTAACAAAAAGATCTTGAATATCACAGTACATTCAATTTCTAGTTTTTAGTGGTAATTTTATTTATTTATTTAATTTTTTTAAATATATGAAATTTATTGTCAAATTGGTTTCCATACAACACCCAGTGCTCATCCCAAAAGATGCCCTCTTCAATGCCCATCACCCAACCTCCCCTCCCTCCCACCCCCCATCAGCCCTCAGTTTGTTCTCAGTTTTTAAGAGTCTCTTATGCTTTGGCTCTCTCCCACTCTAACCTCTCTTTTTTTTTTCCTTCCCCTCCCCCATGGGTTCCTGTTTAGTGGTAATTTTAAAATGAGTAGTTTGCATTAGGTTTCTCTTCTAAAACTTAGTAGCTTCTTGGCCATCTGGATGTCATCTTTAGAGAAGTGTCTGTTCATGTCTTCTGCCCATTTATTCACTGGATTATTTGTTATTCAGGTGTGGCATTTGTTGAGCACATGAAAAGATGCTCAACGTCACTCCTCGTCAGGGAAATACAAATCAAAACCCCACTGAGATATCACCTCACGCCAGTCAGAGTGGCTAAAATGAACAAATCAGGAGACTATAGATGCTGGAGAGGATGTGGAGAAACGGGAACCCTCTTGCACTGCTGGTGGGGATGCAAACTGGTACCACCTCTCTGGAAAACAGTGTGGAGGTTCCTCCAAAAATTAAAAATAGATCTACCTCATGACCCAGCAATAGCACTGCTAGGAATTTACCCAAGGGATACAGGAGTGCTGATGCATAGAGGCACTTGTACCCCAATGGTTATAGCAGCCCTTTCAACAATAGCCAAATTATGGAAAGAGCCTAAATGTCCATCAACTGAGGAATGGATAAAGAAGTTGTGGTCTATATACACAATGGAATACTACTTGACAATGAGAAAGAATGAAATCTGGCCTTTTGTAGCAACGTGGATGGAACTGGAGAGTGTTATGCTAAGTGAAATAAGTCATACAGAGAAAGACAGATACTATATGTTTTCACTCTTATGTGGATCCTGAGAAACTTAACAGAAGACCATGGGGGAGGGGAAGGGGGGAAAAACGGAGATGGAGGAGCCAAACCATAAGAGCCTCTTAAAAACTGAGACTAAACTGAGGGTTGATGGGGGGTGGGAGGGAGGGGAAAGTGGGTGATGGGCATTGAGGAGGGCACCTGTTGGGACGAGCACTGGGTGTTGTAAGGAAACCAATTTGACAATAAATTTCATATTAAAAAAACAAAAAAAACCCAAAAACTCAGTAGCTTAAAACAATACCATTTTATGATCTTATGCTTCTGGAGTTTGAAACCTGACACAGGTCTCACTGGTCAAATTGTCAGCAGAACTGCACTCCTTTCCAGAGGCTCTAAGGAAGAATCCATCTCTTGCCTTTTCCAACTTTTGGAGTCTGTCCATATTCCAGGGCTCATGTCCCTCTTTCACTGACTTCAAAGCCAGCAGTGTTTCATCTTTCTGACCATTCTTTAGCAAGCAACGCTTTCCGATTCTATTCTTCGGCCTCCCTCTTCCACTTTTAAGGACCCATATGATGATATTGGACCCATCTGGATAATCCAGGGTACTCTTCTTATTTTAATGTCAGATGATTAACAATATTAGTTCCATCTGCAATGTTAATTCCCCTTTGCTGTGTAATCCAGCACATTCACGGGTTTTGGGGATCAGGATGTAGACCACTTTTGCGAGGGGGACATCATTCCACCTGCCAGATAGTACTATGTGGGTAGGTAAATATATCTTTTTTACTGAAGTCTGCCTTTAAAAACAAATGTCAGTAGAGTACATTCTTTTCTAGTTTTTTACTTTAGCACTAGATTTTTACTCATAATGAAAGGAAATCAACCCAAAGGTACAGTGTATACTTTGAATCAATCTGAGCACTAAAAAGTGTTTATAAAAATAAATACATATATAGCTTATGAGATTTAAGTACAAGATAATGGAATCTTTCTCAACTAAAAGTAATGCTCTGTGTGACACTAATATGTAAAGCAAATTCCAGAATGTAACTCCAGATTCTAAAAAAGACCAAAGTCATAAAGTGGCTAAGATCTCCAAACTTTTTCCTGTGAATCATTAACCATTGCTAATATCTCCATGGCACTATATCCCATAAATGAAGAAAACATTTTTTGTTTTCTGACAAGTGGTACTGTTTTTGAGGCCCAATTCTAAATTCCTAAATAAGGGTTTGGAGCAAGCTCTCTCACTGTCATCCGTTATTTACTCGGCTTTGTTGCAGAGACTAAGTACTTGTGAAACTTTGTGCCCAGTGCAGGCAGCTTTTGCATTTTGGGGTTAAAAGCTATGATAATTTGGATGATTCTTACACAAATAGGAATAGTAGAGCCATTAAATATGTTCTTAAGGCAAACATACTGTTGGATGACATTGACTGAGGTAAGAAACTGATTTAGGGAATAATACCCTTTTGGGCTAAACTAAGCACTTATTTACATAAGGGAACCATGATACAGTGGTAAAAATGGTGGATTAGGCTAAGAAAGAGTTTATGGTCTTGGCTCTATCTCTAATTATCTGTATCCTTTTGAACAAGTTTAAGGACACTTTTTGCCTCATTTCCCTCATTTTAAAAATGAGTTGAGATGGAATTAATACTGAAGTCTTCTATTATTCAAAGCTTCTGCGATGTTGTGTTACACTCCCAGTTTTACGTGGCTACCATATGCTTCACATTGTCTGAGGTGCTCATGGAAGTAAAGGGTTTGGGCTGAAAATAAGAAATATAGGAGGTATATGTGATATGACAAAAACCTTGCAACTCTGAATATAAGAAACAGAGTTCCCGGAAATGTTGAGAGCTTAAAAAGGCTCTATCACACATCTCCTTGCTACTTTACTCTTTTCTGAATTCAGTTCCAATGGCATTGGTAAATGTGAAGGGGTCTTGAAGAGAAATAGCATCAGGATGTTTTACTATAGTTCTGCCTTATTGTGTATGGAATAGACTTGATACTAGAAACTTGATAGCAAAGTGAAATTCTCTGTAAGCTTTTTTTTTTTTTCCAACTGACTTCTTTTATAGAATTGAGGCTGCACTCCCAAGGGAAGATAAATGATCCTAGAAAATGCAATAAAAATCAGAGAATGTTTTCATAGTAGAGACTGGCTGGGCTACAAACAAAATCTACCTTATGCCCACATTTAACTGATGAGAACATGCAGAGATGCGTCATGATTCGCTCAAAGTCATGAAGCCAGTTAGGGTCAAGACTGAGACTTGATCCACTCTTTCCCACATTAGTCATGTTCAACCTTTCATACTTAAATTGTGTATGATTACATATGCTATTAAAATGGATATTTTTTTTTTGCCTAAGTATTAGCAACATTCAACATCAATCACTAATTTTAATGAAGTAATACTTCAGTGTTGCTTCATAAGTGCCAAACACTATTCTAGGTGCTTTTACTCATTTGCTTTTATCAACTAACTTAATCACCGCAGCAATTTTATGAAATGGTTCTATTTCTACTACAGTTTTACAGGTAGGGGGCCTATGCTCCAATTCACACTTTAAATCAATGGTAAAGATGAGATATGAACCCACACAGTTTGGTTCCAAACCCTGTGTTGTCAATCATGCTATAATTCCTCTGAATTTAAATGATATAAGAAAAGTTAAACTACCAGGTTGGACCTGGATTCTTCTATTATTACCGTCACATGGCAGTCACAGTTTATTATTTGGATCTTCAATTTATGCCTATGACTTTTCTTTCTAACTGAGATTGTCATTCATTCACATGTAGTGATTGAGCATTTATCCTATGTACAGGACTTTATCAAGTGTTCCAGGGGCTGGCAGGATAATATAATTCAAATCAGCCTGTGTGATAAAATAGTGTGATTCAAAGTATACTAAATAGTATTAATTACAATAGTTCTCATATATTACATATTTAATAGGGGCCAGCTTTTGTGCTGGGTGCCTTGCATATTTTTTCTCACGTAATTTTCCTACCAGCCCCATAAGGCCAATCACATTTCTTAATTTTATTGGTGATGAAAATGAGACTTGAATAGGTAAGCAACTTACCCATGATCACAAAGAAAGCAGCAGAGTTGATATTTACCTCCAGATCTATGTGAGTGGAAATCCCACTTTGTATCTACTGCTCTGAATCTCCTAACCCAGTCATCAAAAAAGAGCCTGCAGAGCTCCTCTCCAGGCCCAGCTGGGGAATATTACTTCCCATTGCTTGGCCAGCATCCTCCGTGGCCTCTTTTTGCTCACATCTTACAGGTTCCTGAGGATTTTCATCATCTCCCCAAACGATAGTGAGGAGAAATTGTAGAGTTCATCCCTACCCTTTGTGTTTAGGCTCTCCCTACCAATTAAATATAGGACTTGAGTCTTGCAGTCTTTTACGAGTCTGACTGATGGACTGAATAGAAGTAAAGATATGTAACTAATATTCTAAATATATGATTTTAGCTTAAAAAATTACAACTTTTTTCCCTTTCCTGCTGCTCTCCAGCTTTATTTTTCAATATTCCAATATTCTGTCTCTTGTCTACTTCTGAAGATCTACATCTTTTCCTGAGGTCTGCAGTCTCCTTTGATTCAGATGCTCATTTAGCAATTGGACCGAGTCTCTCTCCTTTCACCAAATAGTGATATGGTTTCAGTTTTTTATACCTATTCATTGACACTCTCGGAAAGAGAAGGATTCCATCTCTATGTTTTAGAGAATCTTGAATTATGAAATAGTATCTCTATCCCTCTCCCTTTTTTGTCTCCCTCACCTCTTCTCTCTCGTCTCCTCCTCATACATGCTTATCAACATTGTGCATCTCCGTGTGTACCACTGTTTCTGGCATTATGGTGACTTACAACTTAAGGGTGTAACTTATAGGTATTATATTCAGATGGAGACTTGTCAAGACAAATACCATCTTCCTGACACTGATGCTGCAGTCAACACTGGAATAGAAGGTTGATAGCTGTTTTAAAATTTTTGCAATTGGCTGCCATAGAAACCAACACAAGAGTGACTTTGCGCTGAAATTTGACATCTCAGGGATATGTCTAGTGAATCTTTGACACAGAAAGCGAAATAAATTAGAAAGCAATTTTATATAGACCCTGTTAGATCTTCAAAACTTGAGTCTGGTAGTGCTTGAACAAAGTAACTATTTAGAAAAAGAAAAGACATTGGTCCTTGGCATTCTCGAATTCATCGAAAAGACTTTCTTTAGATGTTAACAGATTTTGATGGCAGAATCGCTCTATCTGGAGCCTTCAACTCACTTCAGAAAAGATTTAAACATTTTATTTTATGCCTTTAAAAATCTAAGCTTCTCATCTTCCATCCCTAAATCAAAAGTGGCATAAAATTTCTAAAGTCAAGTTTTAAGTCAGCAAATAAACATTTGTAAAAGTGTTAAATGATTATTCTTTTTGCATTTGAAATACATTTGCATTCACATTTTATATATTGAGGAATGTGTATCTCCATTCACTTACATGTGTGCTATAAAAGTTCACCATCCAGATTCCATGGTGAATGAGTCACCTGAGTTTTCCAATTACTGCAGTTCCTCTAATCACTGGAATGTCCGTCTTCAACAGATGAATGCAACTTGGCATTCCTCATATATTGTAACAAGAACACCTTCAAATATAATTGATTCCCCATAGAATTCTTGTAAGATATACTTCCTCAAAGTGTATCTTCCTCAAATCTCTCTTGGTGCTTCTTCGTGATATTTTTGCATGTTAGTTATTGTGATCTGCTGGTCCTTGAGTGTAGGTGCAGGTAAAGAATGAAAACGGTTAATATCTCTTCCCTTTTTATGGAATGTGGCCTTGTGCAAATGCCTTTAGTCATCAGTGTCTCGGGGACATTTGAGCCAAATGCAAGTTGTTAATTTGCCTCCACCTCAGCACTCACATTTAGCAACACCCAAACTCTATTTGCATATACAGTAGGAATGTCTTATGCCTCAGGTGGCACATTGGTGAGGTACAGGTGACTCTTTTGCTTTCCCACCCATCCCTAATAGCTGACCTATCTCTCCTTACCACTCTGCTCCCTGGGCTGCTGAGTAGAGGATTCTTACAACAGCCATGTGGCTGCTGTGAATGATTGCCATGGAGTTTTTGCCTTTTCCCTCAGTTTTCTGTCCTTCCTCTTCTTCTTTCTGTTGCTACTCCAAATTTTCTGAAAAAGCTAGTTTATGTCTAGATTATCACCCCATCAGAGAATACACTTCCTTTCAAGTGGGAAATCAATCATCACAGCAGGGTGGTACTATTTTTATGGCTCTCTCTTCTATGTTGTTGGTTTCTTGCTTGGATCCAAAGGGAATGCTTCATTGTTCTGAAGGAGGAAAGGTTTGCAGCCCCTCCATCCCTAACAACAACTGTTTTGAAGTCTCAGAGTTTGGGAGTTCTGAAAGTTTAGCCCCAGGCAGGTTAGTGTGTGTTTGCATATATGTGTACATATACACTTACTGTCTTGCTCAGTAGTAGGCCTATGCTTAAATTAATTTGACAAGCTGTTTTTTAATAAGGTGAAACACAAAAATGGACCCCTATTTCAAAGATGTGGGAAAAATATTTTTTCAGATCAAACAGGAAATAGCAAGTCACGAACCAGTGATATAATCATACCTCAGTTGGGTTCGTATATTTCTTTCTACAGGGCGCATACAAATTAGCTTTCTAAGTTTATCAGCTGTGCATAGATATTTCCTATAACATATAATTTTCTAAAATCACATATGGCTACTTTAAATTCTTCAGAATTCTATACCACAAAATATATTAGGAATTGGGAAAAAAGGACTTCTACAAAACAGATACAGTCATTTATGTATTTATTTTAGTCTGATTGAATAGATTGTGAAAAAGGGGGAAAAATCAGTGGGATCTCATTATTTCAAGGACTGTTACACAAATGAGACTGCACTCACTGGCCTCAGAGACATGTCACACAGACATTAAGGACAGTACAGTACCATACTCTAATAACACACAGAAACAGAGAACCAAGAGAGAAACACAAAACAGGGTCAGTAGTGGTGAAAGGTAAGCATAGTAAACAATGGAAGCTTTGGGAAAACATAAAATAAATGATTTTATGGGATATAGAATATTTTCTTTGGTGTCTAATTTAGACATCATGGAGAGGAAAATATTTGGTGGCAAGAATGACATGAAGAGATTAAAAACAGGACATGTAAGCTCATGTGTGTTTAGATGTGGTATTTTGAACAGTTAGTGTAATATGGTAGGGTTCTTGACACTTTCTCCCTAACTGGTAAAGTTACTTTTATATTGTATATAACGTTGAGAAGAGGTAGAGGAACAAGGATAGGGTCTGAAGAGGTGGCATAGTTCTAGATGCTTTAAATTTGCTGTAAATTAACGGAAGAAAAAGACAGACACAAATAACAAGTTGCATACGACTCTTATCACAGACAATTATAAAAGCATAAAAAAAACTCTTGCAAATAAAGCCAACACCTCAATACAAAAATGGTCATATTATATGAATAAACAATTCATAGGAAAAGTCACTTGGCTTTGAAATAAATGTATGAAAATATCCCACCTCCTTTGTGATAAAAGAAATCTTAACCAAAAATGTCACCCATCAGGTTAACGAAGTTAACACGTGACAGGGATGTAGAGATCAGGGGATCATACATTGTTGATGATAGTTTCATAAAGCCTGTGTGCAGAGCAACTTAGCAGTATCTATCAAGACAAAACTGGTGCATATGCCTTGAATCAGTGATTTTCAAATTTACCTTGCGGATAAACTTACCCATGCCATATGTCATGTGTGTGTATTTGGCTACATGCATTGTTTTCTGAATTGTGTAAGATTGGAAATTAATTCGATATTCTTCAATAGAGAAGTGTTTGAGAAAATTACAATTCATCCACACAATGGACACCATTCATCTATGAAGAAGAAAGACACTTCTCTATGTGTTAGTGTAGAAAGATCTTGAAGTTTTATTGTTAAATTTAAAAAATGGAGGATATAAAAAAAATGGGTGTCGTGTGCTGCTTAGAGGAAAGAACATGCTCATACACACACACACACACACACACACACACACACACACGGTGATGATCATAGAATATCTCTGGCCTGTCACACTATACTTGAAGTGTGTTAAGGAGCTTGCCTCTAAGAAGGGGGACCTGGTTGGATGGAGATATTGCAATGGGCAAAAGACTTTTCAATTTAGATACTTCCATAACTTGTGTATTTTATATCTTACTGTATGGAGTACTACAAAAAATAATTGAAAACTAATGGGATTAGAGAAAAGCATGGATTGTAAGAGTATATTCTGTCTGGGAATACAAGTGTGCAATGAGGTAGAATTACTTTTACTGTCTTAGGAGTCTGGTAATAATGAACACAAAAGAGGAGGAAGAAAGTTTTTCACCGATATTTTGACATCAAACTGAGATCATTTGATGGTTTTCATCTGATTAATATTCCTAAATGATTTTGGAGAGGATTTTGTGACCCAGAAATGCAATAATCCATTACAGTATCTCGTTTACATCCCATTAACACTGACAGCACTCTGTGTTACCTTTTAAAATTTTTTTACATCAGCGCCTCAGTTATTTAACCATTTTCCAATTATTAAGCGATATATGAATCAGTCTCACATTCTGTACTCAGAACAATGAAGATCAAAACATGTATTTCCTATAGCAATTATAGATTACAACAGTGAAAAGTGGGTTTCAGAGTATGAAAAGAGTGGAGAACAAGTCAAAATCTTATATGAATATGAGAGAACATTTTCATTATAATTAGAAAGCCCCGGTGGCCTAATTTTCCTCATTAATGCTGAGCATTTTTGAGAAGTATGTATAACTTGAGGTACCAAATGCCAAGAGTGAAATAAGGAAAAGGCCTAAGAACTAAAGATACAGGAATTCCCATTTATTACCCAATTTACATCACAGTGTTTTTTAATTGGTAGTGTAAAATGTTGTATAGGAAGTTTTACACATCCTTTTATGTGATTTCTCTTTCCTTGATGTGTTAAAGTAATTATTTTCATACAGTAACTTAGAAAATCATGCACAAAGTGACATAACTTAGATATGTAGTCTCTAACTGGACATACGAACTGCTGATGCGATTTTCTCCTCAGAGTACCTCAAGCTCTAACTTACTAATGAGAATATCACATTTTTCTCTTTCGTTGGACTTCACTACCATATATGCCACTTGCACTCACCATATCACTTAAGGACATCACTTTGTCTTCTTTGCTCTTTGTTGGAGCAGTAAAGAAAACCACACTTGAGAAATAGGAGCAAAATTTAGCTAAGTCATGAGAGATATTTGATGAGTATCCTGGTGATATCCAGCTCACTGAACTTGTGTAAGAGTAGGATGGGCATAAACCAGTGCCTCTCACTTTATGGAAAAATGAAGAAAGCATTAAAGCTTTAAACCGTCAAACTATAGCTTGTGTATAAGATTGCAGCGGACCAGTTTACTGAGTGCTGAAAAAGCTTTGCTTTTGAGACTCCTCATTCCCTTTTAGCATTTGGACCCCAGAGTAGAGAATGATTTCTCCTCAGATAACACAAGAGGCCATTTCATCATCACTTCAGGGTGTAAGTATCGTTTTCTTATTCCTTTTGCTGCATTGCATCTAAAATATTAAGATTTGTTTCCCTGCATTGTATCACTAAAAATAAGAAGCTTTCCCCAAGGAAAAAGAAAGGTGTTCAGACAAGATCAGAGACTTCCTTTGATACTTGCAAGTAAACTCCTCTTTGTGTCGGCAGTGGTACCTTGGCTGTTGTCCAGCAGTTTAATTGGCTCTCGTTTGCCTAATCTCCTCTAACAGATAATGTTATTACAGAATCGCAAGACTCCAAAATCCCCCATCAGACAAAACAAGCCTTATAATGAGAATCCCTTCATTTTACTTGGCATTTGGCTTGGTGTGAGCCACCTCAGGCCCATCTCACTTGTGAGAAATGCATTATTTTTCCCAACAACCATGCTAATTCTAAACCAGGAAACATTTATTTTGGATCATTTCTTTTCTGGAATGATTCAAAGTTCAGGCAAGTAAAATTGGGAAGGAAGTTAAATTAAGCTAAAATAGAAGGAGACAGAATTAAATTGGATTTTATAACCTCTCTTTTGCAACTCAGTTCATGTTAATTTGTGTCTTGAAAGACAAAGCACTAGGCTATTTGCTATTTTTGAATTTGCATTGTTTTCTTCTACGAAAATAAATCAGTGTATGTACTTCATGTGTTTAGAGTCCGTATCTTTTGTTTATCCATGTAGTTATTCTTACAATTGACAAATATTCAATGAGTGTCTTCTGTGTTCAAGGCAGTGCTAATAGAGTAAAGTAACAAACACAAAAGAAAGGCCTAATCTAATGGAACTTAAAGTAGGTAGTGATAATTGTATAAAGAAAACTAGTGTATAGGAGATTCGAGTGCCGTGTATATATGTGGAGATGGGACAGATGTGTTTATTTTACATCTAACATATATGTGTCCATATTCATATATATCTAGATAGATATAGATTTTGTGTTATATTACAGAATGTCAAAGATGATCCCTCTGATAAGGTGGCTTTTCAGAAAAATTAAGGGAAATGGAGGGGCAAGCCATGTAGCTGTATGGAGGAAAGATAATTACAGTCAGGATGCAACAAATGCAAAGGCCAGAAGTGAAAGCCTGCCTTGTGTTTGAGGAACACCAAAGAGTGATGTGACTCGGGAGGAAATGCTAGAAGATGAGAAGACAGACACAGGGTAGAAATAGAACAAGTCAAGCCTATCTTTGGTGATTCTGGAATTATTTGAGAATGGATTCCTTTAAACTACATGTATGCAATATGGTGGTTAAAATAGAAAACTAGGACCATGTAGAAAAGATTGAAGCAAAAATAGCGTACAAGAATGCAAATACAGTTTGTATAGGTGAGCACCAGATTTCTCTCTGAGTTTTCGAGTGGCTGGGGCATAAAAGGAAATAGCAATCACATAGGACTGGTTAAATAAATAGGTTTGTAAGTAAATAAATAAATAAGCAGTCAAAACTATCAATTATTTAAGGAAATTAAAATTACAAAATAATCGTTTCTCTTGTTTGTCTTCTTTGTCAGTCAAACATGCCCTTTTTTTCTTTCCTTTCATTTTTTATAGTTTGGGTTATTCAATTTAAAAAATAAGTGTCTATTAAAGTATGGCTGTCATACAATTTTATATTAGTTTCAGGTGTACAACATGGTGATTCAACATTTCTATACCTTAGTCATTGCTCACCACAGTGCTGTCATCATCTGTCACCATACAAAGTTACTACAATGTTTTAAATTATATTCCCTATGCTGTACTTTTCATTCTGGTGACTTATTTATTTTATAATTGGAAGATTGTACTTCTTAATCCCCTTTACCTGTCTCACTGATCCTCCCCACCCACCACCCCTATGGTAATCACCGGTTTGTTCTCTAGATGTATGAGTCTGTTTCTTTTTTTTTCTTTAAATTGAACCAATTTCCACACTTGAGACTCTGTAATTTCATCCAGTTTTGAAAAAGATTGCAAGTTATAAAATCTTACATCATTTTTAAATTATCCACTACCATATTGAAATCTTTATGACTTACCCTGTACACATGGATGTGTTTTTATTTCAATGCTAAGATTCAAGAGAGAAAATCTACTGTTTTTTTTTTAAATAGAAATCACAAACTATTCATGTGCCAAGAAGAAACTTACTTCACCGAATGTATTGATTATCTCTATATTCACTGCCTCTTTTGTAAGTCATTTTGCAAACTCTTACATTGGGATTCATGCAGTTTTTTATTGATCTGGTAAATACTTTCTTATTTCATGTTAAAATACACTGCAGGCACCAGACATAGACTGTATTTGCTTGTCTGAAATCATAATTTAAGTAATTTAAAAAATAATGTCCATTATTATCCATCATCTGAGAGAGCTTTCCTCTCTGGGAAAGAGCAAGAAAGTAAACTAACAAAGACAGTTACCTAACGTTAATAAAAGTGTGTAAACCCAATTTGAAATCCAGAAAGCTGTGGATTGCATGAAGAGATAAGTAAGAGGAAAATATTGCCCTTATAATAAAAACAGTCATGTTAGATGACAAAGTAGTGAAATTTTTAAAAAATTCCTGACAATTTAAAAATAGATAGTGGGATGGCTAGATGGCTCAGTCAGTTGGGCTTCTGACTCTTGATTTCGGCTCAGGTCATGATCTCAAGGTCATGAGATCTAACCCCGCACTGGGCTATGCACTGACAGTGCAGAGGCTGTTTGGAATTCTCTCTCTCTCTCTCTCTCTCTGTCTCTCTCTGCCCCTCTCCCATGTGCTTGCTCTCTAAACAAACAAACACTTGAAAAAGCTTTACTTAAAAAAAAAATTAAATGGATAGTGATTTAGGCAAGCACATTAAAAATAGTCTAAAGTATTACAATTGTAAAAGAAACATACTGAGGAAAGATTTAGATAACAAAAGTCAAATGACAGATTAAAGCAAAACATTGTACGGGCATGATGATGAAACATGAAAGATGATGAAAGATAAGTCTATGAAAACTGTTAGGAAGCCCAAGATAATTAATATTAGGAAGTTAATAATAGCAGCTCATAAGTGCTTATTAATTGGAGGAACCAATACAAGCAATCTACGCAAACTCCTCATTCAGTTAGGACTACAACAACGTATAATTGGTATAATTATTATTTCCATTTTACATGTGGAAACTGAGAGCACTGAGAAGATTGGATCCTAATATTCGAAAGCCCCAGAATCTAAGATGTTAAGTGATTAAGGTGTTCAATAAAATTGGAAATTTGGGGTCCATCATTTTATATCTATTATAGTAAGTGGGTCCTCTGAAGAGACCAGGAAATGGATGATTGGAAAATCCAGATGAGGGTAACTAGAACCTTTATCAGGGACTAAATAGTGATGTGGGTTTGGTGGGGTCAGGGTGGGGATGCCAATACTTTAGGAGACCTGAAAAGTGGCATTCATTTAGGTGAAAGGTAAATGGATGCAAATACCGTATTGAATCTGGAATATCAATGAAAATCACATTTAGAATTGTTTGATATAAAGCAGTCAGGCATGTCTTTAGTGGGTGATTTAAAAGGTAAGTTGATAAAAATCTCATCTACAATGGGCATATATAATTGAGCTGAGTCTGTATATAAAAGGACAGAAGTAGTAAGGGCCTCTGGGTGGCTCCGTCGGTTGAGTGTCCAACTCTTCATTTCGTTCAGATCATGATCCCAAGGTTGTGGGATGGAGCCCTGCGTTGGGCTCTGTGCTGAGTGTGGAGCCTGCTTAAGACTCCTTCTCCCTCGGCGCTCTGCACCCCACCACCCCCGCTCATGCTTGCACCAGAAGGAGATAAATCCATGAGTATTTATGCATAGTTTACCATAAGCACAGAGACAGTATAGAAAAATAAATTCAACAACCAGAGAATCAAAAACTCAGGTGAATCTGAACAAAGGGTAGCTACTTATAGTGGATCTATTTCCTGGGAAAACATACTGGAGTCCTCTCTTAGTAAACAATGAATAAATAGAACAAATACCACCATGTTTCAAAACTTAATATACTTAAACTACCATTTATGTTTATTACTTAAACATAAGAGACATGTTGTATGAAACGATCGTCATATACATTGCAAAATGGAATATGCCTGTAGAAATATTTGTGTGTATGTGTGTGTGAGAGAGAAAGAAAGAGATGGAGGGAAGAAGGGAGAAAGACAGCAAGCAAGCATGAAACAGAGAGAAAACAAGTTTTAAATGTTTTAAAACTCTAGGAGAGTTATAAGATTATATTCCTAGAAGAAAGAAATTTTCCAGTTCAAGGTATGTGCATTTATACGGTGGGCTACTACGATGAGATGGGGGAACAAGTCAAAACATTTGAATGGAAAAAGAATAACCATATATAAGACAGATGAAATATTCCAAAGTCACCTTGAAATAAATATAAAATTGATGTTGGCAGCTCAGTGGTGACAGGAGTCAAGAGATTATGCTGCTATGAAACCACAAAAGATGCAATTGATATTTTAATCTAAAATATCATGTCTGAGGAAAAAGCCTGAAACTGGGAATTGTTCTTTAAAACAAAATTGAATCTGTTGATTTATGTCTGCCTTGGCCGTTTTCATTTGTTTTTCTTCATATGGAGAGTACTGGTAAAAATATTATAATTTCTTAGTCTATATTGTCTTTAATATTATTTCTTAAAATGGTAAAAAATATTGGAGATATTTTTGTTGTTAGAACACTGCTTTTATTAAGAAGTGAGGTTGACCTTTTGCGTTTTCAGTAAGGTGTATGTGTGAGAGGGAGAGAGAGAGAGAGAGAGAGAGAGAGAGAGAGAGAGAGAATACTCATTCTGTTCTTCTAAAGCTATTTTTTTTTTCAGTTTCAGTTTTCCTAGTTTGGAGCAGAATTCTATGTTCCCCTTGTTGCTTATTTTGAAAATTTTCTTCTTTCTCTTCTTCCTGACCCATTTAATCACCTAACTGAATCATCCCTCCTTCCCCTCCTATCTTTACCAAACTTTTATTAAGCTTCTACAATGTCCCAGAAACTGATTTGTCACCTTTGAAAGGGTTTCGCATGACTCTGAGCCTACCTACTCCCATATCAATATGATAAAATTTCTGGAATAATCTTTTAATTATTTTCATGACCTATCATCCTTTCTCCTTTATTTGTGTTCTTCCCCAAACTTTCCTTTTTTTTTTTTTTTTTGTTTCAAGTTTTTACTTAAATTCCAATTAGTTCACATATATTATAATATTAGTTTCAGGAGTAGTATTTTGTAGATTCCTCACATATAACACCCAGTGCTCATCACAGTAAGTGCCCTCCTTAATACCCATCACCCATCCACCTCCTTCCATGAACCTTCAGTTTGTTTAATCCCTTCTCCTTTAAAAGCTTCCTACATTTTGCTTTACATGTCAGCATAATCCTCCTTTAAGAATATATTGTTTGATTAACTAATGAATTAATACATTATTTTCCCCTTTCACACACAATTTCTGGCTGCTTATTTTTTAACTGTCTTTGGTTAAATAGTAGACAGCAGTTATATCTGGGGCACAATGAAGCAAGTAAATCAACTAAAACAGACAACAGTTTTATTATGACTGCTTTTCTAAATGCTGTTTCGATCTGCCTGGTGATGAATTTAAAAGGGAAGACACAGCCTCCCAGGTAGGACTCAACATCAGAGAGGAAGGTACATCGATTGCTGAACTGATTTCACTAAATCACACCCAACCCTTTCGTCCGAAAGCCTCAGTTTTTTGATCTGTACAATGAAGTTGACGCCTACCTTGTAACACTGTGGTAAAGTTTGATCACAGATATTTCAGTATGTTGAGTACAGGGCTATTTATCCAGGGATTTATCCAGGGGGAACTTCTCATGGATTAAGCTCAGTTCTGCAAGGCTTTGTTTGTGTAGATGGTGGTGGTGGTGGTGGTGGTGGTGGTGGTGGTGGTGGTGGTGATGTGGTAACGGTGAGGACAGTTAAGATTCATTGGTGACTTATAATATGCTAGAAATTATGCTAAATATTTGCTTGGCTTAACTCATTTAATCTTGAAAGTAATTCTAGGAGATAGCTACTTTTTAAAACCCCCATTTCACAGTGAGGAGACCTTAGAGGTTCAAAGGTTTATATATGGTGCATGTTGTCCTCGTAATGATAAATTTGGGAGAATAGTCCCGTTTCCTCACCTGCTCCCACTAATGTAAGTTATTAATAGAATGAAATATGAGAGTAATAAATTCAGAAGAGGCTGAGTGTAACATTTCTGCAACCTACAAACTGAAATCTGAACTGCTTACAGAAATACTCTGAAAACACAGAGCAAAGCACATATTTATTTTTTCAACTTTCCCTCCTTTTAGAGGAGCAAGCAGAGTATGTTTTAAAAAGCATTTACAATTTATCTAGATATATTGTTGGCACTAACATATTCCAAAGTCAATTTTTTTTGGCAGAGTCTGCCCCGATGCACGATGCACTGCATCATTCGAGTGCATGGAAAGATATTAGCACCAATAAGAAGTATTAGTAAAACTGATTTCAGTTGAACAGCCTGCACATTGAGGTTGCTGCATTTATCTGTTTACATCTCTCTGTTCTGCACAAAACAACATCTTAAAGGATGCAGATAAATAATAGTGACATTTTATCTCCCTTTCTAAAGTTGAATTCCAGAAGGTAGGAAAGATCCTTTCATGCTTACATTACCATGACAAACTAAAAGAGATAAATCCCTAATGGATGTGGGAGTTAGGGGATTAATGCTTAGATGCTTCTTCCAATTTATTTCTCCTATTATATGTGTTAAAAATATATACCATATGTCATGCAGCATGTTTTAATCCCATCAAAATCTCTCACACAATTCCTCAGGGGATACGTTTTTCACTGCCAACTTTTCACTGCTAGAATGCTGACTTACTATTCCTTTTCAGAGAGCTTCATGGTTTATTTTATGATAACATGTTGTTATAACTTCTCCGGCTGTAATTTGTATACGGAAAATTAGTCCCGGGAGAATTTATTTTTGAGAGCAGTATGCTTAATGGTGATGGAGAAAGATGGAAATATTTCCAGAAAGCAATGTATCCTTCAGTTGTTTTAATAGAACAGAAATTCCTTTGACAGTACTTGTGAAAGCCTTTATTGTACCCAGCATTTAAATTCAGTCCTTGAACTGGGCTTTTCCCAGATCATTTGAGGGTCAATTTTGGAAGAGTTCTCTTGTCGTATGTCACTTTTCAATGATAACACTTTATACAGAAGAGCAAATTGAGGGGGAAAAATTCTTTTAGTAATACCAAGTACACATGACTTGCATCGAGTGACAATACACTGGCTTATAGTTGACCTAAGAGGACTTTTCTCTGTACCACATTTTTGCTTAAAAATATGTATATATTGAATAACAATAAGTGCTATTGGGTAAAGAAGGAGAGCTTGAACAAATTTTCAATTCATAAAGAAAACAAGTTAAAACTTTACTCCAAGAATTAAGATCATTTTACCTTCATGTTCCTCTGTGTGGTGCTTTAGTTTTAAATCCCTATAATATCCTTGACATTTTAATTCATTTTATACAGCATTGTTCAGCTAGCTCGTATAGGCTGGGATCCACGCTGGCCCCCTGGTATTTGATTTTTAGCAATTGGGTATCACTGTAAGGTTTACCTGACTTAAGTCATCAAATATAACAAAGTCAAAGTTACTTCTTGTTAGAAATTAAGTTGTTCCTATGCGCCCTGTTTTTAATCAGGTGCTCTAATTGTAATAACGTTCCTCCACAGAGAGCTGTTAACATTGATGGGCTCTATTAAAAAGAAATAATAAACATATGTGGATTCAAGTCCAGGGGTGCCCTTTGGGTTTCCTTCCTCTTATAAGATATAGTATAAGTGGATGTCAGATTTGCAGATGGCATTTTTTTTGATTGAACTAAGTCTGCTGATCATGGTACAAATGGCATCTTTTAAGTTTTTCTATGGGACTTAATAAGTACGGGAATGGAAAGTAAGGAGTTACTTAATGTCCTGACACCATGGCTAACATACCGATGGTAAATACCAAATGATTTGCTTCTCCCCTCCCCACCATCTACACATACCAGAGCTCAGCTTCTCTTTGTCAGACTCAAATTGGATTTCCTTTGCTATCAGCTTTAGGCTCAGACTTCTATGACCCTAATTTGGCAGCTCTTCAAGGGGTTTATGGCATAAGCCTTTTCTATTTCTAACAAAAAGTACAGCTCGAATCCACCTTACAATGGTGAATTCTGTCTCAAGTTTTATTTTCCAAAAGATCCCACACTTTGTGAGCTCATTTTTAAAAACTATTTCTTTTGTTTCCATAGTGAATAATCAGTAAATATTAATTTTGAGTGAAAAGAAATAAATTTGAAAAAAAGCATGCATTAAGATTTCCCGTATCCTTATTTGGTAGACAAATTTAAGGCAGAAAAAGTGTTAAAACATTGATATACTATAAAATAAGTATTATGTTTCTTTAAGCTACTGTTATTTATAACTTATGTGCTAAATCTACATTTAAGTATTTAGTATATATTCATATTGATACAGATTTTTATAGAGTTTGAAGTTCTTTTTTAAAATTTTTTTTACATTTATTTATTTTTTGAGAGACGGAGAGAGGCAGAGCATGAGAGGTGGAGTGGCAGAGAGGGACGGAGTCACAGAATCCGAAGCAGGCTCCAGGCTCTGAGCCATCAGCACAGAGCCCAGTGCGGGGCTTGAGCCCACAAATCATGAGATTGTGACCTGGACCAAAGTCACACACTTAACTGACTGAGCCACTTAAGCACCTCAAATAGTCTGAAGTTCTTCTTAAATGCTCTTGTCTTTAGCTCCAGGAAATCCATAATTCAGAAGTCTTAAGAAGGTATAAGATTAATCACGAGTTTAAATGTAACTGATGTTAGATAAACTCATAATTAGAAAGTCAAATTGCAAAATTGTATCATTACTGGAAATTCTCATATGATCTATGTCAAAATATAGTCAAATGCTTAAGATATTGGCTGTATTACTGTGGGAAATAAATAGTAAACTGAGGTATGAAACATAACCTACACATGATATCATGGATCATTTTGCATGTTTTTTTTTTCCATTAGAGGACTTGTAATGAAGAGGGCCAGTAAAATATTGATTAATAAGTGCTGAAGTGAAATGCCTATTTTTGAGTAAGCTATAATTAAAATTTAATGCAACTACATTGCCAAGAAATATTTTTAAAAAATTAACAGTTTGCCATGCTAATTTTGGGATATTCCATTTGGAGAATTAGTTTCCTTACTTGATCCATGAAAACAGCAACACACACAATAGGAAACAAAATAGAGATGTTGACGTATTTTCATTAATCACATCATACAGAAACTGAAATAAATGAGGGGAAGAGAAGATGTTATATAATCATCTGTTTTTTACAGAGGTTACATTTATGTTAAAAATAAAAAGTCACAGATCTGGAGTTAAAAGTATGCATTTTGGAGGCACCTGGGTGGCTCAGTCGGTTAAGCGTATGCCTTCGGCTCAGGTCATGATCTCACGGTCTGTGGGTTTGAGCCCCCAATCAGGCTCTGTGCTGACAACTCAGAGCCTGGAGCCTGTTTCAGATTCTGTGTCTCCCTCTCTCTCAAGTATGCATTTTTGAGTTAGCTAGATCTCAGTTTCCATCTGTGGTACTCTGCTTTCTTGCACTGTGACTTGAAACTCCAGTTTCTTCGCCTGGAAAATGGAGAGTATAAAATTACCTTTCCATTTCAATGATTGTTTTGATTATTAATGAATGTAAAATTTTTCAATAGTGTCTTCCATATGGTAATTACCCAGGAAACCTAAGCCAGTCGGGTTCTTATTACCACTGGGGGCAAAAGAACTCCTGTAGAAACCCATGTAGTGGTTCTCAAATACTCTGCAGCCTTCTGACTGCTACTGGCTCTGGACAGTGTTTTTGTTTGTTTGTTGTTTGTTTGTTTTGAACTGGTTTTGGGGAATATAAGGCAAAGAAGGACAATAGTGACTTTTTTCCCATCAAGCTAAACTTAAAGGCTTATGGTTTTATTCTGATATTGTTTTACATTCACTTTTGACGTTAACATGCTATTGACTCTATTTGAGAATGACAGAAGATGGAGATTGTATTGCTGCTTTATTTTGTTTGTTTAAAAACAGAAGGCCGTATAAAGTGGCAGGCTCACGTTGGCCTCCCTTCCCAGTCTTCTGTTTTTAATTTGTGACCATTGGAATTTCGAAAGTCTGGGAACCATAGCTCTGATCTTCTAACCATGGGAGTTGTTCACCCAGCATCCTCATGAAGAGTTCCATATGACATAACTCTTGAGACATAAAGTCTGTTACTTTGGTGGACAGTTGTAATTATTACAGTGACTTTTCTTATTTTCCATGTTTTTGTCCCAATTCATTCTAACTGGGATTTAGATTCTCAGGTATTTTGTTTTACAGTATGATTGGGGACAGAGAGAAATGAGCACATGGTTACAATGTACATCAAGGTTCAAGAATCTTACTGAGGATGAGACTCTAATGGGACAGACTGTAGTGGCATTGGTGAGGCTGAGCGAGCACCATCCTAGCCTAGTGTGGCAGAGTGTGGTTACGAAAACTGAGGGGGAGGCTGACAAGGTTCCCATCTGGGCTGTGCAGGGTTTAGTTCTTCATCCTCTTGTGGCATGCCGGGACATAACCATTAAATTAAGAATGAAGACTTCTTGATTTTTCATCCTGTGTGCAGGTTGAAAGTGCAATTACCCTTTGACCTAAGAATGGCATTGAAAGAGTATAGCCTGGAGAAAGAACAAAAAGTGGTACCTAAATGCACGGTGCTCACCCAAAAGTGAACGTTCCATCAGACAATGTGTGTGTGTATGTGTGCATGAATGCAAGTGTACACACACACACACAGACACACACTCACACAATCACAGGATTAAAAGATTTTAACAAAGGTGAAAAGTATCACGCATCATATTATACCATCCTAGTTTATGTTTACATGTACGTATGTGTGTATGGTATTAGAACTATTCTTACATTGTGCATATAGGTGATTTTTATAGTTGGAATAAAAGTATATAAACGGTTAAAACACGTAATAAATATGTATATTATAATAAATAAATAAATGTTTATTTCATTCAAGTGCTGTAAACTTTTCCTCCAACTTGAAGACTTTTCCTAAGTGTGGTCTTAATAGCTGTGAACGCAAGTCCTTTCATGATTCCCCATTGTTGCCTTTCAGATTGCTTTGGAATTTTAACTACAATCATCTGTGGACAGATAGCATCCTTGGTATTTGAATAATTTATTGAGGCTAAATTGTAGGCCAAAAGATAACCCTTTAGGCTCTTTACAAATGCTTGTTCCTAACTTTCCAAAAAGATTGCAACCGCTTCCATGCCCTAAGCTAAATTCTTGATCTTCCTGGCTGATACGCTCTTCTTTCAGACCTCCTCAATCCAGTAAATGTTACCATTATCCACCCACTTGGTCAATTCAAAACCTGGCTTGCAACTTTCTTCCTCTTCCATACGCCCACTTCTTGCCATTCTAATCTGCCCTTAAGTTTTAAGTTAATCTTCATTGCAGTGATTTTTCGTGCACTAAGAATAAAATCCACATTTCTTAATATAATCTACATATTGCCTACCTTCTTAATATAATCTACATATTGCCTACCTCTCTAACTATGACTCTAACTCCCAGACCTACAGAGCAAGCAAACCTTCTTACACATGCTGTTTCATCTGTTTGGACGGCTCTTCTTCCTGCACTTTCCTTGTCTGGTTTCTTCTCACCCTTCAGTGGTCAGTTTTTATGTTCCATTTTTAGAGAGGCCTTCCCCAACTCCCTAATATGAAGTAGCTATTCATACCTCACAGAGTATTGTTCCTTCCTTTGGTGTACTTTTTTCAGTGTTTAATATTACTACATATGCCTTTGTTGGTTTCCTTGGTAAATATCTCTCTTCACAACTAGATATCACTCTGTGAAGGTCACTACTGTGTTAGGTTTATTTACCACTATATATCTTATATTCTAAATCTGTTGCCTGGCACTTTGTATTTTTAGTGGTTCAGATTGTCTGGGTTTGTGTCCTGGCTCTGACGTGTGTTAACATCTATCCTTGGGTACAAATATAAGACGAACATAATAACAAGACCTAACATATAGGATTTTCTAAGAATTAGATGAAATTATTCATATACAATTATTAGTGTAGCATTTGTCACAGTATAGGTTTTCAGTATAGTAGTTATTATTATTGTTGTCCTAATGAGAATTCAGTAAATATTTGTTGAGTGAATGAAAAATTGAAATTCTCTTATGATATAAATAAGTAGGTCATTACCTCCTCAGTGTAAAACTGTGCCATTTTCACCACAGTCTCTATTGCATTGAGTGTCATCCTGTTTTCAGTTACTAATAGGCAAAAGCATCATCATCATCAGAAACCTCATGGTTTTAACTTCCTTAGTATTCATTATTAGAGGTGGAACCTTTTCCCATCCACATGAGTTTCTGAAAAACAACCCATGTTTCTTCTCCCTTCATTAATATTTTATTTGTGGAAAGCATAAGAGACTGTTAAAAACTGAGAACAAACTGAGGGTTGATGGGGGGTGGGAGGGAGGGCAGGGTGGGTGATGGGTATTGAGGAGGGCACCTTTTGGGATGAGCACTGGGTGTTGTATGGAAACCAATTTGACAGTAAATTTCATATATTAAAAAATAAAAAAAAAATAAAAAATAAAAAATAAATTAAAAAAAATATTTTATTTGTGGAAATAACTGCTTCAAAATCTCAATGCAGTGTCCAACAGGTTCATTAATTAGAGCAGTCAGAAATATAACCCAGGTTAACTTTTTTCTCAGAATAACTAAATCACATTGTCTAAGTCTTATATTAAAATGAAATCAGATGCCTTTTATCAAAAGGTGAAATGGTTCTGAATATAATTTTGTGATGATGAGTAATTTAGCATCAACTTAGAGATCTTATTTTTCTCTACCACATGCTCAGGAACATATAGTAAAATTAGATGTCATTGACCCTTCCTGTGTTATCAGTGGTCCCAAAATATTCTGTCCATATCATGTCACCATTAGTAACAAATCATCTTGTATTACAGGTCTCCGTTTATGTGTTCATTCCTCCCATTAAAGAGTGAGCTCTTTGGAGGTAGAAATTATATTTTATTCTTTCTACATGTGGAAAGAAGCAAATAAGGAAGGAAGGATTGAATATTACACTTTTGTCTCTAATCATATTAGCTTTGTTATTTTGCCCCATCTACAATCATGTTAGTGAATATAAACTGGGAATACAGCAGTAGGAAACTAGTCAATACTCAGTTACCGTGAAGAGACGGAAGCAGAGATGTTTGTGTCTCAGTTGTCTTTCACATAATTCTCGGCTAACATTACACTTCATGTTAACTAACTGGAACTTCAATAAAAACTTGAAAAAAAAAAACAATTCTCAGTGAGGATAGTGAGGATATTCTCTCATAGTAATAAGGAAAGAATCCAGATCACAAAGCTTGGTTATTCCTAAAATATTTGTCTGCTCTGACTCTGACTGTCCTTCAGCATATCCAGGCATGATGTGCAAAGTACAGAATTGAAATAAAATAATCCCTAGTCAAATCATAGGCTTATGTTACAGGGATAAGTCAAGTTTGTAGTTTCACCTGAGGTAAAAAGGCATTAAGTCTCTTTATCACATCCAAACATCACTATTAGGCTAGGGATAGAAAAAACATTGGAGGAGGAGGGAGTGAGGGCCCAGCGAGTTAAGTAGCTGGTGGTTGTTAAAATTACGCTAGAATTGGCTCACTAGTATTGGTTCCATCTTGTTTATAATCTTATTCATTTTCCCCCACCCTCATAGAGCAAGGTCAAAGTAGACAATGTTTTACAAAAACTTTACAAAATTTTACATACATTACAAAACATTACAAAAACTTCACAAAAAACATAATTTTTTTTGTAAACTTATGAATCTCCAAGTTAAAAATGTTCTGATATATTTTAGTGTCCCAATTAGGGAGGAGTAGGAAAATATGCTGTTCCCGGTTTCTAAAACCTTTTAAAGTAGGGGCACCTGGGTCCGTTGAGCATTTGAATTCTTGATTTTGGCTCAGGTCATCAAGTCATGATCTCTTGGTTCCTGAGATCGAGCCCTGCACCAGGCTCTGCTCTGACAGTGCAGAACCTACTTGGGATTCTGTCTCTCCTTTTCTCTCTCTCTGCCCCTTCCCCGCACATAGTGGTGCATGTGCACTCTGTCTCAAAATAAACATTAAAAAAAAATAAAATCTTTTAAAGTAATTAATTACATATGGGCCAAGTTTGCTTTAGACACACATAAATACATACTCTTTGTTCTCTAGTTCTTTATACACATTCATGAAAATGATGAAATTTCCATTTTATCCTTTTCTCATGGTATTTTTTTACTTCTAGTGTATTATGCTATTTGATATTGACATTCTCAGCACAAATTGGCCCCAAAATGTACTTTATTCAAAAGCATGCTCTTTTCCCCTCTAAGCTTACTGTGATTTTAATGGAGGTAGGAATCAGAATTTCCTTCTTTTAAGAACTTCTTGGCGGAGGATGGCATATTCTCTTCAACGTCTGTGCAATATGAATGCTAGTATTTTCATGTACCTGAATTTTTCGCAACTAATGCGCCTTTTCAGTAGTGAAGCAGTGGGGGACGTTCAATGAAGCTACTCTTTTATCAGCATTCTGAAGCCATCTGGAGTTACAGACGGACACTGGTCACAGTTCTGCCTCCACGTGAGCATTCTTAGAGGTGGGAGGGCACAAGAGATAAGGCAAGACTTGGGTGTCTTGTTTTGTAGACACCTCTAAAAAGGACCTCTAAAAAGAGTGTGAATATATACTATACTATATTTTATATAAAATATAATTTTTACATATCAATGTATTTTTATAATATAACATTGACCTAACCATTGAAAAAATATGTTCTGTTCTCAGGAACTAGATTCTAAATTACTGTACATGTACCTGTTTATCAACCATGAACCAGTCTAGATAATGATTACACTGTAGTGTTTATCATACTCTGTTTCTTGGTCAGCGTTGCTAGAGTGTTATCAATTTTATTGATCTTTTCAAAGAACTAACTTTTGGTTTCATTGATTTTCTGTGGTCGAACTGTTGCTACCTATTGTTTACCATGTATTAAATGGAGTCTAAGCTGCATACTTTTCAATTTTTCGTACAAGTTTAAATAAGCATAAATTAACGTGTCTGTAAATCAGAGCTCTTCAGTTGGAAATGAATTGCACTTCCGTAATTTTTTTGAAATATGGCATGTCCCTTGTGCTAGATATGCAAAGAGTATCTTCCTTTAAAATCAGTCACTCCAAGTTGGGTGGATCAACCCCAAAGTGTTGCATTTATTTTGGGGTTTTGTTATTTTTAATTCCTATTAATTTAGAAATTGTTCTTTGACATTTTATAATAGTCAACTAGCACAGTAGGGCACTGTATCTAGGACTTTCCACAGTATGAAAGAGGCACAGAGTATGCAGTTATGATTATATATCAGAGAAAACAACTTAGAGATACACTGTAATCAGACTGAATATCCATGCAAGTATAGTAGGGATCTTAATGCCTTCATGTTATACACAAAGGGAAGCTATAACAGAACCAAGTTTTTGAATGTGCATGCTTTATCTTTTTGGAGAATGAAGAACAAGTTTTCATGGAGATCAAATTGATATTGTTCCTAGTAGTTTTCTTTAAAAATACTGTTTATCTCCATTTCTTTTGCTTCTTTAAAATGTAGTTTAATAAGAGATTGAATTCAAGATTGCAATAGAATGTATGTGTTTCAGTGAATGTGAAATAAACAAAAACAATATATGTGACTCTTCGGACCAGGGAGGAAGTCTAATGTCTTTAGGACAAAACAGCCCATTAAAGAATTATCTTCTTATTTACGCTTCACATAACTATCAGTTTATTTAAAAGGTTGTGCCTTAATTAGAGGCCATTAGTGGACATGAATTACCAAAACAGTTTAAACTTCTGAAGCCATGAACTTCTCATGAGGGAGCCTTGTTTATAGTACACTCTCAGACTGGCCTCATTTGGACCCACTGATTCCAGACTCATTGCACTTGTTAGTGCTCCTATCTTTACACTACATGTCCCTCACTGGAACAACTGTGCAGAGATACAGGGGAGCTGGGAGTAGAGCCCTCAGATCACTTTGGGGGAATTACCGCTCCCTTCCTTTCAGAACAAACCAGAGCCAGTTTGAATATACCATGGACTCAAATCCCTGGTGCACAAAACACGCCCCTATTGTTCTATCTCTTAGTTGCCCTCAATTAGAAAGGAACAAAAATAGATGAAGTGTAAGAGTTCTTAAGTTAATTCTAAGGAAAAAAATAGGAAATGAAGGTACTGCTGAACTTGGCACAAAGCCAATTTCAACTTTAGGGACCCAAAGTTGAAAAAGAATGGTGATGCATGGATTTACTTACTTGTCTTTTTTCACTGTGCATGTTTGGCTGGTGTAAGGCTAGAAACCGTGAGGAGGAAACCACATAGCAAATGCATTCACATGGTTTTGTCACATGATTATATTGTCAACGTTAATTGTTTAAGTAAAGCCATTGAATTTGATATGGAATATTGTGTGAGTTTGTGTGCTTTCTCTCGCTCTCTCTCTCGCTCTCTCTCTCTCTCTCTCTATATATATGTATATATATGTATTTATATGTATTATATATGGGGGGAGAGGGCGCGGGAGAGATTTTCTGTGATGGAATTCAAAATAATAAGTGACGTATTTAGCATTTGCAAGTATATATGGATTTCAGAATTTAAAATAAAGACTTATCTTTAAATTATATAATTCATGGGGGTGCCTAGGTGGCTCAGTTGGTTACGTGTCCTACTTCAGCTCAGGTCATGATCTCGTGGTTCATGAGTTCAGGCCCCATGTTGGGCCCTGTGCTGACAGCTCAGAGTCTGGACCCTGCTTTGGATTCTGTGTCTCCCTCTCTCTCTGCCCCTCCCCTGCTCGCTCTCTCTCTCTCTCTCTCTCTCTCTCCGTCTCTCTCTCTCTCTCTCTCTCTCTCCCTCTCTCTCTCAAAAATAAACATTTTTTAAAGCCTATAAATTATATTAATTCACGAATACTTTGATTTGCCATTATTATAGGGTGATAAGCTGATTTTAATTCACCTTTCTTGAAAAAGAATTCATTTAATTTTGAAGATTTGACTTTTGGTGAAGTTTTAGATTTATCTGTTATATGAAAATGCTCAGGAAAAGAGAAAATGTGGAATCATTTTTTGTGTTTCTCTTTTCATAAGAATGTGTAAGTTTAAAGATTTAAAGCACTGGGTCTTGTATGTAAGCCAATTTGACAGTAAATTGTATTTAAGATAAATGAATAAATATCAAAATAAATATTAAATAAATAAAAGGTTAAAAAAGTTGTTTATCAATGTATGCTAATGAAATATGACAGATATCAAGATGTTTTAATGAACAAAAAAGGTTAATAGTATTAGAAGAGATCACTAGTTACGATCTGTCAGATTGAGGTGAGGTACACAGTAAGACAGTATATGAAAAAGCAAGCCCTCTTTCCTTCAGCAAACACCATTAATAAAAAGTCACTGCATTTAGGGCATATGAAGATTAATAAATGGATGGCAGTTTTTAAAATCACCAAAGAGGAGCACAAATGAATATTTAGATTCAGAGTCATCACTCTATACTTGGAAACTGAAGGAAAAGTATACAAAAACACTTGCGCTGGAGAACATCTCATCAGGACCACCATTGTTTGTGGATTTATAAGCACGTATGGAAGGAGTAGATTGGGTACTGAATGGAGAATGCAGTGGTGTAGAAATATAGTCCATGTAGCAATGATGATGTGAACTGGATACTCATATGCACTGCAAACAGGAATGTAAGTGGACTTAAACTTATGGAAACAATTTGGTATAACATATGATAACCTTTGACCCAGCAATCTTCCTTTAGATATTCAAGCTCAAGGCAAAATCAGAAATTCAAAGAAAATGCATATAAAATGACATAGATCATGGTACTGTATATTAAAATCAAAGTTAAAACAAATTAAATATCTAATGATACATTAGATATTGATAATATGTAATGATACATTTATAGTGTGAATATATTTGCAGCCACTAACAAAAATTTTTATAAATTGTATTGAAAAGATAATTTATATTTACATAATGTTAATGAATAATGCATAAAATGAAATCTTCTTGTGGTACAATCCCATTATGAAAATATTTACTGAGACTTTTGTTAGGTGCAAAGTTCAGAACCCACTCAAATTACTTTACAAAATGTTTTGTTATTATGACTTACACAGTAAAAAAAGTGTTTTTTAAAAGATGAATGGGGTTTAGGTTCAGAATTAAAAAGAAGTCACAAATTAAGTTCTAGGGAGTTTCTTGGATTTCTCGGTCTATCCTAAGGCTTTTTTTGAAGCCTCTCTCTGTGCATTGTCTTTTCCACATGCACCTCATCAGTTCACCACTCACACTGTTAGCTTGCCTTTTCTCGCTTCTTAGAATTGTCATCACTGAGTTCATGATTAATCTCAAAGCCCCATCTCTTGCATGCCCCCATGAACTCATTTTTTGACTAAGCTAGGAAAAGTTAACACTGTCATAGCGCTCTGTTCATGTTTGTCTGACAGCACTTATGGCATTGTAGTTCCGTTATGAGAGTAATGTACATGAACTATTGACTATAAAGAGCATGCTTTTGACACCATTCTGTTGTATAGTTTATGAAAGAAAGCCGCAAGACCCTAGGTTTGTTAACATTATGACAATAAACAGGGGCAAAACCAGCACCCTCCCCCACGCACACACGCAAAAAGTATATATATGTACAACTCAACCAAACTTGGTGTTCTAACATCCTTACACATGAAAACTATCAAAGCACTCTTTCTGAGCTGTGTTGTTTTTCTCCCACATGAGACCTCATGCTAATGGTGGAAGAAGTGCTTTTACAAAAATGGTGTCATCTTTTAAATGCTGGAATAAAAAAAGTTACCATTTTCTGCGTGAGTCGATCTTTTCAGTGAATATTTCAAGCAAATGAATAAGCACTTTATTAACTCCATGCTTTGTTTCAGTGGTTTCCGCAGCTGGACTGGTTTCACCAAATTCCATGTGTAAATTGGTCAGATAGAATGAGAATTTAGATTTGCACAATCTTAGTGGGAACTTTGAAACTTCTGTTATCTCACAGGACCCAGAAATTGAGTTGAGGCTTTCTTACTAAGCCGGATTGTAACAACGAACCCAGGAGTCAGTAGCTCAATTTTCTACTTCTTTGCATCAAATTTTCTCTTGAAAATGATGCATGCACTATTGAGGAATGGCAAGGAGGAGCCTCTGTGAAGTGTTAAATATTTGGTTCAGTGGGTCCTATCAGCAGGTAGGGCCTGCGGGGAGTGTGTTTATCCAGCAGAACGATCTCATTATGAGGACAGTGATGTAGTATAGTTTACTTCATACCCCAAAGCCATTCAAGGAAACAACTGAGTGAGTGATATTCATCTCGGCCCTGTATTGTGCTATTATGACTTGCAATAACTGGCAGCATATTAAAATAGAGATCAGGGACTGCAGCTACTCCACTGAATGAAGTTCTGAAATTTCAGACCTGTTGAATTATTCAGTATTTTCCAATTTATAGAATAAAAGAATATGTGATTGACTATTTCATGGCACATTAATGGAAATAAAGAAAGAGAATGCATAAGCTTTATGCATTTCACAGTTCGTATTTATTTCTCATAATTTCATGGTACCCAAGCGGGTCTCTGTATTGGCCAGTGTGGCCCTTGCTGTCAAATACAAAGACAAGAACTTGCCTTTGAAAACTAGGGAACAATAAAAGACAAAGTATTAAAAATAAAACACCTTAATGAATGATCAAGAAAAGAACCCACAACACTGCTTTTTTTTTTTTAGCTTTGAAATATTCATGAATACCAGGTTGAAAAAAATAAAGTTTAAGACCAATGTCCCTTCTTGCCCATAACGATACACTGGGAACAACATAACCTGTAAGTTTAGAGAAGAAGGGAAGCCTGCTCAAAGTGATATGCAGTAAGATTATCAGATGCTTTATCCTAGCCCTAGTAGTGCCTAGGGTATAGAAGATACCCTGTAAATATTTGTTGAAATAGTGAATCAGTGAATGCCTCCCTGCAGAGTTGGCTCAGACTAAATACTGTAAAATCATTCCCCCTCCCAACTCAAATATTTTCTGTTTGAAACATATTAAAGGAAAGGGTCATGGTGTGATTACCAGGGTTCTAGGGTCTTAACCTTTGATGGGTATACAAAGGAATCTAGCTATGGCTTTTTGGTACTGTATCCAAAGAAAGGGGGGGGCCTGGGTGGCTCAGTCGGTTAAGCGTCCAACTTCGGCTCAGGTCACAATCTCGCGGTCCGTGAGTTCGAGCCCCACGTCAGGCTCTGTGCTGACTGCTCAGAGCCTGGAGCCTGTTTCAGATTCTGTGTCTCCCCCTCTCTCTCTGCCCCTCCCCTGTTCATGCTCTGTCTCTCTCTGTCTCAAAAATAAATAAACGTTAAAAAAAATTAAAAAAACAAACAAACAAAGGATACTGAGCTGGACAAACCATGAGAAGTTCTATGTTCATCGTCAAAGGTATTTAGTAGTTAACCGTGAAACAAGCCAACTGCCAATTTCTGAGAATCTGAACTTGTTTGTAAATAATAGCAGCTTACTGTGTTAAATGTTATTGTGAGGTAGCAACTGGTAGGCTGGAAAATTCCTCTGGATTTAAGTTTAATCCGTATTAATAAACACACTATGAAGATAATCTCAAACCAGCACCTGAGAAAATTTTTTACAAAATTATAATTATTTTTTTAATTTTTTAACTTTTTAAATTTATTTTTGAGAGAGAGACAGAATGTGAGCAGTGGAGGGGCAGAGAGAGACGGAGACAGAATCCGAAGCAGGCTCCAGGTTCTGAGCTATCAGCACAGAGCACGCCATGGGACTCGAACTCACGGACTGTGAGATCACGATCTGAGCTGAAGTCACACGCTTAAACTGACTGAGCCACCCAGGCACCCCATCTGAGAAACTTTTAATTGCTAAGTAGCATTGTAACCACTTAAATTTGCTTTAAATTTAGTAGATGTTCATATTGATAACTATCTGGTACAGTTTTTTATGTAAGTGCATCTTCTCAAATTTATCAGCCCTCAAAAAAGTGTATACAAATTTTCACACCCAAAGGCTATACCCTCTTAAAGGCAGGGGAGAACAAAGCCCAAACAACAAAGTCTGAATCAGTGTAATCTCTACTGTGTAAACATAGATTTTTTACTTGTCATGATTATTTGAAGAATGCCTGAGAGCATGTCAACAAAACCTCTGGAAGGTTTAGTTTAAGGTTCAAGGAAACCTTGTATACTTTTTCTTCCTGTTCTTGGCCCTTTAAATGAACATGAAAAGAAAAGATACAAAATATTCCCCATGATTTTTTTCCTGAACTTGTTACTTTTTTTTTTTTTCAGAGATAGAGCGCACAAGCCAGCAAGCAAGGGAGTGGCAGAGGGAGGGAGGGAGGAAGGGAGAGAGAATCCTAAACGGGCTCCACACACAGCGAGGGGTGGGAGTTGGGAGGAGAGCAATGTGGGGGCTCCATCTCAGGACTGTGAGATCATGACCTGAGCCGAAATCAAGAGTCAAAGAGGCAGATGCTTAACCGACCCAGCCACCCAGGTGCCCCTGCATTTCTTACCACTTTTTAATGCAGAAGTCTGATAGTGTTTATGAAAACACTATGTAAACTAAGGGGTTCTAAATATTTGAAATGAACTGTTACCTTTACACCTATGACGAAAATGAGAAACAAAGATCCTGCAGTCGGTGCACAGATACTTGCTTGTAATTCCCTGAACAAACTGCAGTGTGTGGACAGACCCCCATCATAACAGATACATGATTACACATATAAATGTAGATGAACAGCCAAACAGTTGTGTGTAAAGCTAATACGTGTACAGCCTATTAGGTATTATCATAAGACCTCTTCTACAGTGATAAAAATAGACTTAGCATCACTAAAAAATAATTAGCTCTGATATTTTTTTTAAATTCTCACTTAAATTTACTTGAGCAGTGTACAAATTGTGCACTTTTGTGTAATTTTCTCCATAATTCTTGCACTGAGTTAATCAAATAGACAACAAATCTGTGATATCATTAATATGAAAGCAAATGCATATTAAAACACAGCAGTCTTCATTCCCATTTCTTTTGAATGTTTCCCTGACGTTATGAGATTTGAATGCCCAACAGAGCTCACAGTACGGAAAAGATACACAGATGTACTTTTGTTGCACTGACCAGACAATGCAAGCAATGGCATTCTGCCGTAAACACCTGTAATAAAGGCAAAAAAAAAAAAAAAAAAAACCCATTTGTAAAATAATAAGCGAGTCTTCTACCCCAACCATACTTGCCAACTTCAACCTCAAAGTTGCTTCTGCTCCCTATTTCCATTAAAGATGTCACAATCCTGTTGGGAATCCTGGTTTGAAATGGCAGCCATTCTTGACTCCTTCTTCATTTCTCCTGTCTGATTAATCTCTCCATCCTGTTGATTCTACCTCTATAATTTCCCTGACATTTCTTTTTCATATCATTACCCATTTCTTTTCTTCACCTCTACTATTTTAAGAACTTTCTAATTGGTCTCCTTGCTCTAAGCTGAGTTCTTTGAATCTGTCCTTGCTAGTGCCATCTTCCTAAACTATAGATCAGATGATACTACTTCCTTACCAGATATTTCCTGCTGTCTACATTGACTAGAGTAGTGGTTCTCACAAGTATCGTCTTAGAACCATCACCTAGGAGCTTTCTAGAAATCACATTCTTAGTTCCTAAGCAACATTTTTCTGAATCTGGAACTCTGATGGTGGAGCCAAACAATCTGTCTTATAACAACTCTTTCAGATGATTCTAGCGTATGCTGAAATTTATAAACTACTGAGCTACCAGACGGATTAAGTTCAGGTTTCTTGGCATGGTATGTCTTGTCACACCCACCTTTCTGATCTTATTTTCACCAGTGACACTTCTCCTCCCCATCCCATTACACCATTCTCAGAACCTTACCCTTTATTGCCCTAACAGGGATATCCCATTGAGTTGAAACTTTCTCTTTCCATTTTAACAAGTTTTGATTCGAAGCACAATTCAAATTCCATCTCTTTCTAAATTCTTTTTTATCTTCCCTATCAGATTTTTCTTCTCCATTAATGTACGTGAAAAAATGGAAAAGAGTTCAGGCTTGAAATAGAACAAACCTCTTGTTCTGTGTTTCCTTAGCAGTGCTCTCTTTACTGTTGAAATGTCTCCATTCTGCTTTTTCTTATTTATACTTATTGACATGTCTTTCCTCACTAGAAGATAATTTCTTCAAAGTTAATACTAGTCTCAGTGCTCTTTGTTGTATGTAGAACAGTGAGTTGCACATAGTAGGCAGTCAATATATATGTGAACTCACACCGATAGGTGATTTGAATGCTGATGCGTGGTTGTTTCATTTGCTCATTGCTGCAAACAATAGCCCATTTGGAATTGCTTTCAATTTTAAAGACCTCTTATAACTTGCCATCTTTACAAATAGAATCCTGGAGTGCCTGGTTGGCTCACTTGTTTTAAGTGTCCAACTTCAGCTCAAGTCATGATCTCATGATCCCTGAGTTCGGGTCCCGCATTGAGTTCTGTGCTGACAGCTCAGAGCCTGGAGGCTGCTTTGTATTCTGTGTCTCCCTCTCTCTCTGCCCCTCTTCCACTCATGCTCTGTCTCTCTCTCAAAAATAAATAAACATTAAAAATTTAAAAAATAATAAAAATAGAATTCGTTTCTGCTATATTTTATAAACAAGATGAAAATAAATATGTATCTTAAGCCTTATTACTCTCTTTAAAGCATCATTTGCAGAGTGGGTGTCCTGCCATCCAAGAAGCCTTTCCCTGTGGAGCTAAATTGGGAAAGAGATTAAATGTGATCACTGTATGTTTGGTTTGTTGCTCATCATGTTGATGTTTAATCCAGCATCCAGAAAGCATCCCATAGCTATAAAATTCCTAAAACTGGCAATACTTTTTGACCTATCTCTGTATGCACATATCCTTATCTATCTTGTGGTCCAAATAGAGGGATTTTGTGAACATACAGATGACCTAAGTTAATAGTGTAATAGTATGCCTAATAAATGTAAGACAGAATGCATTGTTTTTAATAAATCAACAAGGATTTACTGAGTTCTGAACTATGTTTAGTTCTATGGAATGAAATTGTTCTGAGTCAAAAATTGTATTGCTTTGCACTATTACAAAAGGAAGGAAAATTGCATAGTGTTAAGTTTTTCTAAATTAGTAAGGTTAATTATACCTAGAAACAATAGTTATAAATGATACACATTTCCAATACCAATTTAAGTGAACATTTATTCAGTTGATCACAATGGTAAAGCAAATACAGAAGTGGAAATACCTATGGATTATAGAATTAGAGATATATTAAATTTAGGTTGATGGATGATGATAGGCAGATAGATGACAGATGATAGATGGTAGGTAGATACAAAGAAATAAAGGAAGGAGGGAAGAAAGAAGGATAAAAAAGAAAAAAAAAGATAGAGATAGGCATGAATATAAAGTCTCAATTCTCACAGTATTAATAGTTCAGTGATGAATGAAATACATGTATGCAAATATTAAACCAATATGATTCATGTTAATAAAGTATGTTAAATAGAGAACCCAGGGGGGCCTGGGTGGCTCAGTCCGTTAAGTGTCTGACTTCAGATCGGGTCATGATCTCACAGTCTGTGAGTTTGAGCCCCGCATCACTCTCTGTGCTGACAGTTCAGAGCCTGGAGCCTGCTTCGGATTCTGTGTCTCCCTCTCTCTCTGCCCCTCCCCTGCTCATGCTCTGTCTCTCTCTGTGTCAAAAATAAATTTAAAAAACATTTAAAAAAAAAATAGAGAACCCAGAATAAACAAACAATTGAAAGAATTAAAAAAATCTTTAAAGTAAGTTGAGAGTGCTCTACCCTTAATAGATGAACCATATGCATCAAGCTATTACATGTCTATCAATTCCTTATGCTCAGAATAATAACAAGAAAAAGAATCCAGATTTTGAGTACAGTGTGTGTCAGCTTGTTGTTCACCCAAACAGTGGGGCTTTTTCTACTCCTGTTCTGTGTGAGAACAGAAAAGAGAATATCCACTATATTTCAGGTACTGTGTTAGGCACTTTCTTGTGTCATTTTGAAACATGACGAAAAGAAAGATAAAAAGATTCAAAGACAATATGAATCTTAAGCAGAAGTTACTTCCATGTGAGGCAGGAATAATATCCAACACAGAGACATGGGGCTTTCAGATTCACTGTCAGAAAATGGCATGTAGAAAATTACCCTAAAACATTGAGAATGTGATCACATTTCGGCATGCAAGGAAGAACAAGCTCTTTGAAGAGTATTTCCCAGGCCAAAGGCAAGTGTGGGCCTTAAAAAAGGTGAAGCCAGAATATTTCACAAGGAAAACCGATTGGTGAGTTTGAACAAGCCTAGAGGGTCAGTTCAAGATTTGACCTAAATTATACCGGCCTAGGATGATTGCAGAACCCCTAGTCCACCTGTTGACCCAGCTAGTACAGTTGAGTGACACACAGCAAACCGTCCAAGTTTACCATCTAGCTGTTTTCTTTGCCGTTTACCTGAGCAGTGGTTGTTTTCTGGGGACTGCCATCCTTCACTCCCTCCATGACGTGTGGCAGGCACAAACACAAGTCTAGGGTGCAGTGAGATTTCCTGTATCAACGCTAGAACAATCCCCCAAGGTACTTTTTCAGTGTACAGAAATGCAGGCCCTGAGAGCTTCAGTGACTTCTTGACTTTGATGTGACTGGGATTTGAACTTGGGTCTGGTTTGTCTAGAGACTGTATACCACCATACATTGCATGCATTTCCCAACTCTATCTTCATTTTAAGCATGCCCATTCAGAGAATGACAGCTAATGTTTTTTCTTTGTGAATGAGTCACATACAGATCCCAGAGCCCTTTCTGGTTAAATTATGTTGGGAAG
>NC_064817.1:23692447-23783788 GCF_023721935.1 Panthera uncia
AATTCAAATATGTACTGAGTTCCCCTAAAATTCATGCTCTTCCTGGAGTCTCAAAATGCAAACTTATTTGGAAATAGAGTCTTGGTAGATGAAGTGAATTACAGTAAGTTCATAGTGGAGTAGGGTGACCCCTAAATCCAATATGATTTGTGTCATAAAAAGAGAGGAAGTACACAGACACAGAGAGAGAATGTCGTGTAAAGATGAAGGCAGTGTTGGGAGTGTTTTATCTCCATGCCAAGGAGCTCTAAGGATTGCCCTCTGTCACCAGAAGTTCAGAGAAGGACCTCGAGCAGATGCTCCCTTAGAGTACCCAGGAGGAGCCGGCCCTGCTGATACCTTCCTTCCTGACCTCTAGCCTTGAGAGCTGTGAAAGCATAAAGCATTGTACTTTCTTACAACTGTGCTAGGAAAGTAATATGCAATGTTTAATGTACATGGCAACGATGGTTTAAGGGAGACTTGAGTGTGGCCGTCTGAATGTATGAGACACCAGCCACTGAAGAGTGACACTGCCAAGAGGAGACAAGAAAATGTACAAAGGAGTTCCTCTAACATCAAAAACAAGTGGTACTGCATATTGAGTAGCTCTCTTCTTAGTTTTTACCTTGTCTCTGGGAAATGATGATTACTCTTTGCCTCTTCCAGATGAGGAAAGGCCCTGGATGGTCTAGCCATTCTCTTTCCCACTTACTTCCTCCTGATATCCTAGCCTTTCTGCTCTTCTTTAAACATATCCACTGCATTCCCATCTCAATTCCTGATGTCCCACAAAATTTGCCCACTTGATTGTCTGCTCAAATGTTAACTCCTCAAAGAGCCCGTGTCTGGCCACTATATTAAGAGCACTGTAGACACTCTCGCCTGTTAGTATGCTTTATTTTTGCTTCCCAACACATATATTGCTATCATTCTTGTCTGTCTTCTCTGAGAGAGCTGGAACTCTGTTTTGTTCACCCCCAGTACCTAGGGTGCTTCCTTTCCTACAGTGTGTGCTGAATAAATGAATGACTGATGTAACTTGAGGCACAAAGAGTCAGCTTCCCAAGGCCTCACTGAACTCAAGACTGATTTCTCTCTTATTCTGTTCAGATGAGGTAGCTCAGAAATAGGTCCAAAAGTCTGGAAGAAGTGCAACATGGCATAGTAATGTAAAATTGAATTGATTTATGGAAGCAGTAAGACCTAAAAGCACTACATTTGCAAATGTATCTATCCTTGTGCTCCCTTTGGGGAGCATGGCTAGTTAGGAAGGGCTACTATTGTAGTTCAAGAGGCATTCAGGGGACCTTATGGGTCCCTGTTGATCATAAAGTAGTCACCTTATGAGCAAAGATATTCGATGCATATTTACCTTGAGTTATAGAAGGCTCCCTGCTAGTCAGAAGCACAACACTCCTCAAACATATGTAAGAATGTAAAGAAATGGAACCAAGACTTGGTGTTGCTGACTCTCCTCTAGAACCCAGAAATCTATTTCTCCTTCTTTATTTTCTGAAAATAGAAAAACACAAATTTCTTTTGCCATGGACAAGGGATTTGTTTTATTCAACCAGGAAAAATATACAGAAATATTAGATTATCAAAGAAAAATATATGTGCAGGGAAGACCAAGGCCAGTTTGCTATTCCAACTCAATGATGTGCTCTTTGGGCTTGGCTATGATATTCTTCTCCAGGAAGGATAAAAATCATATCTCTAGCTACTCTACATTCTCGATACCTGGAAATATTCCAGCATCCCTGGAGACCCCACAGCAATAGGACTGTTGGTTCTGAGCAGCTGTTGACATTGAAAACTGATTTTATACATGCTTTACATAAACCCCTTATTGTTGTTCACAAAGATGGCTTCTCTCCCCTTATTGGATGATATGGACAACTTCTGGGTCATTGTCATTATGTGCTTGTTGTTGGGTCATCAGCAATAACTCTAGACAGCATTTCAAAGAGGGACTGGTCACTCCTGATGTCATCCTATAAAGGAAAAGGTAACAACAGCAGTGAGGAAAGGGTAAATTAAAAATACCGCTATGGGGGCGCCTGGGTGGCGCAGTCGGTTAAGCGTCCGACTTCAGCCAGGTCACGATCTCGCGGTCCGTGAGTTCGAGCCCCGCGTCAGGCTCTGGGCTGATGGCTCGGAGCCTGGAGCCTGTTTCCGATTCTGTGTCTCCCTCTCTCTCTGCCCCTCCCCCGTTCATGCTCTGTCTCTCTCTGTCCCAAAAATAAAAAAAATAAAAAAAATAAAAAAAAAAAACGTTAAAAAAAAAAAAATACCGCTATGATTTGTAACGGACCAGGGAATGTCATAGGTGAGAAGAGTGGGATTACAAATGTGAAGGACTGCTAGGGTTAAGCAAAAGAGGGTCCCAAGTTGGCCAACATATCCCTTTACCAGGCCTCAGGAAGCTTCACAGTCTTATTTTGTCTTTATACCAGGTACAAGCCTAACTGGTTTCCTCACCTGTGGGATGCTTCCCTGTAGAGTGGGTCCAAAGGAAGTGGAAAATTGTGTTAACACAGTCTTTCATTAAAAAGACACTACCAAAATGAATGCATTGAATTATGATGTTGAGTAAAAATAGTTTGAAATAGAGCAAAATAGGTATACTGGATCCAGTCGGAGACTTTGTGTTGATTAATCATTCCTGTGGCAGATTTTGCCATTCACTTATCAGATATTTATACAGTGATATTTATACTGATGTTCTATTTTTATAAGTTGAGACAAAAATACGTAAACTGTCCTTGGTGTTCAGCTAAGGAAACAGTACATAGAACTAATGAAATCTTAGCATATGTAGTGAAATAGGCACTTCTATAGATGGGTATTATAATTTTTTTTTTTATGTTTACTTATTTTTTGAGAGACATAGAGAGACAGAGCACAAGTTGGGGAGGGGCAGAGAGAGAAGGAGACACAGAATCCGAAGCAGGCGCCAGGCTCCAAGCTGTCAGCACTGAGCCCCACGCAGGGCTCAAACTCATGAACCGCGAGATCGTGACCTGAGCCGAAGTCAGACGCTTAACCGACTGCGCCACCCAGGCGCCCGTATAGATGGGTACTATAAGAGGAAGCTAGGGGAGAGTTTTGAAAATCTATTTAAAATTTAGTATAAAACCTTAAAAATGTATAATTTGATCCAGCAATTGTACTTATGAGATTCTTTCCCGAGGAAATAGTACTTTTTTTTTTCTTTTTGGAGGGCAAGTTTGTGGAACATTGTATATAAAGTTGTTTTTTCACAGAAGTATTTAGAACTGTCAAATCTCAGGGAAAGACTTACAGCCAATTAACGGCAGAAGAGTTAAGTAAATTCTAATGTGGCATTATTATGAAATATTATGCAATTATTGTAAAATATTCAATAAAAATCATGATACAAAATTTTATATATCATCTCAACTGAGAAAAGAAACTGAATAAGCAAAAGGCTAGATTACGAATATTATTCTCTTTTTACTTTCCTTATAGGTTCCCTTTTTTTCTTTGTAATCGTGAGAAAACATACTTTACAAAAATAAATCCTAACCAAGTACATGCTATACAATGCATGGGTTTTCGTGTATCAGGAATATCTGCCAGAATTTGGAGGCTAAGATAGGATTGAGGGTTAACTACACTAACAGGGTCTTGTTTGCTTTGGCACCAGTGCTCCTGTGATGAAGAGGGAACCGTATCTCAGAAGAAATGTGATAACAACTGACCGGGGTCTGTGCCCCCCTGAAAATGACCTACATTGAGAGAGTGATACATGATAACTTCGAGGCTTTGCTAGACAAAGGGTATTCTAGAAATTGGATTTCTGATCATTGGCAGAATCTCTTGAGCAGTATCAATTCTTACCACCCACATAAATCTCTCCAAAGTATTTGAAAAGGCTCTTTCACAGTTGTTACACTGTACATATATTTTACAGGCCAAAATCTGGGAACATTCCAGCCCAGATAAATATAATCAGGAAAACAGAGATGAGGACAAATTGTTGTGTGAACCAGCGCATGCTATAAAGGTTAGCTTGTGTCGTACTTTGTTGCTGTCATTGATGCTGATAATTTGGGGGCATCTCTGCCAGCGTTGCCAATTTTCGTTTATGAAGTCCATACATGGAAGGAATAGCAGCCAGGGCAGATAAAGTACAGAATTTGCCTAATTAAAATCTAGCCTCAGCCTTTTTGTTCAGTGTCTGCAATAGCTTATGTGTGTGGCCTGTACTGCTTTAAATAAATTCAAGTCTCATTTTTGGGTTTTTCCAGGCATACTAGGGAGAGACACAAATGATGCCAGTGTGACAATACATGCATTTTAGGTCTGTCTGTGAGTCTTTTTTAAAGACAGATTATTACATTTTTTATTGCCTAAAAATTGTAAAGGAAGAAATTATAAAAACAGTTCAAGGATCCCACCACTTGACAGAAACGATGTAGATTGTTTTGTTGATTGGGAAAGATATTTCAGTCTATGACAAAATGTATGAGTTGCTGGGTAAAGTAGCATTATTCCTCTCCCTGACTGCTTGTATTCAGTCACCCACTCCTACCAATTTAATCTCCTGTATCTTTCACGAGTCTGCTCCATTTCCCCTTCTTTACTACCACTGCCCAACATCAGACCTTCAATAATGTCACTCTCCTGGCTAAAATCTTATATCTCTACCTAAAAATATAACCAGCATAGTGTATCTAAAAATTATTCGACTGGCCCCATCACGTAGCTCTTTTTCTGCTTTAAACTTGTTTCTATAGCACAAAGCTGTTTGTAGTTCCTGCAGAATTTGCTACCTGTTATTCCTTTGTCTTTCCTTTTGTGTGTACTTCCAAAATAAATACCTGTCTGCCTAGTCCTTGTGTGGCTAGCTTCTTAACTTCTGACAGACATCTCAAATGTTTTCCTTTCATGGAACATGTTCCTGACTGGCCCTGTACATTTCTTAATCATTGCATTTCCACTGTGTGCTTTTAATTTGTCAGTCTCTCCTATTGGCCCGTGAGCTTCTTGAAAACAAAGGCTATGTCTGTCTGTCATAATGTCTCCAGCCCCTAGGACCGTATCTAGGAGGAAGGTAGTTCTCACTAGATGAACATGTAAATCTGTGTTAGATCAACTTTCCTAGAAAAAGCCCAAACAGGGTCTTGATGCGCACAATTTATTGAGTGAATCCTCTTCAGGAAAATCCTAAAAGGGAGGGAGGGAAGCAGAATAGGAAAAGGGAAAGAGCTGAAGAGACAGGTCACAGTGAACTGTAGTCTTGGCATGGTCCACACACAGAGGAGCTCTGGAGCATGAACTTCCCTATAGGATTGTCCCTACTTGATGCAAAGGAGCAGTCTTTTGTATACTCACATCAGGCAGTTGGCATTGGGCACACCCAAGGGGATGTATATTTCCCAACAGGTGGTCCTCCTCAATACAGGGTAATTTTCAAGAGAAGGAGACAACTGTGAGCTGTTAGCATGAAGCACTCAAAGTAGCTGGAGAACAGGTGCATCAGCTTAGTAAAGGGGATCAGGTTGGGGAATCTATTACATTATTATAGATGTCTTAATCATTTTGTCATTATTCCAATGTACATATCCAAGTGATACTTGAAGACTAATATAATTTGCCCTTTAATAAGTAAAGTCTTCTGTTTTCATATTCCATTTTTTTGGGAATGCAGCCTTCAAGCTTGTTACCATGGAAATATTTGTTATAGTGACTTAATTAAAAATACTTTCGCTAATCCCATTTGAATATACTTATCCCATTTGAATATACTTATATTATCCAGTCTTTGTAGCCTTTGTTCATGAAGTGATACATCAGTATGAACTCCTTGTAAAGGAATTAGTTCTGAATCGTAATTCCATCACTGCCTTGACGTAAGTTCCCAGAACATTATGGGTGGCAACAAAAGTGGATGAATATAGTGCTTCCTGCTCCCACTTTATGACTTCGTAAAGTCCCATTGACCATGAAGGAATATGTACTATAGACGGGTTATTGAACTAGAGTATTTCCATGGAACCCTCTCTTCAAGGGATGAGAATACTAATAGTAAACTTTCTGGGAAAGTCTTATAGAAAGGTGTCTTATTCTGAAAGACAGAAAAAACAAAAAAACAGATTACATACTGTTGGCCTACCTAATTACCTGATGATAATTTTAATAGTGATTTTAACTTATATAATGGAATTAACATTGTCTAGAAATATACTTTTGGAATGATTGTTTCCAAACCAGCAGAGCTTGTGTGCTGAAGTAAGGAAAAACTGAACCTAACAGTAGCAATTCTGGTCATGAAGAGTTAGTTTTTAAATTATCACTTATTCTTTTAAGATTTGAGATGTCCTGCTACACAAGATTTAAAAAAATGTTTTGTGGCTATATAAGAAAAATGTATTCATAAGGAGATGCATACTGAAATATTTAGGGGTGAAATGTCATTATGTCTCTAACTTACTTTCACATGGTCTAAGAAAAAAATTATAATACAGAGTGACAGGGTGAGTGTGTGTGAATGAGGCAAAATGTTAACGAAGAAAAAATAAATGTGACTCTTCACTTATGTCATTTAATAAAATGTTTTAATTATTGAAAAAAAGACATAAGTCCATCATTTATTTAAATGTGTTTATCCAAATAATTTGAAAATATATTGAACTGTTTTATATTATTTGCAATCCTCCCCAGAAAATTATTAAAACATATTAGCAATTTTATACTGTATTTTTGAAGATCATACGTTTAGCTTAATGGTAGTAAAACTTCCTAAGCCGTAGATCCTACAATCTCTTTCCATATTAAAATGAACATAAGGTGTCTGAATTCCAAGGTGCTGTTATTTCATTTCTTTTCCTTGTCTTTTGATGCTCAACTGTTGGAAACTTTTCCTGATTGATAGTTAAGTACTGAATAATGTTAATTTGCAGTAATAGTTTTGGTTTTCTTTCAACTGTTTTCTGAGTAAGCATATTCTGATAGTACCTCCATTCTCTTGATTTAATTTGCTACTAACTTTTTAGCATTCTCTAGACCAAATATTTTTGTTTTTACCTTTAAGCGTTTTTGCTTTATCTTACAAATCTTTGGGGATTTGAATAATTTTATCTCACCGTTTATACTGCTACCTTGAAGGTGTTTCAGCCTTTTTCACTGGCAGCAGTGTCTTCTGTGACAGATGGCCTCAGTTACAATAACATGATTCTAGAATTGTATTATAATTCAGGTAGTGGTAAAACATGATAATTTCATGCTCATCCCCATAATTATGACTCTTTAAAATAAAATCCCACCTAGTATTTGTTTCGTGCAGTGGGACAAATATACAAAATAATGGTGATAAATATCACATATAATTCATATAGCCTTGACATCTCTGTTTGTGTACAGTTATGTCATTCTATTAACGTGGTGTGCCAGCTCCACGACAGCCATTGACAGGAATCATGGCGGTTAACTTGGGCATTGATATCCACCAAGCTTCTAACTAAATACTACTCCAATACAACTCTTTGATAGCACTCTTAGGCTACAATTTGGTGATTGAAATTAACTAAATAAAAGAATGTTGTGAAATTGAAAATACCTTAATTAGGAAACACAGTATTATGATGGTAAGGAGAATGAATTCTAGGGTCAGACATAGCTGGGTGGGAATTCTGGCACTTCCATTTATTAGCTGGTGTTGAGTGTCTTCGGTTGTAAAATTTAGTTTTTAACTTACCCACTCATTCATTCATTCATTCATTCAGTAAATGTGTGTTGAGCTTGTTAGCAGATATTGTTCCAGGCACTGAGGCTAAGGACGTGAGTTAAAAGGACAAAGTCCCTGACCTCAATGGGCTTACATTCTACCAGGGAGTTGAAGCAAACAAAAAGCGGGTATGTAATGTAATATCAGATAGTATTAAGGCCTATGAAAAATATTGGAGCAGAACCTGGAATAAGTGATCAGGGTAGGAAGCTCATGTTTCAGACAGGGTAATTACGAAAGACTTCTAAAAGGAGGTGATATTTGGAGGAGGAAGGAAGGAAGGAAGTCTTGCAGTTGGTGAGAAAGCTTCTCTGTAGAGAGAACAGTTAGTTCAAAAGCCTTAATAGATATTTTTGTGAAGGGTAAATGAAAATTTGTAAACTCAACCATAGCTAAGTGCTCATTAGTTGTTACATATTCTTTTAAGAAAAGAAATGTAGATAACTCTATAGATGATGTGTCTTCTTTCCTCTAATAATGTACACCGTCCTTTTCATCTGGATTTATTTTCCTTCCCTTGAATCCTACATTATTCATCCTATTCTCAGATCCTTCAGTTTACGCTCACTTTAATCTGTAGCAAGTTAAATTCTTCTTGCGGTATTCAGATGTTACTGCTCTTAGAGGTCCCTCTTTTCTTGCTTCTTGCCATTTTGCTTAGTATTTGTATATGGTGAGTTCTGTGAAATTGATTAACTTACTAAATATTCAACAACTGCCCTCTTTAAGCAAGAAATTCACTATTTCTCTATGATGATGATAGTGGGGATGTACCTGTTCTGTGGGGACCTGTTGTTTTGTGTGTGTGTGATGAAAAACTGGTGTCAAGTTAGCATTTGGATGGTGGTGCTCCCAGGAAACCTAGAAAACCCAACAAGCCCCCACCCCTATCAGCCACGTTTTTCACCATGGTTTCTACTTTACGCTTCCCTTGATGTGTCCAGCAGAGCAAAGTGACTGTCTGCCTCTGTGTCTGGCTGTGAAACCAGTACCAGAACTTGACCTACTTTTGTTGCATTTCTTTTTGCCTTATTTGCCTGTAAAATGTTTATTTATGATCTTGTCATTGAGTGTCCAATCAAAGAGATAAACCACACACTAAATTTAACAAGGAAAGTTTATATAAGGAAGTATTAAATGTAACAAGGCACTGGAGTGAAGGACTAGCTAGTAAGAAAGAAAGATGTATTAGTCTTCTCAGTCTATCATAATAAATTACCATAGCCTATTTCTCACAGTTATGGAGGCTGAGAAGTGTAAGACCAAGGTGCTGGCTGACTTGATTCCTGCTGAGGGCCTTCTTTCTGGCTTATAGTTGGCCATGCTCTTGCTGTGTGCCTACATGGCCTCTTATCTGTGAGCCCCATCCCATGGAGGAAGGAGCGGAGGGAAGAAGGAAGGGAGAGCCAGACGGAGAGAGAGAGAGAACCTCTCTGATGTCCTTTATAAAAGCACTGATCCCTTTATGAGGGCACTGCCTTCATGACCTCATCTAAACATACTTATCTCCCAAAGACCGTACCTCCAAATATGATCACGTTGGGGATTAAGTCTTCAACATGTGAATTTTAGGACATAAACATTCAGTCCATAGCAAAAGAAAAAAAAAAAGAAAAACCCTAAAAACTAGAGGGATGGCTGACATTTTACCCCTATGGCTGAGAGAACATCCAAAGAAAAGCTGCCCTCCATCCTCCCACCTTCAGAACTGAGATCCAAACCTTATTAGGAAAATACATGGCTTACTGAATGGTAGACATCACTGAGGTGCCATGATGGCAGAATTTGCCATCTGGGATTTGTCAGTGATTCACCTTCTGAGGTACCTGGGAAAGCTGTTCATGGGACAGTGTCTTGGCTGAGGCTCTGTTAAACAATATCCAACCTGCTGACTACTGTGCACTGCAGGAGCTGGATACTGGAGAAGTGGGAGCCAGGTGCTGGGGAAGCCTCCCACACTTCAAGAACCTGCCACAGAAGCACGCTGAAATCAAGGAGCAAAACCCTTTCCTCTGACACTGTCTCTCCAGAACCCTCTACTAACAAAGCTGTAGTGCCAGTTAGCAAAGGAGAAATATTTCAAAGGGCCAGATCCAGTTTCAAAGAACGGGCAAAAAAAAATGGATTTAGAGTCAATTGCACTGATATAAACTAAGAATAAATAGCAGCAGAAGCACAGTGATGAATATATTGCTTATTAGCTGGGTAAATTACTTTTCACTGCCCTTCCGAGTTGTATCCATTGCTGCATCTTCTGTGCCTAGAGTAGAATCCGGTCAGTAGAGATGCCCAGTCAATATTTGCTGAATGAATCAGGGAATGAATGAACTAATTGCTTCACTTTTTTTCTCTAATGTTTTTGTTTTGTTTCTCTCTCTTTTTACTGTAGCCGATGGATGCACTGATTGGTCTGTCGATATCAAGAAATATCAAGTTTTGGTTGGAGAGCCTGTTCGAATCAAATGTGCCCTCTTTTATGGTTATATCAGAGCAAATTACTCCCTGGCCCAAAGTGCTGGACTCAGTTTGATGTGGTACAAAAGCTCTGGCCCTGGAGACTTTGAAGAGCCAATAGCCTTTGATGGAAGTAGAATGAGCAAGGAAGAAGACTCCATTTGGTTCCGGCCAACACTACTGCAGGACAGTGGTCTTTACGCCTGTGTCATCAGGTATTCTTTTAATCCTATTATTGCTGAATCAATAAATCATAGGCTGCTTTCTTATACTAAAGTTTTGCTGCTATCCCTTTCACCTAAAGGTTTCGTCTCAATATTTGTGTGTGTTGCCGCTTTCTCAAATTTAGAACCTAAATCATAAAAAGATGGGATTGGAATTTATATTGAGACATTATTTCTGGCTTATGGAGAAAAGAGATACCATCTGGGTATCTACTTATGTTGCCAGAAATTACTAAAGACTATGAAATAAAATTTATAGAGGAGGTGAAATGTTGCACATAAAATGTAAGCAAAGACTTGCAGAAAGGATGCATAGTTTATTGCTAAATGGGTTGTAACATTTTGTTATTGCCCTTCACAGACAAATAGAGCACAGATACCTCTGGTTCACACACATCTGTAAAGATGATTTAGGTAAATGTGTGTATGTGCACTGCAAGACAAAGGCAGCATTGCCATGTTAGGGAATAATAAGGCTGTCTTCCAGATCATTTTGTTAACTAAAAGTGCTGGGTCAATACAAAAATTTCCTGGGTCCCTCAGGGCCAAAGGAAAGTTAATAACAAAGCCTGTGCCTTTATCCACACAGAAACTCATTGCACATCCATACGTCTTTGTCTCCTTATGGAAGAGACATATGTAGTTTGCTTAATGATAATGCATTGAAACAGTATCCATGTAACACATTAGTAGTTAAAAATCTCAGTTCAAGCATTTAGCCCTTCATGGATTGTGAATCACACCCTGCATGAATGATTGTGGATGTCATTAGACTATAAGAGCATTGGCAAGGCAGGGTACAGGCATATAGAGGGTGTGTTTAAATCTTTGTCTTTTTTTGCATTTTGGTTTGCTAAGAGAAACAAAGCCACATCTAATGCAATAGATTCTCAATTTGGAGGAAGGCTCAGAATCACGTAGTGTCCTTTTCAAATCCAAATTCGACTTTCACTTCTGAAACTCTAATCTGCAGCTATCACTACTCTGTTTGAGGATCATGCCTGCCTCCACCCCCACTTACTCTTAGAAGAATTACCTTTATGCTGAGTCATGGCCGCGGGTGTGTTAGGACATTAAAATGGGTCAAGGCCACATAAAAGTTAAACAGAAATGTGTCTTTTTAGATCCTAACAACATATAGATTCAAGTTCATTTTGGAAAAGATAAGTGAATGCAAATGGAGTTGTGCTTGGGAAAAGTGTTGAGTGGATTATAAAAAAACAAATGCATCATTCCTTTGGCATTTGTTCTTTCCCTTAGGGTCTACCAATCCTTTTATGGTCAAACATATCTCTTATTAGAAGTAGAGATTTTCTAGTGGCATTGGTAAATTATTGCCATACTAGTGCCGTTAAAGAGTACTTTGTGGACTGACTTTGCTCACTTAACTAATAGTGATTTGATTTAATTTCACTCTGTTTCTTTTTTAAAATAAATCATTATTTCCGATTGTTCATGCATGTAGAGGTGATTCTTCAAGATAGGCAAATGTGTGTCCTCGTTTATCTGAGATTAGAACTGAGCTGGATGTCCACAGTCTAACATTTCATTTCATTATATATTGTTGATGGGAAAATAATGATGCGTTCACATTAGTAATCTGACTTTTTAAAGCCCTGAAGTTGCATTTCTTTGATGTGTTTAAATATATAATGTGACCCAGTGCTCTGAGAAATTACATTAACATGTCCCTGAATTTACAGTTGAAGTAACGAATGAAAGGTTGAAAAGTTGCACAAATAGTGACATTTGCCATATGGAAGGTGAAACTAAAAGGCAAACACCTTAAAGTTTTGTATGTGTAAGCAGTATTCTAGAGAAAGTGATAAACTGCAGAAAGAAGATACTTTTGTTATTGGGATTCAAATATTCCAATTGATTTGAAGCTAGCATTGATATGGCTCCCTCTTCAATTTGGAAAGTAGTACTCAAAATCTTTATAAACAGCAATTTAAATAGCATTGCTTGGTGTTGGCGTGAGGGGAGCCCAAGGCTGACATTTTGGCACATTGTTATCTGTCAGGCAGCAAAACTGTCACCATTGGTTTTTTAAATAATCCACTTGCAAGGAATTTTAGGTGTTTGAAAATGTTAGCTTGTACTCAGACATGGTAGTCTTTCTGATAAGTGTTCTGAGTATTTATCAATGAAAAAGGTTTAACAACAAGGTTTTTCATGTACAGCTGATTTGTATTTACACCTATATATGTACAGTTAAATGGTGTAAATAATGGAAACACCTAAGGTTACCATCAGCATAACAAGCAAGAGCTTTCCTACTCCCTTCTCTTAGTATCTATCCTGGACACAGTAATGCCACGTAATTCTTTGTTGCATGCTTTGTGGCTTTTTCCTCAGTTTTCTCCTTCCAAAATTTTTGTTTTGATCTTACGTGAAAGAGTAAATGAAGGACAGTTGTACAACAATTTCCTTTCATTTCCTTTAGAATGAACTTATTTTATTAAAAAAAAACTTAAGTTTTCTTATACTCTTGACCCCCAATTTTTAACCCCCCTCTTCGGTTGTGCACTATTGGCAGTTTCATGAGCAGAGCTAATGAGTGCACATGTGAGTATTTTCATGCCTCCCCAAAATGGAAGTGTACTAAGTTGTTTAGCACCCTATTTTTTTTACTAAAATTTGTATTTTTGAAGTAATTGAAGTTTCATATTCAGTTACAAGAAATAAAGAGATCCTATGAATCTCTTATCTTATGTCACTGGTAACATTTTACACAACTATAGTTACAGTCTCATAATCAGAGTTTTGACATTGAAACAGTCAAGTTACAGAACATTGCCATCATTTCAAGGACCGCCCCCCCCCCCGTTTTCCCATCTACCTTTCTCCCCCATTATTCCCAATCCCTTGACAACCAGTAATCTTTTCTCCATATCTATTTTTTAATTCAAAAATGTTATTAAATAGAATCATGTATTATATAACCTTCTGGAATTGGATTGCTCACTCAGCATAATCCCTTTGAAATCTATCCGGGTTGTTGCATGTATCTATAATATGTTCCTGTTTATTGCTGAGCACTGTTCCATGGCATGGAACATTACCACAGTGTTTATTCAGTCATTGAAAGACTTCTGGGTTGTTTCCAGTTTGGGGCTGTTGAAAATAAAGCTTCTGTGGACATTCATGTACATTTTTTGGTGAACATAAGTTGTCATTTTTCTTTGAAAAATGCCCAAGAATGAATTTGGGTTGGATGGTCATTGCATGTGTGGTATGTCAGAAACTGCCCAACTAGTTTCCAGAGTACCATTTTACATCCCCACCAGCAATATATGAGTGATCCAGTTTTTCCACATCCTTGCAGTATTTGGTATTGTCGTTATTTTTTTATTGTAACCATCAGTGTATCGTGATATCTCATTGTGGTTTCTCTAATGGCTAATGATGTTTAACACATTTTCAAGTGCTGATTTGCTATCTCTCCTCTTCAGTGAAATGTCTGTTAGGTCTTTTGCCTATTCGTTAATTGAATTACTTGTGTTCTTACTGTTAAGTTTTGAGAATTCTTTGTATATTCTAGATAATAGTCGTTTTTTGGAAATGTAGTTTGCAAATATTTTCTGTCAATCTGTAGTTTATCTTTTCATCCTCTTAACAGGATCTTTTGCAGAGCAAAAGTTTTGAATTTTAATGTTCAATTTGTTGTTTTTTTCATTTATGGATCATAGTTGTGAAGTGAAGAACTCTTTGCCTCTCTACCTGAAGGTTTTCTATTATTTTTTCAATTAATGTTTCTGCCAGAAATTCTATTGTTTTACATTTGCTTGTGATCCATTTTGAGTTAACATTTGTGTAAAGTGTAAAGTTTATTTAGGTCAAGCTTAGCTTTTGGGATAGATGTCCAGTTGCTGTGGCACCTTTGGTTGAAAAAGGTATGCTTCCTCCAAGGACTAGTCTTTGGATATTTATTCCAAATCAGTTAGGCATGTTTGTGTGGTCCTGTTTTTTTATTTCTCTTCTACACCTTTGATCTGTATGTCTAGCCCTGTGCCAGTACTTCTGTGTCTTGGTTAGTATAGCTATTTAGTAGGACTAAATATCAAGTAGGGTGACTCCTCCTACTGCAGCCTTCTTTTTCAAGATTGTTCTAGTTATTGTAGGGCCCGTCCCTTTCAAAATAAGTTTTAGTATAAGATGGTCTATGTCTACAAAAAAAAAAAAAAAAAAAAAAAGGACTGGAATATTGATAGGAATTGCATTAAACCTATAAATCACTTTGAGGAAAATTGTTATCTTTATGATGTAGAATCTCCCAATCTATGAACTCAGTAGATCTCTCCATTTATTTAGGATTGCTTCTTTTGATTTCTTCGTCAGTGTTTTGTAGTTTTCAGCATACAAATTCTATACACATTTTGTTAAATTTATACCTAAGTATTTCATTTTCTTTGGTGCGTTTGTAAGTGATAGTATCTTTTTAATTTCATTTTGAAAATGTACATTTTTAGTAATGTTAGAAATGTCATTGGTTTTGTGTAATTCCTTTCTGAAAATGTTTTCTTTTTCAAATGACATACCTGTAATGTGTTCTATCCAGTATCTAGTTCCTTTGCACAAGTCTTTTTTTTCCTTTTATTTTTCAAATTTTTAATTTAAATTCTAGTTAGTTAACGTATAGTGTAATATTGGTTTCAGGAGTAGAATTTAGTGTTCACCACCTACATGTAACACCCAGTGCTCAACACAAGTGCCCTCCTTAATAGCCATCATCTTTGCCTAAGTCTTGATGTTCTCTTTAGAGACTAGATAACTTTTCTCATTGAAAGTACAAGTTAAGCATCTATCATAAGGTACATATACCTGGAGAAATCCATTTATTCATCCCTAAAACACACATCTATTGATCATTAACTGATGTGCTAATGCTAGGGTTGCAAACAGTAAAAAAAAATTGTTTTTATCCTCCAGTAGTAGATTACATCAGAGAAAATAAGCATGCAGGAGTTACAGATACTGCAATCACATTATAGAGCACAGTGGAGTTCCACCCAGATGAAGTAGCCCCGTTCCTTCCAGTCTTCCACATTACCACTAAAAAGGCTGGAAATAACACAACAAATAGGCATAGGAAGTCTGTGAAAGGTAGAAAAAAGGATTGTCTGGGGACCCCAGGACTTGAAGAAATGGCATGACCACCCTGTTTCACTTGCCCCACCAGAGGATGTTGGCAGGGCCTTCCAAGGTGTTGGCCTCTTCCATCCCCTGCCTGGCAGTAGCAGGCAGCAGTGATATGATCCCCCTGGTGAAGTAGGGTCAGACATCTGAGTGGGGGGCTGATCTTTGATCTTTTGCCTAGTGAAATTAGGCTAGAATTATACATTGCTGCAAGGGTAATGTCACTGGGATCCAGTGGCAACCTGAGTGCCACCCCCATCCAGCAGTAATGAGAAATCCATGCGGCATTGTGAGGCAGGACTAGTCACTGCTAGACTTCATCCCTTTTTCGTGGTATCAGTGGGGATGAAAGAAAGTTTCTCCCTTAAACAAGGCAGATTGAGGTGGTGAGAGATAGGGTTAGTTACTGTCCATTTTCCCATCATCCCTTCTGTGTTGTCAGTGGGATTCAGCGAGAAGTGAGCTTACTCCCCGACTGGAGATAACAGGCATTGTGAATCACTGACACACTTTCACCTGGAAGGTATGAGCACTGCTGAAGAAGTAGCTGAACATACATAAGCTTTCAGTCCTCATCTTACATTTCAGCAGGAGGATTGCCTGCTTTAAAAAAAGATTAAATAGTATCCAAATTTTCATAATATCTAAAATGTGTAGAATATAATAAAAAAAAAAACTCTCACTGGTCTTACGATGAGTCATGAAAATTGCAACATGAATGAGAAACGAAAACAGTTACTAACACTGAGATGAATCAGATGTTAGAATTATCCAACAAGGATTTCCAAGGAACCATCATAAAAATATTTCAGCAAGTAACTAAAAAAAACTCTTGAAACAGATGAAAAAAATTGAAAACTTCAGCAAAGAAATGAAAAAAAAAAAAACCAAATTGAATTTGTGGAACTGAAAATTACAGTAACTAAAAACTCATTGGAAGGGCTTAATAGTTGAGTGTAGATGATAAAAGACAGCTTGACTTCTTTGTTATGGTATGAAAATTTCACTTACAAGGGCCAAGGAACTTCAATTTGCCAGATCCTCGGGGCCTTGCTTGGTTTCCTTAACACCGATTTTTATCACTTCTGCTCTTAGTTCTCTGATAGATAGCTCAGTAAATTTCCTTAGGATCCTCTTCCTTTGGAATTTTCTTGAATGCTGGTGTTTACCAGAGTTTTGTTTACACCTTCTTCCCTTTATCCTTCTACATCATTTGTTTTCAGCTTTGGCTGCTCATTGAAATTAACTGGGGAGCTTTTAAAAGCTCTTAATTAAAAAAAAAAAAAAAAAAAACTATTAATTTCTATGTAGTACTCCAGATCAGTTAAATCCAGGTATCAGATGATTCTGTTGTGTAGCCAGCTTGAGAATCATAGTACCTGATCTTATTTATTCAATATTTTCACTTATAACATATTTATGGATGACTCAGTGATTCCAAAAATTTTAACAAGCACTAGAAGTTTCCTAATAGTCCTTTCTTCTTGTTTGTCTGTGAGACACATTGAATTCAGCAGTGTGCCAAAATTTATTTCAACACCTACTTCAAGAACCTATCTCCTCTTCAAGGTGCTTCCTCTTCCTTCTTTTCTTTGTAAATACCATCACCATCCTCCCAGTATCTCTAGCTGGGAAATTAGCACTTACCTTTGTTTTCTTAATCTTCCTCACCATGCCTTAAGTGGTTACCAGGACCTCTCCGGTCTACCTTAAAAATGTCTTTTGAATTTATTGTTATGCATACTACTTTCAGCTCTCCAGAGGAATGCAATGTGCTTTAAGTGGTTTCTCTGCCTCTATGTTTTTTCTGTTTTAGTTACTACTCCACACTGCAACGGAGTGTCTACAATGGAGATATTTCATTTCTATACATAAATGTCTTTGATAGGCCCTATTGCTCAGCAAAATGATGTCCAAACACTTTGCTTGGCATACATGTCCCTTAAAAGCCAAGTTTCAACCTTTCATTCAACCTTTCATTCAGACTCATCTTGGGTGTTTGTCTCTGTAGGCACCTTGTGCTATATTCTCACCATCCTGTTTGCAGTTTGCAAATGAAAGTATGAATTTTCCTTATTCTTCCACTCTTTGTCCCTTTATCTGAAATAACTTTTTTACTGCCTATCTGAATAATACATAATTATTCTTTGAAGAAGATCCAGTATATATTTACCATTCTTATTACCTTTCTCCAATTGCTCCATAGACAGTCGGTGCAGTTAGCAATGCGGGGGGACAGGGGGGACTCCAAAAACTAAGTGGTTTAAAATGGCAACCATTCAATTTGTGTGTGATTTTGGAGGGTGGTCTGGACCCTACTGGATGCATGGTTCTGCTGTTTTTGCCTTGAAGCTGGAATGAACTAGGATGGAGGGTTGCCTAAGCCTGTCTCTCCATGAATTCTCAGGGCCACCCTTTCTTCAAGTGGTCTTTCCCACTGTGTCACCACCAGGATAGCTAGACTCTTTATGTGGTGACTCAGAAGGTATAACCACTGATCAGGCATCTGCCTGCCTCATGATTAGTAACATCCTAGTCACCAACTCTAGAGCTAACATGCAAGGAGACTTTACAAGTGCTTGAGCACCATGAGGTATGTGATTCACTGGTGGGACCACCAGAATAAAAGTCCAGCAGTCTGCCTTTGGCCTCCTTTACATATGCTCATACATATGTACTTATGTAGATACAAACATATGTACATATGTACACTCACCCATTCCTAAGACCCTCAAAGTCTTATTATGGCATAGGGGTTAGGCTACAAGCCCCAGATTGCCTTATCTAAATCACTGTGTGTGTAAAAGAGGTTCTTCATACTTAGTTCCCTGAGGGCAACTAGTTTAGTGGGTCCTCCAGATCCGTAGCTCTGGGAGCTACAAAGGTATTTTATGTAACCCTTGCACACCCAACATACAGTGGTCATTGAGGGATAAAATAACCAAATAGTCCTATTTGAAATGGAGGCAGGAGAATGGGAGATACAGAGAAGTCATTGGCCCATAGCAGTTGTAGGCACATATCACCAGTTTCTTGATTAGGGCCCAGTTCTGCTTGTAGGAGAGGTTTTCTGTGGCTCTTGAGCTCGTGTTCTTCTTTTTCACAGACAGTAAAGGGTCCAGAGACCTCTTTCAATTTGAACTTTATCTGTATCTTTTAGTATAAACTAGTATGGTTCCTTAAAATGCTATGAGCCTTTTATTGTAATCCACTCCATTAAGCAGTAGCCATACCTACAAATATCTTTAAGACAAATGCCTTTCTCCGTTGGTGTTCTAGTCAGAGTGCTGGAAGACAATGTGCTAAACATTTGTAGACACGCCTTTGCCTAGTTAGTCTTAGGGTATGTCTCATAGACCTTCTTAGCTACCTCCTCTTGGTGACAGAGAATGCACTGTATCCCAAACTTCTTATCGCTGGTATGTTTTCCCCCTCAGAATCAATTTGAATTAGTGTTTGTCACAGAGAAGGCAACCAGAAAAAGTTAGTGATTGAAATAATTTGTGTTATGTCACACTTAGGGGTTAGTGTTGTTAGAATACTTAGTGGAAAACAGTGCTGTAGTCAAAATTGCACCATTGTCTGATTTCTACAGTTTTCCATGAGAGGATTAAAGAATTCTATTTTTTGTGACATCTCTTATCTGAAACTAACAAATTCTGAACTGTTTATCCTATATTATGATTTTTGGTACAACAGTTCATTTTATTCTTTCCCTGTAATATAACCTCCCTTTTACCAGGTGAAAGTAGAAAGTAATATGCTAAGCCTAAAAGACCCATAACAAGTAACTGCTATACCATAGTATAAATAATTTAAGTCATTAATTTTAATCTGTATGATAGAGTACAATTTTAATAGTTATTTTATGTGATTATTGTTTAAAAATGAAGTCATTCTTGGATCAAAGGATAAATAATGTCATCATCATTTTAGAAAGTCCTAAACATTTACACCCCCAAGGAGTCTTTATAATTTGTTCAGGGCAATCAGAGTCCATATAAATGTTTTATATCCTACCCAGAAATTTTAATGATCATATGTATATGTGTTCTAAGGACCTGAAGTAGTTTTACAATCTTGGTTTCCTAATTGTTAAACTACCTCTCTTAATTGAAACCAGAGCATACCCTTGAGAATATCAGCTGTAATTTATAGGTTATAAAAAATGCAATCAAACCTTCATAAGCTAGTTCTTTAAAAAAAAAAATCCAATACGGCTAAAAATCCTTAAAATAAGGTTTCAAGTCTGGATAAAGAATCTCTTACGGATGATAGATTGAAATTTTAGAACTGAACATCACACTCTTTCTCTACTCTTTTGGTGGGAACATACGTTTCTTGGCATACCAGGCTTCAAAGAGATTTTCCAGTTACATAATCCTGATAATGCTTGAGGAGATCATGCTGAAGTTGTAGATGCACATAGAACCAATCCTATGTGTATCCTTTTTTACATGTTTAAGACATGAAAGTGTACTCCAAAGGATCAAACTGTTTATGAACAGGGCAACAATTAGCCAGATTTCTATCTGTCTGAGTGCTTTCTTTTCAGAAACAACAAACACAGTGTTTGGAAGTAAAAGCCAAGAGCTCGGTGAATTGCCTATTCAATTTACTGATTTTTTTAACCATCCAGGAAATACTAGTCTTTACCATAACAGCCATTTCTTTCCCTTTTTTTATTAAGAAGATGAAATCATTGCTGCTGAGTGATGGTGGGGTGGTTTCTTAGATCCCTGGATTAAGAAAGGCTTTGTCTTATCTTTTCAAGTTTTCTAAGAGAAAAAGAGAACTCTGAAATCAATGGTGTCATGTTTCAGGGAAGATAGCGACTTACGAATTTTCTCAAAAAGGTATCAAGTTAATATGGAATAAGTAGGCCAGTTAAAAAGATACATTTGTAAAATAATTAGGCATATACCATTTAATTTTGAGTTCTAATGTATTCTATTTTTTCCTTTTTAATTAAAATTGATCACTATTAGCCCTTTACAGTCATGGATATAACATGTGCATTTATCATATTTTACAAACATTACTGGAAGTCCATGATATAATATAATTGGTAATTATCATGAGGAAATTTTTAAATTGCAAACAGTATGCACCAGGCATGCAGATCACTGATAACTCAGAACTTCATTGGTGGTTTTGGTTTTGTACTGTAATCATTATTTTTTATTTGTAAAAAATATTCCCCAAAGAAAAGCTAACTGCTAATGTTGGTACACTAAGTAAAGGTAAAGTAAATTGGTCTAATAAGGTAATAGCAACTAATCAACAAAGCTTAGGATAAGAGAAAAAGTTGAATATGAAGCCAAGATTATTCAAGGCTTTTTCTAAGTCTAATTTTGTATATGGTTCCAAAGTAAAAAATATGAACAATAATTTCAGTGAATGTGGTAAAAAAACAATAAAGGGACTGATTTTTTTTTAGAAGAGCTCATAAGAGACCTGTGATTTGAGCAGTACTTTGAAAAATAAACACATGGCTAGGGAAAGTGTAATAGAGGAAGTTTTCTCTGTTAGGGATGTCTCATGAAGACTGGTACAAGAGAAATTAAATAATGATCTAGAGCAGGAATTGGTATGCTTTTTCTGTAAAGGGCCATTTGGTAAAAAAATTTAGGCTCTGTAGGTCATATAGTCTTTATTGCAACTACTCAGCTCTGCTGTAGCAAAACAGAGCCGTAGACAGCACATATAAACAAATGGGCGTGGCTGTGTTCCAATAAAACTTTTTGCAAAAACAGGTGATAGGATGGATCTGGCATGCAGCTATAGTTTGCTGACCTCTTTTTTAGAAAATACCAGATAAACTGCAAATAGTTAAGGCAGCAACAAAAACCACTGCTGTTATTAACAAAGAAAAAACACACAGTCTATTCCTGATAGAGTGAGTAGGTAAGTTTTGTTGGAAAATGGGTTTTTGTACACAATGGTGAGAAGGATGACCATAAAGAATGTAAAACAGATGCTATGTCTTAAATGGCACGTAAGTGTCAAGCAGGAATAGAAAGATGACAACATTTCTCTTGAATTACCTTGCAGCAAGTGTTTGAATGTTTAGAGACACTGGAACATGAAAAACAGGCAAGGAGTTTTTATAATAATTGAGGCATGAGTGATGGGGACTAAGGTTAGAGTATTAATGGTGGAAATAACAAGGAAAGAAAAATATTCAAGATAACTTTTGGGAGTTAAAATTACACCATAGATGATACTTGATGGGGTGTTGAGAAACTGATTGAATATTGTTATGGGAAACAAATAAAAGGAAAAGAGATAGCAAGAGGCACATCTTAATGTCTTTCCAATACAAACCTAAACTTTTTCACCAAAAATTCTTAGGGTCTTGAAAATAAAAATGCCTGGACTTTAAGCCATTCCACTAGTAAACCCATTTGTATAATTATAACATCATTGCTTCCCCACATGCATTTGAATAAATAAGGAAAAGGGTCTAGGGTACTTTCTAGGTTCTCTCTTGGTCTACTCGTTAGTCTGTTCTTAAAAACTTAACTAAAGTGCATACTTTGCTCAGATATATTCTCCTTTCCACAATTAGCTTATCTTTTTAAATTGAGGGAAAACTGACATATAACATTAATTTCAAGTGTGCAACATAATGATTATATCTTTGTATACAATATGAAGTGATCACCACAATAAGTCTAGTTACCATGTGTCACCATCAAATGACCCCCTTCTCCCATTTTAACCACTTCCCCAATCTCTTCCCCTCTGATAACCATCAGTCTCTTCTCTGTACCTAAGAGTTTTGCTTTGTTTTAGTTCTTAGATTCCACATATAAATGAAATCGTATTGTATTTGTCTTTTTCTGACTTATTTCACTTAGCATAATACCCTCAAGGTCCATCCATGTTGTTACAAATGGCAAGATTACTTTCTTTTCTATAGCTGAGTATTACCCCATTTTATATAGATAGCACATAATTCTTTACCCATTCATCTATCGATGGACACTTCGGTTGTTTCCATATCTTGGCTATGGTGAATAATGCTGCACTCAACTTAGGGGTTCATATATCTTTTCAAATTAGTGGTTTTGGATTTTTTTGGATAAACACTCAGAAGTGGAATTGCTGGATCACGTGGGTAGTTCTACTTTTAATTTTTTGAGGAACCTCCATACTATTTTCCATAGTGGCTGCACTAATTTGCATTCCCACCAACAGTACCTCAGCCTTCCCTTTTCTCCACATCTTCACCAACACTTATTATTTTTTGTCGTTTTGATAATAGCCATTCTAACAGGTATGAGATGATATCTCAAATCCATGAGCACTGAATATCCATTTGTGTCTTCTTCACTTTCTCTCATCAATGTGTTACCGTTTTCAGTGTATAGGTCTTTTACCTCCTTGGTTAAATTTAGTGCTATATATTTTATTCTTTTTGATACATTTGTAAATGGGATTGTTTTCTTAATTTTGCTTTCCATTCTTTGGTTTTTAGTGTACAGAAATGTAATGGATCTCTATATATTTATTTTGTACTTTGAACTTTACTGAATTCACTTATTAGTTATAACAGTTTTTTGGTGTAGTCTTTAGGATTTTCTATATATAGTATCATGTCATTTGCAAATAGAACAGTTTCACTTCTTTGTTTCCAGTTTGGATGTCTGTTTTTTTTTTTTTTTTTTTTTTTACTAACTCCTGTGGTTAGAACTCCCAATATTATGTTGAATATAAGTTCTAGAGTTGTCATCCTTGTTTTCTTCCTGATCTTAGAGGAAAAGCTTTAAGCTTTTCACAGTTGAGTATGATGTTATCTGTGGGTTTGCCATATATGGCCTTTATTAGGTTGCAGTATGTGTCCTCTTCACCCACTTTGATGAAAGTTTTATAATAAATGGATGTTGGGTTTGGTCAAATGCTTTTTCTGCATCTGTTGAGATGGTCGTATGATTTTTATCCTTTATTTTTTTTAATGTGGTGTATCATATTGATTTGAAGATGTTGAACCATCCTTGTATTCATAGAATAAATCCCATTTGATCAAGCCGTATGATTTTTTAAGCATTGTTGAATTGAGTTTGTTAATATTTTGTTGAGATTTTTTGTGTCTATATTCTTCAGGAATATTGACCTGTAATTTTCTATTTTTGTGGTGTCCTTGTCTGGTTCAGTATCAGGGCAATGTTGGTCTCTTAAAATGAGTTTGGAAGTGTTCCCTCCTTTTCATTTTTTTGAAGATTTTCAGAAGGGTAGATATTAGATCTTTGAATGTTTGGTGGAATTCGCCAGTGACCCTGTCTGGTCCTGGACTTTTGTTTGTTGGGAGGTTTTTAATTATTGATTCAACTACTTACTAGAAATTTATCTGTTCATATTTTCTATTTCTTCATGATTTAGTCTTGGAAGATTGTAAATTTCTATGAATTTTTCCATTTCTTCTTGATTGCCTAATTTGTTGGTGTGTAATTCATCATAGTGATCTCTTATGGTCTTTTGTGTTTCTGTGGTATTAGTTGTAACTGCTCTTTCATTTCCAATTTTATTTATTTGAGCCCTCTTTTTTTTCTTGATGAGTTTAGCTAAAGGTGTTTTCTTATTTTTTCAAAGAGCCACCTCTTAGTTTAACTGGTATTTTCTACTGTCATTTTAATCTCCATTTCATTTATTTCCACTTTGATCTAATTATTATTTCATTCCTTGTAGTACCTTTGGGCTTCATTTGTTCTTCTTTATCTAGTTCCTTTATAAGTTAAATTGTTTATTTGAGTTTACTCTTATTTCTTGAGATTGGTCTGTACTGCTATGTAGTTACTTCTTAGAATCAATTTTGCTGCATTCCATAGATTCTGGTATGTTGTATTTCTGCTTTAATTTGTCTCTAGGTATTTATTTTTATTTCTCCTTTGGTTTCTTCTGTGACCCAGTAGGCGTTCAGTAACATGTTTTAATCTCCATGTGTTTGTAGTTTTTCCAGTTTTCTTCTTGTAATTGATTTCTAGTTTTATATGATTGTGGTTGGTAAAGATGCTTAATATGACTTCAGTCTTGTTTAATTTACTGTGACTTGTTTTGTGGCCTAAGCAGTGATGTCTCCTGGATAATGACCCATGTGCATTTGAGAAGAACGTGTATTGCGCTGCTTTTGGGTGGAATGTTCTGTATTTATCTATTAAGCCCATCTGGTCTAATGTGTCATTTAAAACCAGTGTTTTCCGATTGATTTCTTTCTCTGGATGATTCATTCATTGCTATAAGTGTGTTATTAAAATACCCTCCTACTATGGTGTTATCAGTTTCTCCCTTTAGATCTGTTAATATTTGCATTATATATAATGTTGCTCCTATGTTGAGTGCATATATATTTATAAGTGTTAAATCTTTTTGACAGATTGACCCCTTTGTCATTATGTAGTGCCCCTTTTTGTCTTTTATCACAATCTGTTTTGAAGTCTCTTTTGTCTGATGTGAGTATTATTCTGCTTGTGTTCTTTTTGTTTTCATTTCCATGGAATATATTTTCCCATTCCTTCACTCTCAGTCTTGTGTGTGTCCTTACTTCTGAAGTGAGTCTCTTGTTGGCAGCATGTAGATGTGTCTCAGTTATCATCCTTCCAGCCACTCTGTGTCTTTTGGTTAGAGAATTTAGTGTGTTTATATTTAAAGCAGAATCAGACCTGTAAATAAAGAGAACAAACTAATGGTTACCAGAGAGAGGGAGATGGGGAAATGAGCAAAATGAGTGAAGAGGAGTGGGAGATACAAGCTTCAAGTTATGGAATGACTAAATCACAGGAATAAAAGGCACAAAGAATATTGTCAGTAATATTCAGTAGTCAATATAGAGCTAATGTAAAGTGACAGACGGTAGCTACACTTGTGTTAAGCATAGCATAATGTATAAACTTGTCAAATCATTATGTTGTACACCTGAAACTAACGTAACATTGTCTGTCAACCACACTGAAATGAAAAAATTATTTAAAAATGCTTGTTGATAGGTATGTACTTATTGGCATCTTGTTCATTGTTTTCTGGCTCTACTTGAAGTTATTCTTTCTTCCTTCCTGCTCTCAACCTCTTCCTTTGTGGTTTGATGACCTCCTGGTTATGTTTAGATTCCTTTCTCATTTTCTTTATTGTTATATTTAGATCCCTTTCTCATTTTCTTGTGCATATTTGCTGTATATTTTTGCTTTGTGGCTCCTGTGAGATTCATGTATGTCACCTTATGTATATAACAGTCTACTTTAAGTTGATAACAACTTAAATATGAACACATTCCAAAAGTACATTTTTACTCCCTCCCCTTGTTTTATGTCAGTTTTGACATTTTTTTATTTTATGTACCCCTTAAGTAGTTACTATATTTTTACTTACTTTCACTCCTTTTGTCTTTTACCTTCTTAGTAGCTTCATAAGTGATGAATCTACTACCTGTACCATATATTTACCTTTACCAGTGAGATTTTTGCTTTGTTATGTTTTCTTGTTATTAATTAGTGCCATTTCTTTTCAGCTTGGAGAAGTCCCTTTAATACATCTTGCAAGGCCAATTTATTGGTGATAAACTCTTTTAACTGTTGCTTGTCTGAAAAACTCTTTATCTCTTCTTCAGCTCTGAATGATAATGTTGCTGGAAAGAGCATTCTTGATAGGAAGCTTTTTTGTTTTTTTTTTTTCCTTTCAGAAGTTTGAATATGCCATGCTACTTTCTGGCCTACAAAGTTTCTGCTGGGAAATCTGCTGATAGCCTATGAGGGTTCCCTTGTTTCTAAACTTGTGTTTTCTTCTTGCTGCTTTTAAGATTATTTTTTTCCTTTAACTCTTGACATTTTAACTATCATATGCTTTGATGTGGTTCTCTTTGGGTTCATCTTCTTTGGAACTCTCTTAGCTTCCTGGACCCAAATGTCTGTTTTCTTCCCTGGGTTAGGGACATTTTCAGGCATTATTTCTTCAAGTAAGTTTTCTGCCCCTTTGTCTCTTCTCCTTCTGGGACCCTTATAATGTAAATGTTATTCCTTTTGATGTTGTTCTAGAGGTCCCTTACATTGTGTCCATTTTTAAAAATTATTATTTTTTTCTTTTTGCTGCTCTGTCCGGGTGAGTTCCATTGCAGTATCTTTGGGCTCACTGACCCATACTTCTATTTCATCCATTCTGCTGTTGAAATCTTCTAATGTATCTTTCAGCTCATTTATGGGGTTCTTCAGCTCTTTGACTTCTGTTTTAAAGTTTCTTATGTTTTCTCTTTGTTTACCTTCTCACTTTGTTTATTCATTCTTTTTCTAAGTTTGGTGAGCATTTTTATGACCATTGCTTTGAATTCTTTATCAAGTAGGTTACTTATTGCCATGTAGTTAAGGTCTTTTTCTTGAGGTTTTTTCTTCTTCTTCCATTCAGAACATATTTGTCTGTTTCCTCATTTTGCTTGACTCTGTGTGTTTGTTTCTGAGTATTAGCTGAAACAGCTACCTCTTTCAGTCTTGACGGAGTGGCCTTGTAATAGGCACTTAACCTTGTTGTTCAACATTGCCCTAGTTCTTGGTTGTCTCTTATACCTTTGTGGTTGTTTAAACCACTTGATTTATTCTTGATATGCCTTATTCTTGAGGGTATGCCAGGACTTGTCAGTGATCCAAGGCTAAGAATCTTATTTAGCTCCTAGTTTCAGGCTGATTAGAACCTAGACTTTCAGGCAGCATACTTTCAGGCAGCATCTTTTAAGCTATGCAAATATGTATAGTCCTGTGGGGCCACAGTCACAACCTCAGCTGGTCTTCAGACCAGGAGATCTGGAGGTTTCCCCTGGGCAACAGTTGCAAGAATGGGGCTCCATATGAGTGTATAAGCTCCTTTTTGGGAAATCTCATCAAGCTGTAGTGAGGCCAAAGGAGACCTCAATGATAGTGTCCCCTAGGCTGTGTTCCCTGACCGCTCCTCACTAGCATCTAGATGTGTGGTAAGCCTGAAGCCTGCCCCTCAAGCTGAAGCTCCAGGATGAGTAAAAAGGCCTGTTTCATAGGAAGATGGGGTGTGTTGCAGTCTGCTGTCTGTGCCCTGCCCTGGTGACAGTAGCCTGCCAAGAATTGTCTCTCTGATTGTTTCACTTTTATGGGGACCAGAAACATAGGCTTCCCTCAACACCAGAGCCAGGCGCTCACGGGGTATCCCCTATGTGGACTTCACGTGCCCCTGGGCTTTAGCAGGCTCCAGAGGAGCCTGGGTTCTGGGAAAGCCCACTGGCTTCAGCAGAGCCACAGGCAAGTTCAGGACTGGGGCAATGCCATCAACTGAAGTGGGATTGTGGGAGAGCCTGTGGGTGAGCAGTCTTGCTGGCTGCAGTGGAGCTTTTGGAATATACAGGGAAAGAGCAGCCTACTGGCTGCAGTAGGGCTGCAGGAGAGCAGGGTCACAGGAGAGCATGGGGGTGGGGGAGGTTGGCTGGTTCCAGCAACAAAGAAGGAATGCATAAATGGCACCTCCCAGTTCCAGCACTAGCAAGGTGCAGTGAGAATGCATAAATAGTGCCTGCCATCCTTTACATTCCCAGAGAAAGTCCCAGCTGACACCTGTGCTTCCAGCAGACACTTTAAGATTAGCCAATGAATCTTAGTCAGGTACGGTCCGGTTGCTTTTCAAATTGCTGCTTTTGCGCCGTAGACCATTAGCTTCTTAAAGGCAGAGAATAAATGTTTTGTTCACCTTTGCATCTCAGATAATGCATATATGGCCAGTGAGATCTGAACACAGAAAAATCTTTTGATCGGTTGTCACAGTTAGAGGATGGGCTATTTTTTTAATTTAAAAATTGTATTGAATATATTTGACATATAATGTGTAAATTTATAGTGTACAATATGTTAACATGATATATGTATATATTATAATATAATATTATTGTAGCAATATTTAGCACCTCTGTCATATGACACAACTCTAGTACAGTATTGATGTCTATATCCAATACACTGTACATTAGATCTGTATGTCTTATTTACTCTTCCCTACAACTTTGTACCCTTGAATGATATCAGTCTATCCCCCACCCCACATCCCCTGGTAACCACCATTTTACTCTGAGTTTGACTTTTTTAGATTTCACACACATATAAGTGATATCTTACAGTACTTGTCTTTCTCTGTCTTACTTATCTTATTTAGCATAATGTGCCCAAGGTCCATCCATGTTGTCATGAGTGGCAGAAAATTCCCCTTTCTTGGAGCTGTATAATGTTCCATTGTATGTGTATGTCCCCCTTCTTTTTTATCCATTCATCCACTTATGGGCATTTAGGTTTTTAACATGTCTTGACTTTTGTGAATAATGCTGCAGTAACATGGGAATGCAGCTATCTCTTGGAAATCCTGTTTTCATTTTCCTTGATTATATCCCAAAAATGGGATTTTTAGATCACATGGCAGATCTATTTTTAATGTTTTGAGGAGCCTCCGTATTGTTTTCCATAGCACTTGGGCCAATTTACTTTTGTACCATTAGTGTCTATAAGGGTGAGAACAGGTGTTTATATATAACAAGAATCTTGGAAATAACAGGACTTTAAAGAATTGAATTGAAGTTCAGACTGTATATGGTATGTGCATAATTATCTAGGCCTCAGGTTTCTTCTGTAGCTTTACTCTGTTCTCCCTGGGGTATGGTGCTCATCCTTGATATTTTCCAAGACGAATCTTTAGCCTTCATATCCATGCTATTATAAGCACCAAGATGTAATGAAAGAACAATGAAAGAACGTGATCCTTCGCACCTTTAAGAACAAATTCCAGCAGTTACTCACATCCCTTGTACTTACATCTCATAGGCCAGAGCTTGTTCACATAATTACATCACACTGTAGTGGTGGCTCAGATATGTAGTTTTTATTATTAGTGCTCATGTACCTGATAACAGTACAGAAGGTGTATTACTAAGAACCTTAAATTCTTTTCCCTAGAAGAAAAGCCTGAGATGGGAATTTTTGTACAAGTGAAATACGGAGAGAGTACTCTCAGGAGTAAACCTACAGGGGAAAATGCCAGACAAAGATTTGTTTTCAAAAGTCTAGCCTCAGCCTGATCCCACAGGGAGCTATGGAATGTAAATTTTAACACAGAATTTATTCTGCCTTGAAGTGAGAGTCCAGGACCTGCATTGTTCAGTCATTTCTGTCCAAGTTGCTCTGGTCATGCTAAGGCAATTCTCAGGAAGAGGGTAGAGGTGTGAGCCTTGACCAGTCAACACCCACAGCAGCTGGGGAATGGGTACAAAAGCTAGTGAAGAAATTCTGAGTGGCGTACCTAAAACGTCTGCTATGCTGAGGAAGAAGGGGAAATAGATATCGAGGGACAATTAGTAGGCATTTTTGCCACATATATTGAAATGACCCAATATCTTATTTTTGTTTTATACTTGGTAAACTCTCTATCAGTATTTGTTGAATGAGTGATACATATTCTTTTTTTTTTTTTTTTATTCAATTAGTCAACATAAAGTGTAGTCTTGGCTTCAGGAATAAAACCCAGTGATTGATCTCTTACATATGACACCCAGTGCTCATCCCAAAACGTGCCCTTCTTAGTATCCATCACCTTTTTAGCTCATCCCCCCACCTACCTCCCCTACAGCAACCCTCAGTTCTCTGTATTGAGGAGTCAATTATGGTTTGCCTCCGTCTCTGTTTTTATCTTATTTTTCCTTCCCTTCCCCTCTGTTCATCTGTTGAGTTTCTCAAATTCCATGTATGAGTGAAATCATATGATATCTGTCTTTCTCTGACTGACTTATTTCACTTAACATAATACCCTCCAGCTCAATCCCTGTTGTTGCAAATGGCAAGATTCCATTCTTTTTAATCACCAAGTAGTATTCCTTTGTATACACATACCACATCTTCTTTATCCATTCGTCATTTGATGGACATTGGGCTCTTTCCATAGTTTGGCTATTGCTGATAATACTGCTGTACACATGAGGGTACATGTACCCCTGTGAATCAGCATTTTTGTATGCTTTGGATAAATACCTAGTAATGCCATTGCTGGGTCATAGGGTAGTTGTATTTTTAATTTTTTGGCCAACCTCCATACTGTTTTCCAGGGTGGCTGCACCAATTTGTATTCCCACCTGCAGTGCAAAAACGTTCGCCTTTACTGTCGTCCCCAACATCTTTTGTTTCCTGAGTTGTTCATTTCAGCCATTCTGACAGGTATGAGGTGGTATCTAATTATGGTTTTGATTTGTATTTCCCTCATGATGAGTCATGGTGAACATCGTTTCATGTGTCTGTTTGCCATCTGGATGTCTTCTTTGGAAGTGTCTATTCATATTTTCTGCCCATTTCTTCACTGGATTATTTGTTTTTCAGGTGTTGAGTTTGGTAAGTTCTTTATAGATTTTGGATACTAACCCTTTATCCAGTATGTAATTTGCAAACATCTTCTCCCACTCTGTCAGTTGCCTTTTTGTTTTGTTGATTATTTTCCTTCACTGTGCAGAAGCTTTTTATCTTGATGAGATCCCGATAGTTCAGTTTTGCTTTTATCTCCCTTGCCTCCAGAGACATGTCAAGTAAGAAGTTTCTTTGACAGTCTACTATTTTTTTGTTTCCAAAACCTGCCTTCTTTAAAACTTTGAATGAATTGAGAAATATTAATATTCTTAGTACCACCATACCTATCCCTAGCATTTATATCCTCCCCTCAATAGCTGCCTCTGCTCAGTTTCTCGGTCACATTCACAACCAATTATAGAAATACCCTCATCAACGTTTCTGAAGAGGAATTGACTGGCAAAATCTCTGATCTTTCAAATATTTTAAATTCTGGTTCCTAGAAAATTTCTCAATGCCTAAGAAATAAACAGATCACAAGTTTGCCATGATCAAGATACATACAAACTCCTTATATTCATATTCTATAAATCTTAGGTGAAGAATCAGTATGACTTTTCTCATCAGTTTGCTGTGGCCTAGATGTATTCACGTTTTTTTTACAGTAGTGTTTCTGGCTTTCAGGCAGTTCTCCATTTAGTAACTGCTTCATGATACAGAATCCGAGGCTATAAAACAAAAACTTAAAAGAGGTAACTGAATAAGCATTTAACTGATTTCATTATATCTCACAATTATATATCTGGAGCTATCCATTTTCTCTCATGAAGGTTATAAAAGACAATCCTATAAAAGACTCAAGGTTGTGGAGTGAATGAGTAATATTTGAAGTCTGGTCCAATGGTTTCAGGAAAATATATTGTCATAAAGCCAAAAAAGAAAAAAAAAAGGAGAAGAAAACATCATCTTTTCAAGGCAATATCACAAAATTAGTTATATTTTATATTATAGAAAAGTGACTTAAGTAAGAGAGTTTATTCCCTCATATAAAGTAGTTTTAAAGTAGGCATTCCTGAACTATGTACGATAGTTCAAGGGTTTGGCGAAGCCTAGGCTCCATTGCTTTATATCCTGCCATTCTCAGCATGTGACTTCTTTTCACAAGGTCACTCCAAGGTCTTAGTGCCACTGAAGAATGAAATTTTAATGTTATTTAATTTTAAGTAACTACATATGGGTCTTAGCCTTTGTTTGAAAATGGTAATGTCACATCACTGTTGACTGTTTCCTAGGCTATAAACTGTGTTATGTATATATAGGCCTTATTTAGCTTAGAATTCATGTAAAATAGATATGGAAAGGATATTCAACCACAAAACTCATATTTAGAAATGGTGAAAATCAAGCTAGATCCTCTGATTCCATAATCACTGATACTCATAAATATTTATTTCTTTAAAAGATTTTATAATTAGGTGATGGATGTATTATCTTGATCTTGGTAATCATTTCACCATGTACATATATAGCAAATCATCCCACCGTATACTTTTAAACATATACAATTATATTTATCTATTTTTCTTGAATAAAATATTAAAAATATTTTATAATTGACTTATTTTTTGAGTTTTCAGGCAGACCTTCCTCTTTTTGCTTCAAATAAGTAAGTTTTTTACACAGTTATTTCAAGTCATTTTGGATGGTTTTGGTATTTGAAGAACTATTGAACCATCTCGCAACATATTTTTACCCCATGTATTCTACATGTTGAGGCTTAGGCTGTCTTTTTGGCTTTGACTCTTTAAACCAATCTACTAAGTGGTAAAATAGCCATTAATTTTTATTCAAACAAAAACACTATTTCTTTTACTGAAGAAGTTTTACAGTTACATCAAGTTGCTGTCATTAATTTGGCTAGTAATTTTTGATACTGTATTCATTGTGAATTGAATGTATTTTCCAGATTATTAAGCACCTACTATAAACCAGTCAGTCACTGGGCCAGCCATCAGGAGCACAACAGCGGATGAAGCCAGACTAGGCTCCTCCTATAGCTGGAGGTCCATTTTGGAAAAGAGTCTTTGATACAACAATTAGTTGTGCCCTGACTCTTAAGAAGGAAAAGAACTGGGTGTCTTGAAATCACCTACCAGGCTGACCTAGCCCACTTGGTATATAGCTCACCTTCAAAGGCTATGTTCTTCCAACTGAAATCCAAGTATTTCTGGAGTTACACAAAGAATTTCCAAAGGGTGTGCCACAAAGTCCTTTGAAGGGAATTCATCTCCTGAAGCTTAACTCCCGCATGTAACTCTTGTCTAAAATTGCCTGATAACTCACAATAGAACTCTTGTCATTTTACAAAAGAAAGGCGCAACTTTCTCCCTTCCCAAATTGCACTATCACATATTGCCCCTGGATATAAAAAGGACTTAGGTGCCAAACAAAGAGATAATCTGAAATATTAGTTTGAAAAATCAGGTCTTTTAAATTCAGGGATCTTCCTCTCCTGTCTGTCTTAAAGTATTCTGGCAAAATTGAAGCTTAATCCAAACTGGTATATTCTTAATTCAGATTAGCTAAAGCAGTACATAGTAGCAACACTGGCATAAATGTAATTGGAATGTTTTATAGAAGTATTGTGTTTTCAAGATGCATTTGATAAAATCCAGGGATAAATTTTACTTGTTTTCTTTGATGTGCACTATGACCCCCAACAAACAGTGAAAGCCTAGTTTGTTAAATCATGAAATGAAATATTTTTATAATTATCTTAGTTCTTATAGTATTTAATATTTTCTCCCTCTTATTAACAAATAAATAAACATCTTTAAATGTACAAAATAATAAATGTTAACCTAATCACTCAAAGCATTTTTCCAAGCTCTTCTAAGACAATGGTGGCAAAAACAAACTTGAAAAACACTGCTCAGTGTTTCTAAAATTATGGTCTGATGTATAATTAGATTGAAAAATCACTAGTGGTGCTGGTTAATGGCAACCACAAAGAAGATCCCTGGATCTCACCACCCACCTATTGAATCAGAATTTCTGGGGAAACAAGGGCCGGGAATCTGATAGTTCAATGTGCATGCAAAACTTTCTTATCCACATTAAATTTGAGAATTTATATTCAGGCGTTGGTGATCCTTGCAAGACAGTTCTATCCCATGCAGATTGAAGGACAGCAAGGTGCTTTATAAAGCCATGCATGTACAAAGAGTTTTTTGATGCAGGGCACCCAGCATCTGACATAGTACCCAGGGCACAGTAGATTGAAAGTGAAAGAGTACAAGTTACATACCTCCTTCTAAAATATTAGAAGATGGTATATAAAGGATACCTCTTCCTTCTAACTGATGTTAAAAATGTATTCTGTAGTTAATGTTTTTACAAAGACTACCTTTTCAGCTAAATTTAATTTTCAAATGAAATCATGGGAAGTGAAGTCATAGCGGGGTGCCTTCCAGATTCCACTGCCGTGATCTTCAAATGAATGAGCACTGCAGATTATTCAACCTTCTGAAAAGTTCTTAATTAAGAAAACCCATAGTGTGCAGAGTAACAGCCTGTGTGTTAACTTTGTTGACATGGTGTAGAAACTCCACGTAGACATCTTGTACAAAAGAAGGAAAATGTTGTTCTGGTTCCTAAATCGGAATTTCCAAGTAATTATACTTCTAATGAAAATTGCTTTTATGGATGTCTGTTCAAAGGCTTTGGTTTACAAAGTAAAAATTCAAAACTATCCAACTTTTTTGATCACTGAATATTGTTTTTATTAATTAGCTGAATTTGACAGCTCTGTCTTTACCCTAATAGCCCCCCTGGAGGAAATAACATTTTTGTTTGTCTAAACAGTACTAATGACTTCTCTAAAATTAGAGTTTAAGACCTTTAACTCTAGAGTGCACTGCTCTGTGTCCTTGACTCTGATGTTTGTCGTGAATATTAATTTCTGATCTTAAAGTCAAGCCATGAAATTTTATACATTGTCATACCTTTCCCTTGACAATTTTGGTAATTGCCATAATTTCCTCATCAGCAAGAATTGTTTGTGGCTTCCCTGGTTTAACAAGGCTTTAAAATTGGCAGCTCTGAATTCTCTCATTTGTTTCAGTGTGAAGCCTGTAGACTTGTTTGCTTTCAGCAATAACTAGACCTCTGATCTTAAAAGAATTATGGTTTTTGTTGGTGCCATTACATGATAAAGGACTCAGTGTATTTTTTTTTTTTTCATTACAGGTTCTAATCACTACCTTTGGGATTACTTTCCTATTAGAGGAGATTTATGTCCACTGTTCTGACCTTTTCTCTGTTGCTGACATAAAAATATTTTTTTTCCACAAGATGTCTATTATTTTCTTTAAAATTTGATTCATTGCTAGTAGCTGACCCTCAGATATCAGGCTATACATGTTCAGATTGTTCGTCAGTACCTAACATTAAAATGACTTACACAGTATACAAACGGACATGCATATATACTTAAACACACATATACATATTTTAATATATGCAATTCAGTTGGAATACTATTCTGTTGTGTTTATTCGTACTTTCAACAAAGATTTATCGAACCCTTACTAAGTTTCAGACACATTTTTGTCTGACGATAGAGAGAAAAACGGAGAAGACACAAATTGGCCTGAAGACACCACAGTCAACGAGGGAAGACAGACTCATAAACAATTATCTGTATCACTGTATGGCAAATGCTGTTAGAGATCTGATGACAAAGTGCAATTGCAAGCATAAAGATTCATGATGGCTACACAGAACAGGATGCATTGAGCATGCATGAGATGAAATTTTCTTGACAGAGCAATGGAAAGGACATTCTCTTTTACACAGTGGCAATGGCTCAGTGGCAGCCACGGTGCTTTGGGAAAAGGTGCTTTGAGAAGGGAAGCACAATAGATGTATTTAGCCAGAATGAAAAGTGCAAGGTGGTACATGGGAAGGTACAGAAGAAGTTAGAAAGGAAGCTTGTAGATAGATTGCAGAAATACCTGTGAATAGGATCCCAGGCTCAGAAGTTTTAGTTTTTCCTTAGAAGATGGAGACATTGATCCAGGATGGTCTAAATGCCATAGAGAAATTTGCTCTGGGTATTTAGTCATCTGACAATTATTTAATAAATTATTTCTGAGAGCTCTTCTTTGCCAGGTGATGGCTAAGATTCAGAGCCAAAGTTTATTTTCTGAAGAAGCTTATAGTCTTTGAGAGAGAAAACTAATTAAGTCAACAATTTATGTCTAATATAACAAAGGCGATGAGAGAGGAAGCAACAGAGTATAATGGACATATAGATGAGTCATGTGATTCAGAACAAAAACCACAAAGGGTTCTTTAAGATATAAGTGTTTAGTTTTGATGCAGGAGTAAAACTTAGCTAGATGAAAAACAAGGTTTGGAGGAGATCATAGGAAAATAGTCTAAGCCTAGAATCATTACACATGCCTTCTAATTTTCTATGACTGGAGTAAAGTGTCCATGACGTGAGGTGTTCTGAGATGTACCCATAGAAGTAGGAAAGGATCATTTCATGATATTGGATACAAAACTAAAAAGGTAACACTTTATACTAAAAGATATAGGAAGCCAGTGAAAGACTTTAAGCAGATAGATAACAAAATCAGATTTGAGTTTGGGGGAGCTCATTCGGCACCTTTCTGTTAAGAAATTTGCCGAGAGTTTGGAGGAACACTTAACTACAGGGTTGTCATAGATTGTATTCCCCAAGAAGCAGACCCTCAGGAAGAATCACCAGAGAAATGATATGGGGACTAAAAGGAAACTATTAAAATGTTCATTATAAAGCCATTTACTCCTGCGGGCAATTTTGGAAATTCGGTCCCCTGGAAAACTCCGGGAGAAAATGTAGACACACCCTCAGAGTTATCACAACCAAGGGGAGAGGAAGCTGGGTTGTTTTTCCTCTAATTCTACATCTGTCCCTTGTTAAGGGCTTCTTCTAGAAGTATTATCTCTCCAGCATTTCTGGGTAGTCCTTCATGCAGACTCACCTTGGTCCCGAGCCAGACATAAGCCCTCAGACTGAAGGTTTCAGGTGTTTGTAGGAAGCAGCCTTCATATGGTTGCCCTATGGGTGTAGTATTGGCATCGTCAGCTACAAGGGCTAATCACATGGGATGCATTGAGGGTCTGGACTTAGGCCATAATAGTGGGAATCTAGAGAAGTCCAGGAGAACTACTAGGTCATCACTTTAATAGGATTTGACTATGGATTCGTTGTTAGGAATGAATCATCAATGATGGCTTCCTAGAGATTAGATAGATTTAAAAAAAAATTTGAGTATAATTGACACATAATGTTAAATTAGTTAAAGGTGTACAGCGTAGTGATTTGACAAGTTTATACATTATATGATGCTCACCACATGTGTAGCTATCATGTGTCACCATGCATGTGATATGACAGTGTCACTGACTGTATTCCCTTTGTTGTGCCTTTTATTCCCATGACTTACTCATTCCATAACTGGAACCTGTATCTCTCACTCCCCTTCACCTATTCTGCCCATCCTCTTACCCTCCACCCTTCTAGCAACCATCAGCTTGTTCTTAGTATTTATAGGTCTGATTCTGCTATTTATTTATTCATTTGTGTTGTCTTTACATTCCACAAATAAGTAAAATCATATGGCATTTGTCTTTCTCAGTCTGACTTATTTCACTTAGCATAATATTCTCTAGGTTCATCTGTGTTACTGCGAATGGCAAGATCTCATCCCTTTTTGTGGATGAGTAATATTTAATTAACTTAATATTTAATATATATATGTATATACATATATATATATATTACTGATGTTAAGCATTTTTTCATGTGTCTGTTGGCCATGTGTATGTCTTCTTTAGAAGAATGTTCAAGTCCTCTACCCATTTTCTTAATCAGATTGTTTTTTTTTCTTTTTGGTGTTGAGTTGTGGAAGTTCTTTATGTATTTTGGATATTAACCCATTATCAGATATATCATTTGCAAATATCTTCTCCCATTCAGTTGGTTGCCTTTTTGTTTTCTTGACAGTTTTCTTTGCTGTGCAAGGTTTTTTATTTTGATGTAGTGCTACTAGTTTATTTTTGCTTTTTCTCCCCCTTGCCTTAGGAACCATATCTAGAAAAGTGACGCTATGGTTGATGTAGAGAAATTACTGCCTGTCCTCTCTTCTTGAATTTCTATGGTCTCAGGTTTCACATTGACGTCTTTAATCCATTCTGAGTTGTTTTTTTTTTTTTTTTTCATGTATGGTGTTTTAAAGTGGTCCAATTTCATTTTTTTTCTTTTTTTTTTTTTTTTTACTAGTAGCTGTCTCACTTTCTCGGCACCATTTGTTGAAGAGACTGTCTTTTCCCCATTGTATATCCTCGCCTCCTTTGTCATAGATTAATGCCAACATAAGTGTGGGTTTACTTCTTGGCTGTCTCTTCTGATCTGTTGATCTATGTGTCTATTTTTTGGGCAGTAATATACTATTTTGATTACTACAGCTTTGTAGTATGTCTTGAAATCTCTAATTGTGATACCTCCAGCCTTGTTTTTCTTTCTCAAGATTGCTTTGGCTATTAGGGGTCTTTTGTGGTTGCATATAAATGTTAGTATTATTTGTTCTAGTTTTGTGAAAAATGCTGTTGGTATTTTGAGAGAGATTTCTTTGAATCTGTAGATTACTTTGGGTAGTAGAGGCATATTAGCAATACTAATTTTTCCAATCTCTGGACTTGGAATATCTTTCCATTTGTTTATGTCATCTTTAATTTCTTTCATAAGTGTTTTATAGTTGCAGAATTCAGATTTTTTACCGCTTTGGTTAAGTTTATTCCTAGGTATTTCATTCTTTTTGGTACAGTGGTAAATGGAGTTGCTTTTAAAATCTTTCTTTTCGCTACATTATTTGTGTATATAAATGCTACTGATTTCTGCCTATTGATTTTGTATCCTGCACCTTTACTTAATTCATCTATTACTAGTAGTAGTTCTTTTTTGGTGGAATCTTTAGCATTTTCTATGTATAATATAATGCCACCTGTGTATTGTGACAGTTTAACTTCTTTACCAGTATGGATGCCTGTTACTTTTTTTAAAAAAATCTGATTCCTACAGCTAGGATCTTCTGTATTATGTTGGAAAAAAAGTGCTGAGAGTAGATATCCTTGTCTTGTTTCTGATCTTAGAGGAAAAGCTTTCAGTTTTTCACAATCAATATGCTGTTAACTGTAGATTTTTCATCTATGGCCTTTATTATGTTGAAATATGTTCCCTCTAAACTCATTTTGTTGAGCATTTTCATCATGAATGAATGTTGAATTTTGTCAGATGCCTTTTCTGCATCTAATGAGATGATTATATGATTTTTATCCATTGTTTTGTTGATGTGGTATATCACATTGATTGATTTGTGAATATTAAACTATTTAGGCATGCTTGGAATAAATCCCCTTTGATCATGATGAATGATCCTTTCATTGTATTGGTGTATTGGGTTTGTTCATATTTTGTTGAGGATTTTTTTGTATCTATGTTCATCAGGGATATTGGCCTGTAGTTTTTGTTTTGTTTTGTTTTTGTAGTGTCTTTGTCTGCTTTTGGTATCAGGGTAATGCTGGCCTCATAGAATGTGTTTGGAAGCTTTCCTTCATCTTCTATTTTTTTGAATAGTTTGAGGAGAATAGATATCAACTCTTCACATGTTTGGAAGAATTCATCTGTGAAGCTGTCTGCACCTGAACTTTTATTTTTTTGGTAATTTTGTGGATTACCAATTCTATTTTGTTACTAGTAATTGCTATGTTCAGATTTTCTATTTCTTACTGATTCAGTTTTGGAAGGTTGTATGTTTCTAGGAATTTATCCATTTCTTCTAGGTTGTCCAATTTGTTGGCATATAACTTTTTGTAATATTCTCTAATAATCCTTTGCATTTATGTGGTGTCACTTGTTACTTGTCTCTCATTTCTGACTTTATTGACTTGGGTCCTTTCTCGATGAATCTGGTTAAGGGTTCGTCAATTTTGTCTTTTCAAGAAACCAGCTCTTGGTTTCATTGATTTTTTTTCTATTGTTATTTAGTTTGTATGTCTTTTATTTCCGCTCTGATCTTTATTATTTCCTTCCTCCCACTAACTTTGGCCTTACTTTTTCTTTTTTTTTCCTCAAAGTTAGCTTGCTTTATTGTTCTTTTTCTTGTTTCTTAAGATATACCTGTATCACTATATATTTCCCTTTTAGAACTGGTTTTGCTGTGTCCCAAAGATTTGGGACCATTTTGTTTTCATTTTCATTTGTCTCCATCAGTTTCTTATTTCTTCTTTGACTGCTTTTCTTGACCCATTGGTTCTTTGGAATCATCTCCTTTAGCCTCCATGTGTTTGTGTTTTTTTTCCATTTTCTTTTCTTGTGATTGATTTCTAGTTTCATAGCTTTATAGACAGAAAAGAAGCATGGTATGGTTTCAGTGTTCTTTGCAACAATGTGGAAGAAGATAGAATGTATTGTGATAAGCAAAATAAATCAATTAGAGAAGGACAAATACCATGTGATTTCACTCATATGTGGAATTTTAAGAAACAAAACAGATGAATATATGGAAAGGGGAAAAAATAGGAGACAGGGAAACTAATAAGAAACTCTTAACGATAGAGAACAAACTGAGGGTTGAAGGATGGGTGGTGGGTGAGAGGTGTTCTAGAATGGAGGTGGGTGGGAGATGGCCTAGAAGGGTTATGGGTATTGAGGAGGGCACTTGTGATGAGCCCTGGGTGTTGTATATAAGTAATGAATCACTGAATTCTACTCCTGAAACCAGTATTGTACTATATGTAATTAACATAAGTTTAAATTTAAAAGAAAAATGTATTGAGGCTTGTTTTGTGGCCCAGCATATGATTTATTCTGTAGAATCTTCCATGCGCACTTGAAAAGAATGTGTATTGTGTTGTTTTTGAACAGAAGATTCTGTATATATCTGGTTTTTTTTCCATTTGGTCTAATGGCTCATTCTGAGACACTGTTTTCTTATTGATTTTCTGTCTTGACGATTTATCTATTGATGCAAGTGAGTGTTAAGTCCCTTGCTATTATTGCATTACCACCAATTTCTCTTTTTGTGCATTAATATTTGCTTTATGTATTTAGGTGTTTCAGTGTTTGGTGCATAGATATTTACAACTATTATATACTCTGTTGGAGTGATACTTTTATCATTATGCAATACACTCCTTTGTTACTTATTACAATATTTATTTTAAAATATATTTTGTCTGATACAAGTATTGCTACCTCACCTTTTTTTTGCTTCCATTTGCATGGTAAATATTTCTCCATCTCTTCACTTTTAGTTTGTCTGTGTCTTTAGGTCTGAGATGAGTCTCTTGTGGAAAGCATATAGATGGATCTTGTTTTTATCCATTCTACCACCTTATGTGTTTTGATTGGAGCATTTGGGCCATTTACATTTCAAGTAATGATTGATAGGTATAAACTTCTTGCCAGTTTGTTATTTGTTTTCTGGGTTTTTTTGTAGTTTTTCTCTGATCCTTTCTTCTCTTGCTCTCTTTCTTTCTGATTGATGCATTTCTGTAATTTTGGGTTTGTGGTTACCATGAGGTTCGTATATAATATCCTAAGTATATAAATAACAGTCTGTATTAATTTGATGGTCATTTAAGTTCATTCACATTCTTAAAAAAAAACTTCTTTCTTTTTTTTACTCCCTCCTCCACATTTTATGTATACGCTGTCATATTTTACATCTTTTTACTCATAAATTTCTTGTATGGCCATTTCTTTTTCACTTAAAGAAGTCCCTTTAACATTTCTTTTAATTCTGGTTTAGTGGTGATAAATTCCTTTTTTCTGTTTGTCTGGGAAACTATCTGTCATTCAAATCAGAATGATAATGTTGTATTCTTGCTTGTAGTTTTTGTTTGTTTGTTTGTTTGTTTGTTTTCCTTTTCAGAGCTGTAACAATATCATGCTACTCCCTTCTGGCTTGTGAAGTTTTTGCTGCAAAATCACCTGACAGATTTATAGGTTTTCTTTTGTTGGTAACTTTTTGCTTCTCTCTTGCTGCTTTTGAAATTCTCTCTTGGGATGCCTGGGTGGCTCAGTTAGTTGAGCACCCAACTGTTGATTTCATGTCAGGTCATGATCCCGGGGTGATGGGATCTTTTCTTTCTCTCCCCCTCTGCTTCTCTCCCCCTCATGTTCAATCAATCAATCAATCAATCAATTACTCTATCTTTAACCTTTGAAATTTTAATTATGTCTCATGGTGTGGACCTTCTTGGTTCATCTTGTTTGGAACTCTCAGTGCTTCTGGAGGTCAATTTCCTTCTTTAGGTTAGGAAATTTTTCAGCTATTATTTCTTCAAATAAGTTTCTACCCTTTTTCTTTCTCTTCTGCCGTCCCAGTAATGTGAAGGCTTCTTTGATGTTGTACAAGGTATTCCTTAACCCATACTCATTTTAAAAATTCTTTCTCTTTTTCATGTTCAACTTATATGCTTTCCATTACCCTATCTTCCAGATCACTGATAAGTTCTTCATCTGCTAATCTACTGTTGAGTCCTTCTGGTATTATTTTTTTATTTCACTGTTATATTCTTCAACTCTCATTGGTTCTTTTTTCTTATTTTTTTTTAGTGTTTATTCATTTTTGAGAGACAGAGAGAGACAGAGCATGAGTGGGGGAGGGGCAGAGAGAGAGAGGGAAACACAGAATCCGAAGCAGGCTCCAGGTTCAGAGCTGTCAGCACAGAGCCCAAGGCAGGGCCTGAACTCACAAACCATGAGATCATGACCTGAGTTGAAGTTGGATGCTTAACCGACTGAGCCACCCAGGTGCCCCTCATTGGTTCTTTTTTATATTCTCTATCTCTTTGTGAGAAGTCTCCCTGAGTTCTTCCACTTTTCTGTCCAGCCCAGTGAGCATCTTTATGGTCATTACGTTAAATTCTTTATCAGGCATTTTGCTTATCTTTGTTTTATGTAGTTCTTTTTCTGAGGTTTTGTCTTGTTCTTTCTTTTCGAATGTATTCCTCTGTCTCCCCATTTAGTATGACATTCTATGTTTGTTTCTGTGGATTAAGTGAAACAACTACTTCTAAACTTGAAGGAGTGGTCTTGTGGATGGTCATCCCTTATGTAGATTGTGTGTAATTGATGATTTTTGCTGGCTGGCTGGAACTGTGGCTGAGGGTCCTGGGGATTTCCACAGAGCAGGTACCCTTTTAGGACAGCTGAAGCTGAAGTGAAACAGGCCAGGCTGTCCTGGGATTCTGTGTGCTGAGGCTACCTTGGCAGGACCCCTGAAGCTGAAACAGGTGGAAGCTGGTGTTGTCCTGGGGGCTGTCCACATTGAAGGTGACCTGCCAGGACAGCTGAAGCTGGCTTAGGTACAAGCCAGGGTACCCCAAGGTGCTCAGTGCAGGTAATGCCCTGGCTGGGTGACTGGAGTCGAGTCTAGTGCAGGTGGCAGTGCTCTGGGCACTACGCACAGGGAATGCCCTGGCGGGATGGCTGGAACTGACGCAAGCATGGGTCAGGGGTTCCTGGGACACTCCATGCAGAAGGTATCCTGGCACAGCAGCTGTATCCAAAGCAGTTGTCAGCCAGAATGTTTCAGAGTGCTTTGCCCTGGGCGTGTCCTAGCAAACTGTGTGAAACTGGAGAGCCTGGGTCTGGATTGTTCCAGGGGTGCTTTGCACCTGTGTCATCTTGGTTCAAAGGTTGGGGCTGTAGTAAGCACCAGCCAGGGGTGTCCCTGTGTACACACCCTGTGTCCACTTTGGTGGGTCAGCTGGGACTGTGTGGGCTAGGGACCTGGGGTTCACTGAGATGGCAAGCCATTTAGGGCACCTGGAATGTACACTGACTGTTTATCAACCCTTCTTACCTGGAAAGCCTTCCAGCACCCACCCCCACCATTTGGCATTGTTCTTGCATGAGCTCTTTTATATGGTAGCTACTTTTCAACTGCAGCTTTTTCTCTAGGCTCAAAGACAGATGCATCTTCTGCTGGTTGCTCGGCACTCACTTTCCAATGCAGTTTGCAGCATCGGGGCTGAGGGTTCTCATTGCTACCATATGTTTATCTCTCTTGCTGTTCTCTTTTGTTATTCTCTCTGTCTTGTGTCGTGTAGAAGCTGTTCAGTTGGCCCTCAGTTCTTCTTCAGGGGGAATTGTTCTATCGACAGGTATAATTTGGTGTGTTCTTCGGAGGGGGGGAGTTCCAGGTCTTCCTGCATTGCCATCTTGGACCAGACCTCAAGAGGAGTAGACAGATGTTGAAGATACTGTATAATGTGTTTTTTTAAACAACCAAAAGATTCAGTATATATGTAAAACCAATATTGAAGCCCCTTTATAATTGTATCCACTATAAAGAAGTATTATTATAGCAGTATAACCACTGGCTAGGAACCTCATGACATGCAGTAGGTCTTAGACCTTCAAATTTCTACCAGTGTGAAGCTCGGGTGATATTCTTAATCTCTCAGAGGTTCTCATGAAAAAAAAAAAAGTGAGAGTAAATATCAAAGCAACTTTGTATAGTTTACATGAACTAAAGTGTAAGTAAGCCTGGTACAAAATTTTCAATTTGAACTAGAAATCACATCACATGATTTGGCCCTGGACCTATCAAGTTGTTTATTACTAATGAATGAGTGAATCTAGTTAGAGACGTTTCATTTTTCCCTTGCTATGTTTGGACAACTGCCACTAAGTGATAGCGGTTTGTTAAAATACCTGTATTTAGTACATACTTAATACACAATTTATTTCTTGACCTCAAAAAAAGTCTTCGTTCAAACATTTCAGTCGATGAAATCACTTAATAACTATGTACATATTTTGAGAAAAAAATATACCTAAAAGAGTTAAAAGTGGATTTTATTTCCGTCTCAGTAAACCTCTTCTTTGTGCTATTGAGAAATTTCTTCCTCCTTCACAGGCACATGCTTATGGGACACTTACCTGTGAGATAATCCTCAGGTTATTAGAACTAGGGTATTGAGCTATATCCCCCTCCCCTAAATATATGTGTAAATTATCTTATGGTAAATAAATTTTATTCTTGATTTGTTTCCCCAAGAATGCCTTGACTCTCGTCTGGGAGTCTGATTAGCATTAGATCTATTCTTTCTTCTCTTCAGTTGAGTAGGAACTCTGTTTTGATTCTTATTTTCTCTTTTCACGAAGAAAGATATTGTGATCCCTACGTGAATATACACAGGGCTAACTCTTCCCCTTTATCAATCAGGAAGATATTTCTTTTCCAGCTTTCTCTTTCATTTCTGGCTCTTGAAGTTCAAGCTTATATAAGAATTAATTTAAAAGAATTTGTTTGAAACTATCTTTTAATCGCTTCAACAAGTTTCTACCACAGCATTGGGTTGGTTTCTTTCTCAAAGTGTTCAAGTAGTTGTTTCCAAAATATGTACTTAAAATTACTTTGAAAAAATAGATGATAAATGTCAGGAATTTCCTTCTGAAGAATTTATGTGGTGGTCAGGGCAATGGGTAGGAATAGGAGTGAAATTAAATCAGCAGTGTGTTGAGAATTGTTGAAACTGGATGATGGTACATGGGAGTGATGTAGTGTTCTCTGCTTTTGCATATGGTTAAAATTTTCCGTAATTAAAAAAAATGAAGGCCACAAAAATTTAAGTGGTTCTCTAAATATTGTTTTTGTAGTATTTATCTTTCCTTTATCAGTAAGCTATATTTTATAACATATCACTTCAAAAACCAGTGGGTTGAAACAATAAGCATTTGATATCGATCATGAGTCTCTGGATCAACTGGGCTCTCTCATGTGTCTGCTGTGAACTATAGGTTAGTAGGAAGTTCTCTTCATTTTGCCTGGAATCTCCCACATGTTTGGGGTTATCTGTATATAGGCCAGTCTACCACGGCCTCAGATGATAAAATCGGTCTAAAGCAAGTCACAAAGCCAGCCCAGATGCAAGGGGGAGTAAAGTGGATTGCGTCTTGTTGGGAGGAGCTACCCAGTGACATTGCATTGCGTGCCTGGATCCAAGGGAGCCATTAATGTGATCATTGCCATATGTAAGCCCTTATTCATTTTAAATCACCTGATGCTTATAGCCTGATAATTTACTAATTTGTATGTCCCCCCTCAACTCTCCCCTTCAGCTTCAATCTAACTACAGGTCACCTACTTTTGGATTTCCCAGGAGCACCTCTTATTCAATGGCTAGTGTTTTTTACTTCTTCCCTAAAACCTTCCTCTGCTCTCTTTTCTTCTTCTCCTCACTCTGTCTCTAATTAATATTATTTGCATCGAAGCACCCATTTATCTCTTTATCCCTGTATCCATTATGTAATTCAGTGACTATTTACTGCATACCTGTTATGTGCCTAACACTGGGCTAGTCACCAAAGAATCTAAGACTAGCAAAAGCAGACCTAGCCTCTGCCCACATAGGCCTTACGGAGCAAAGATCAAGGAACACAATCAGGAGCCAGAAAAATACCTGTAAAATTATAACTGCTGTTAACAAGGAAAGATGCATCATGTTATGTGAAATTATAATCATTCTGACTCTGTGATGATTTAACTGATGAAATCTCAGTCTTGGAGTGAGGAGATACAGCATAACCCTCAACCAACCTATGGCATAATGACAGCTTGAGTGAGAAATAAACCTTTGTTATTAAAAGCCACTAAGATTTGGGGGTCGTTTGAAATATAGTCTATCCTGATGAACATAAGTGGTATTATGATTGCCATTCTCATAGATCTTGAAGGCACCAAGGTTGATGGTAGAGCTTGGTGTGAAGAGGAAATATTTAAATCAGGTGCTAAAATCTTCCTTAAATGAGGTTGGAAAATGACAGCAGAGAGAGGTAAAGATTATGGAAGCAACTGGCATACATTTCAAAAGAGCAGGATTTTGGAGAAGAGAGTAGATGAGTTATTATTTGGGAGCCACAACAGAAAGCAAGAACAGCAATCCCAGCTTCTGTCTCCAAAGTGCTGACTGTGAGAAAATAAATATGCACCGCTTGAGATGGCTGCAGGGGAAGTGATGATCAGAGAGAAGAGCCAGGTTTTATTTGATTAATGCCAGGAAGAGAAGGAGATGCTGAGGATTTAGCAAAGTTACAGGATTATGGAGATATTATACCAGGGGTTACATTGAAAGAGTTTGAGACATAAGGTATATATGGATACTGTCTGTAAATGAATGAATGAGTGAGTGAGTGAATGAATGTGTCAGAGCATTTTGGAGATGCTAGTGCAAGAAAGGTGTATGTGTGTTGGTGGAAAGGATGCTCACAATTCTGGCATCGATTTATGAAACTAGGGCTGACATACATGATGAATTCAGTCTCACTGTCTCTTTGAGGAAGAGATCTCGTTTGGTTGAGGTGATGGCAGACCCAGAGGCCAAAGGATCCACATGCTTTTCATGCCATATTGGCGGTGAACCAGAACTTCAGACCCCAGCGTCCCTTACTAGTTGCTAATCTAATCTCTTGTTAATCCCCACTTGTTTAATTACTTCTAATCCAGCTATTAGACATTTGTATTCCTCATTGCTTATAAAGTGATATTTGTAAAATATGTCTGAACTTCTTCTTCCCTGTTTAAAAGCCTGCAGTAATTTCTCAACTTTTCAAAGTAAAATCCAAACTCCGTTAAAGCACAGTCTCTCTACCATTGCCTCTGTATCTGCTACTTCATACTATCTCATCTTTCACGTCAATCACCCAGGACTACCCAAAGTTTCTTAAAGCTTCCTTGTTTCTTGCTTTTGGAATGGTACCTATGCTGTTCAGACTGTCTGCAGTCTCTGTCCTACCCTCTCCATTTGGTTAACTCTTCTCTTAAATATAGTTTGGCCTATGACCCTCTGCATGTGTTTTTTTTAATGCTCTTTTGAAGTAACTCAATTAACTATCTGAAGGTTTTGAAAACACCTTGTGGAAATACTGCTGAGGCATCTTATTTCATTTTTCTTTTCCTTTAATTATTTTTTTCTGAAATTTGGGAAGGCATGGTTTTATTTTCCTTGGAAGCTTTCTATATTTTTTTTATTATCACCGTGAAATTAATCACTATACATACAAACAGGTTAATGAATTTAAACACATTGTGATGAAATAAGGAGATGAATGAAACAAAATAGGAATTATGAAAAGCCATAGCAGCAGAGAAAAAAATCTATAGGAAGTGTGTTTGCAAACAAAGATGGAACTATACACAGTGTAAAAATGGCAGTGTAAGAGTCTCAAATTTAAGTCATCATGTGGACTTGAAGTAACTGGACCCACAATTGTGGAGGTTTTTTGATAAGTAGAAAGCTTTGTCATCACTTGTACGTTTTTTCCCTTGATAGCAACCTTCATAAATTCTCTCTGTGGGCACTTATCTCATTTCACTGAATTTAAGATGCCAAATATTGTAAGAGACACAGTCGATATCTGTACCAATAAACTATGACACAGTGCTTTCTTATCACAGCAATTGTAAAAGTCATTCCAGTTTTGGAGCTGGTAAAATGTGAGCAAAATGTGCATGTTAACATTGATGAAATATGGAAATTGATGAAAATAGACAAGTAACTAACTGATTAAATACATGGTATTAGAAAACTTCCAGAGGAAATAAAGCCACCACTTTTCAAACTTTAGAAAAAAATAATTCAAATAATAAAATTCGCTGAAACCGCTTGACCATTATTTGACAAGATGTTTCTGGAACCGTAAGAGTGTTAATTAAGTTATTTTAAAACCCACCATGAGGGTTGTTATCTCAGGCTCTGTAAAGTGAGATGTTAACTTATAGCAAACTGATAAGTTGCAAATTATTTTTGTCTGGGAGGCATACAAATGAATTCTCTTCAGAAGAAAAGAAAACCTCACAGGTTTTTATTGCCCTATAAGACATTAGCCAATTTTGTATCTAACTTGGCACTTTTGTTCCAGCACCTTTTCTTTTGTCAGAGAGATATTGCACTGGACACTTGTTAAAAACAGACAGAAGACTTCATTCAAGACTAATGCGAAAGGGGTTAAATAATGAACTGAACTCCGTTGAAACCAAAGTCAGGGAACCTTTTAAGCATTGGAGTGAGTTAGTGAAAGACATCCAGGGGATGGTTGGTTAATGTGCTGGGCCATCTCTGTTTGCTAATCGGTGCTTATCAGTCAGACTCCTACCCTGCTGCAGAGACTTGGAGATAGGCCTGCTATCCTTCTTGATTACAGTTCAAAAAGATAGCTTCTAGTGCCTGAGAAAGATATCCCTGGATTGTAGAAGATTGACACCTCAAAGGGGCAGAGAAGAAATATACAATTGCAAGTTTCCTAAAGTAACTCCTCTAAGAAAAGGAAGGTGGGAGGTGGGATGCTATAATCAGGAAGAAACCTGTCTAAACTTTAGTCAAGCTAAGGGAAATGCTAAGGCCATCTTAGTCAGAATCACTGATGATACATAACAGTTTCTGGTATTCTTTTAGAACCAACTCTGTCATCCTTCTGGGTCTCTCTAAAGCACCAGCATGCGTTCACTGCATATTTGTATGAAGTTAATATTTTCACATGTTTGAAATTATATTGTGACTTTTTTTCCTCCTGTAATAATTGATAGAACAAGCAGGAATCAAAGACACTGAAAACAGAAAACTAAACAAAGCATATAGCAACAAAAAGACACATTAAACGAGAAATTTAGAAAGGGCAAAAAAATCATTTCTGGAATCTGACTAATGAGACAGCATGGGGAAGGCTAATGGAGTAAGGAGAAGAATAAAGGGAAATAATTGTCTTTGGAATGTGAACATTAACATAATGGAGAGCAATGAATAAGAAGCATGACAATGTTAAGTATTTTATGTCATTGTCCCAAGAGGCACTCAGTTGAGAAATTACACCACAAAAAGCAAAAAACATTTCAAATCGTAATAAATATATGTGATAACAAAATAACGAGAGAGCTCAGAAGAATCAGATAATAAACAATTTATTGCTACCTCTTAAGTAACTTCTAATCCTCTTCTAAATTTTCTTTGTAAATCCAAAAGTTATCTTGAATTCTCACTCTCACATAATGAAGCTTGCGGCATTTATTCCTGCATAGCCAGGAGAAATATTTATCTTGATCGATTTAAATATTTTCTGGTCATTCCTATTTATTTAAATTTACAAGAGTCCTTTTCTTTGACGTTATTCTAAGTTTATTTTTTCATTGTCAGAGAAAATCAACTGAAAAATCCAATTTCCATTTCCTAAATTACTATTTTTCCCCATGAACTTTCTAGGACTATCCAAATGATTGCAGTAAAATGGAGTGTGGAAAATTGCTTTCTAAGGGATTCTTCACAATTAGAAATTGCCAAAAGTCGAGATGAAAGCAGTATACAGTGGTTTTAAAACTAGCTCATGGTGGCTGTTGCATAAAGATTTTTGCTTTGTCTACTTTTATCTCATCATTATTTTTACAAAGTTCTAAGTATAAAAAACTTTTTGTACATAATAGGCACTCAATAAGTTTAAATTTTAAACTTTTAAAAGCAACTGCCTGCTTTATTTCTAGTCTAAATGTAATCAGTAGGAATCACACAGTAAAGAATTTTGAAGAGTTGCATGACAGTGTGTAGTCTTAAAATTCCTGTAATAGAGCCGTCTCAGGAACAGGGCTTTCCAACCATTGTTTTCAGGGATAATAGTATCTCCAGGTCAATGCAGTCAGCACTATCCAATAGAACTTTGTGTAACGTAGGAAATATTCTTTATCTGTGCTGTCCAGTACGGTAGCCAGTAAACACATGTGGCTACTAAGTACTTGAGATATTGCTAGTATAACTGAATAACTGAATATTTATATTTTATTAATTTTTTTAATGCTTATTTATTTTTGAGAGAGAGAGAGAGAGAGAGAGATTGAGTGCAAGAGGGGGAGGACAGAGAGACAGGGAGATCCAGAATCCAAAGCAGGCTCCAGGCTCTGAGCTGTCAGCACAGAGCCCAACATGGGGCCCGAACTCATGAACCATGAGATCATGATCTGAGCCAAAGTCGGACGTGTAACCGACTGAGCCACTCAGGCGCCCCTGAATTTTTATTTTTATTTCATTTAAATTATTATTTTTTTAATTTTTATTTATGTTTTTAAAACTTTTTTTAATGTTTATTTTTCGAGAGAGAGATTGACAGTGTGAGCAGGGGAGGGGGAGAGAGACAAAGGAAGACACAGAATCTGAAGCAGGCTCCAGGCTCCCAGCTGTCAGCACAGGGCCCAACGCAGGGCTCAAACCCACGAAGCGTGAGATCATGACCTGAGCTGAAGTCAGACGCTCAACCGACTGAGCTTCCCAGGCGCCCCCATTTAACTTATTTTTTCAAAGTTACTTTACTTTTTAAATTTTTTTCTTTAATGTTTATTTATTTTTGAGAGAGCGAGAACAGGAGCACGGGAGGGGCAGAGACAGAGGGGCATAGAAGGTCAAAGAGGACTCTGTGATGACAGCAGGGAGCCCAATGTGGGTCTTGAACTCACAAACTTGAGATTATGACCTGAGCCAAAGTTGGACACTCACCGACTGAGCCACCCAGGCACCCCTCATATAAATTAATTTAAACAGCAATATGTTGTGGGGTTCCTAGGTGGCTCAGTCAATTAAGTAACCAATTTGGGCTCAGGTCATGATCTAACAGTCCATGAGTTTGAGCCTTGCGTCGGGCTGTGTGCTGACAGCTCGGAGCCTGGAGCCTGCCTCAGATTTTGGGTCTCCCTCTCTCTCTGCCCCTCCCCTGCTCACGTTCTGTTTCTGTTTCTCTTTCTCTCAAAAATGAATAAACATTAAAAAAAATTTATACTGGCTATCATACTGAACAACACAGTCTTCTTTGATATGTTCTTCAAGAATAAAGAAAAAATGTGGAAATTTTTTTCTTTAAAAAACAAAACAACTTTGTTTAACCTAGTAGTTCCCAAATTTGGTTGAACAAAGAATCTTTTTACATCTGAGTAAAACATGAGGCGTGGTTCTTTTGAAATCAACAATAAAAAGCAATATAGTCTTTAGGGCCATTTACACATTATTCCTTGTTTTGTTTGTTCATTCATTTATGTAGTCACTCAACTAACATCAGTTGGGCTATGTACTGGACAGTGTTGAAGTACAGTCTCGTTCATTCGTTAAGCTTTTTCTACTGGGAGAGACAGATTAGTAAAGAAATAGTCCACACAGTCTGGTAAATTCCAGGAAACACAGAGGGCTGTGGGAACACAGAGCTGGACAGGCCTACCTGAAAGATACTGTGGGTTCCTCCAGACTCCACATTAAAGCTGATACTGCAATAAAGTGAGTTAAATGAATATTTTGGTTTCTTATTTCATATAAAAGTGATGTATGTACTATACTGTAGTCTCTTATGTGTATCATAGCACAATGTACATACCTTAATTAAAATACTTTAATGCTAAGAAGTGCTAGCCGCTCTGTGAGCTTTTGGTAAGTCATAATCACCGATCACAGACGAGCATAACAAATATAATAATAATGAAAAAGTTTGAAATATTGCAAGAATTCCCAACTGTGACATGGAAATGTAAAGTGAGAAAATGCCGTTGGAAAAAGGGTGCCTTAGACTTGCTTGATGTGAGGTTGCGACAAACTTTCAAATCGTAATGAGTGTACTATCTGTCAAGTGCAATAAATTGATGCATAATAAAATGAGGTGTGCCTATAATCAAGGTTTGTTATGGTGAACTTGCCAGCGGGAGACTGGAGGACAAGTAGGGCATCGTCTGGTGAAAAAGAGGCATTTTTTATCTTTTATTTCCCTGACTCCCCTTCCCAGAGTTTGCTGCTTAACCTGTCTTATTCAGGCTAAAGCCTTGTATCATGATCTATGCTCCGATCCTGTGGGTTCCTTTCTTACACCTTTATGTCACAGTGATTAGTCCACTTTACCAGGTTGGTTTGAGGATAATGTCTCCCCACACACTTCTGCTTCTTTCCTGCCGCTCCCCCTGTCCAAACCCCTTAACAGTCCAACACACACGAAAGAAACTTAAATTTTTGTGTATTATCTACAGTGTTCTCAAAATAACCCTCAAAATTCTGACCTGAGAATAGGGACAGGCCTTCTATCTTTAGTTCTCAGTAAAACACAGATACACACGTGCGTGTGCACACACGCGCGCGCGCGTGCACACACACACGCACACACGCAAGCACTTTCACATTGGCTGTCTTTTCCCAATTTCAACAAACTTACAACTGATTTCCTTGCATCCTTTTCCCCCCCACCCCCCAATCCATTCTCACCAATGTAAGGGAGGTTCCAGAATGTAAATCTCATTAAGCCCCTCCCCAGATTTAACTCTTCAAGAATTCTCTCAATTTCTTTTAAGAGAAACGCCATAGCCATTAGTTTAAAATTCCCTGTAGGATGTCTTCCAAGTTTACTCCTCTAAACTAAGAACTAAACATCCTCGAGTAACTTGTAAAGCACAATAAACACCTAATCAGTGTGAGCAGTTATTTGAAGATCTGGTTCTCTGTCCAGAAAGCCTCAAAATATGGCATACTATAAGAAGCAACAATAAGTACAGCGAATGTACAAAAGAAAAGCAAATCCTAGCAGTGTTCCTAAGAACTCACCACTCCTAACACTGATCTGTTCCTCTCACTCAGCCCTCAGCCTACATACACTTACAAAAGATGACGTTCACCTATGCATATTGAAACTTTCCTTTTTATCACCTATCAACGTATACTTAAAACCTTCTTGCAGATCCTTTTTTATCCTACAACAAAACAAAACAAAAAACACAAAAAAATAAATGTGTTGGGGAAACAGTTCTACAAATAGTTTTAAGAAACAAGTACTGTAAGAATGATTGAAATTTTGCCAACTTATTTTATTTTATTAACAGAGACAGTATAGGGTATTTATCACAAACCCAGATCTAACAAAGGATTCATTCCATTGATTGCCATTCATTAGTGTCAGTTTCCCCAAATAACCACCAGTATAACACATTGATCAAGCAAAACTGAGTTTATTACTTAGTGTGGTAAAGAAGGTCAACACTTAGCAGATTCTCAGAAGACACAGGTTGATGGCAGACATATATATGGGATTTGGGGGGTTATGGGTTCAAGTAGATTAAAGCATGTCTTTGAATGCAGAGGTCAGATTGAAATTAGTCAAAATCCAAGATATAATAGGGAAGGATTCATAGGCCCAGTGAGTCCAGGGCTTTGAAGTAAGTCTTGCTGAGTAAAAAGGTGTAGTTAAGTGAGAGGGTTTCCCAGATAAACAATACCGTCTTGAGACAGAGCTGGTTGATCACTATATTGTTCGGATAAATGTATTCTCAGGGTTTTCCTGAAGCCACCAATGAAGCTGTATATTAGTAGTGTACAGCATTATCTCAGGGAAAAAATTGCTTGAAAGAATAAAGTCATACTGATGTAGGGGCCTTGGAAATTAAACTATCTGGGAGACAACCTCTTTAAGTTTCCTGAGTTGTAAAATGAGGATATCAGTCCTACCTTTTTCTTTTGGTTTTGAGAACTGAGTGAAATAATGTATATAAAGTCCCTAGTAGGATGCCTGTCACTTAGTAAACACACACTGTCTGTAAAAATATCTTCCTTTTTAAATTAATTATTCCTAATGTAGCAATTCATTCTTTTAGTCACTGATTCTAGAATATCCACTAAAATACTATATGATGTGTGCATTGCTGTATGTTAGGGGCACAGAGATGAAAGGTCCATGCACTCAAATAACTTTTATACGCAAATAGACATGTTACTATGTGGCATGGATAGTGTTCCAGGGAGAATAGGAATGACACGCCAAGGCAGGCCAGGAGATTTAGAAAGGTCTAAAAAACCTGGCCTAGTGAAGTTGATGTTTGACCCGATTCTTGAAGGATGAGTAATAATCCATGAGACAGCCAAGAGTCAAAAGATCATTCCAGGCTAAGTGAAAAGTATATACAAAGGCTGGAAGCTATTAATTCCCATGCTGAGCTCCAGATGAGAGGAAAAAGTGTGATTCCAGATAAAAGTTCAGATGGAGCAGGAGATTGGTCTGTATAAAAGAGTATAATAAGTAATAGAACTCAAGAGATCATAATAATTTGTGTTTTCAATAAACGTCAGTTGATTGCAACCAGAGGGTCAAGGGTTTTTTATATCGAGGTAAGGAATTAGGCTTCTATCTTACATAGTCTCGTGTTTATCACACATTTTTATACCCTAGGGTGACTTGGAAGGCCTTTTATAATTGCTCGGGAATTGTTCTAACCTCCCAGAGACTGATTTCATTGATCTGGGATGGAGCCTAGGAATTTGTATTTTTTTAATGTGTTTATGTTTTGCTGGTTTGTTCAATGCTCTCCTAGTGTTTTTCTAATGTATAGGCAGTAATGAGGTTTTTGGGGTGATAGTGGAGTTCATGGGGTCCGGAGCCGATGATCAAGAAAGAATTCTTGAAGACGTCTTTGCTGCAAAAAGGTGATTTTAAAGGTGACTTTATTGAAGCCTGGGGACAGGACCCTTGGTCAGGAAGAGCTGCCCCCGGACCATGAGGAGAGACTGGTTTTATACTATGTAGTTGGGGGAGGTAAAGTCCAGGGGAAGTTTCCAGTGAGATTTTCATATGCTAAAGAAGACTCACAGGGTACCTGAGGCCTAACTATTGTCAAGCTCTACTGTCAAGATCCCTCTAGCAAAACATTGACAAGAAGACCTTAGGAGTGCCGGGAGAAACGTTTCACTGTGTCAGCCTCAAGTATTTGTCACTGGCTGCAGATTATAAGGAAATTTAGTTGTATCTGCCATTGTTTCCCACATCAGGCAGGACAGAAAACTTCCTGAAGCAAAGGATTACAACCCAAGAGCAATAGTCAGAAGCTCAATATGAGTCCCTGAAGCAATAGCCTTAACGTTCATGTACAGAATTCTGGGAACAAGGAGTCAAGAGAGGAGCCATTTTAGGAGGTAATTCTAACATCAGAGGTAGTATAAAATGGGACAGAGTAAATTTTCACTTAATCCTGTTTATCTGGAGCTTGGTTTCAAAGAAGAAAAGGAAAGAGGCTCCTCGGATATCCCCGGTGATATTTGGTATCATAGGTTAACACTGAGGTAGTAGACATGAGATGAGATGCACTCAAAAAGAGAAGTAAATGTTAGGATAAAGTAAGGTCCTGGAAATAGAGGAGAGGGAGAGAGAGAGAGAGAGAGAGAGGGAGAGAGAGAGAGAGAGAGAGAGAGAGAGAGAGAGAGAGAGAGAGAGAACACGCTCTGTCAGGTAAAAATCCAAGGGTTGTAGTTATAGGGGCAGGAGTAGCAGGTATGGGGATGAAGAAACAGGTAACACATTTGGAAGTGCTGAGTGTAAGAGGATTCTGATTTGAATTAATCATGACTACTTCCCTGGCATTACTTTGCTCCAGGTGTGACTGTGTGGTCCCTTATTTCTCTGACCATCTTCAACAGTCTGCCTTCTCTCCTCTTTTGTGGATAATCCCAATGCCCTCAGGCCATTCTCTGACTGCCTTCTCCATTCCCAAGTGTTTGCTCTACCCTTCTAAATGTGCTTTTTTGCTACAGTAGATCTTTTTTTATTTTTGAGTTAAGAAATGTGCTATAGTCAGCATCCCAGAGCCACAGAAAATGACAGTATTCATGAACTGTTGATGGTGAACATGAAAAAAGTCAAATGTGGTCGGTTTCCTAGATGACCTCAAGGTCCAAAAAATTTCGCTCCTGCACCGATGCCAAAGGTCCTGGGTCACATTAGGAAAAATGAAGATTGAAGGCAGACAGAGAGTCTAGGAATGTGTGTTTTTATTTGTGATATTGAATTATAAAATGAGAATAATAACTAGGCAGGATCAATTACTGTGTTTTCTTTGGAACTAAATCATAATTCTAGAACTTTTCTAATCTTCCCCAAATATTTTGTGATCTTGTGTCACAATTGCTGAAATCCTGACTACAGGTTTAGGGGAATAACACGGCTGACATCTTTTTACTGGTGTCAAGGAAAATGATAGAACATATGCAAAATGACTGTCAAAGACAGCAGTGTTAACATGACAGTGAAAGCAAGTTTATATTTTTTTATACCTCAGTGGTCAGGAGATCAGTGTTTTCTAGTAATTCATCTAGGAAATTAACCACCTTTGGCTTTTAAAATGTTCATCAGAGATACTTAGTTCATGAATGCTGTCATTTTCTGATTTTATTTTGAAGAATATTATTTGTAGATAATTATTTGCTAGAAAATATTTTTATACATAATGGCTTGTTTAGGATAGCATCTACTGATGCATGACAGAAAGATAAAAATTATTGTAGCTGTGACAGCAGTTTCACTCAGAAAGAAAACCTTAAGGAGCTTCATAAAATTTACCAAAATTTATGCTTCTGATTCCATGCTATATATTTGTTGATTTGTTTCATTCCCTGAGGAATGAAATAGTGAATGAAATAGTGAATATTTAAGTAAAAGAGGACATGATTGCACATTAAATACAATATGTCCTCTGGGAACATAGAGAATTTTTTTCAACCCTAGCAGCATTCCTGTCTGTATGCCTGTGTGCGTGTGTGCGCATGCGTGTGTGTGTGTGTGTGTGTGCGCGCGCGCGCGCGCACGCTTGTGCGAATTTATTCAATAATAAAGATATCGCCTTCCATCTGCATGATATGGTAAAGATTTTTTTCACTTTCTTTTGTTATGGAAAAATCTGTTATATAATGGCCAACAGGACTGATCAGGGAATTTCAGTCCTTTCCTGAAGACTTCCCTTCTGGGTTTTTGTTCCCACCCTACTTGCCTCAGGCACCAAATTACTACTCATTAGGAATGCGGAAGTAACAGACTATAAATTGTCCCCTCTGTTGATGCTCTGGGCTCAGATCTCTGGAGAATGATCTCCTCTGGGCCCACCGCTGTAAAATAAACCTCCTTCCTTCCAAGATCTCGGAGTGCAGCTTGGTTCTTCGCTGGGTGATCCAGACAAGTTTCTGTAACACTTTCTTCTATATTCTCTTTTTTTTGTCCCCCAATAATCCTGTGAGGTAACAATAATATATACAATACTTTTTTTTTACACGTGAAATATTTTTTCTCTTTAATTACTTTGTGACTGCATTTTGCTTAGCCATTTCACTTCCATTTTCTTCCTTTCTTTCTCTCTTTCTTTCCTTTTCTTTTTGATTTTCTATTTTAATTGTTACCATAATCTTACGAGAAAGGGTCATTGTTAGTTCTCATTTTTGAAAAAGGGAGTCGCATTGATTGGGCCAAAATTCATGGCCCACCTTGACACAGATCTATACTCATTTGTCTGATAATAAAAACCTTGCATTTAGGAAAGGGCTAGTTTTATTTTTTCAATGTTTAATTGTTTTGGGGAAAGAGAGAGGTGGGGGGAGAACAAACAGGGGAGGAACAGAGAGAGGGAGACAGAGCAGGCTCCATGCTGACAGCAGAGAGACTGATGTGGGGCTCAAACTCAACCTGTGAGATCACAACCTGAGCCAAAGTCTGAAGCTTAACCAACTGAGCCACACAGGTGCCCAAGAAAAGGGATAGTTTTATAGGTAGAACTGAACAATTCTACTGCCCCCACAAAACACCCACATTTGTGAAATAGCCACCTTTCCCCTTCCTGAAGAACAAGATGTTGCCAAATGGAGACCTTATGTTGGGTGAAATGTATACAGTACTCTCAACCAAACCATTGGACTTGATGTATTTTATTTGAGACAGCAAACTAGAGAAGTGATAGTATCTCCATATAAATAATGAGAAAAAGCGGCTCAAACATGATAAATGGCCTAGCAACTAGCAGTCAGCTATTTGATATAGAACTGATACTCAAACTAAGTCTTTTAACTTAGCACTGTGCTTGATTCATAGAAAATGTTTGGTAAATACCAGAACTTTAATTCACAATTTGTATAGGAACATCATGTAACCACTACAGGAATCTTGCTTCCTTTTTTTAAAAATTTTTTTTAATGTTTATTTATTTTTGAGAGAGAGAGAGAGAGAGACAGTGTGAGCAGGGGAGGAGCAGAGACACAGGAAGACACAGAATCTGAAGCAGGCTCCAGACTCCAGGCTCCAAGCTGTCAGCACAGAGCCCGATGCGGGGCTCAAACCCATGATCTGTGAGATCATGACCTGAGCCAAAGTCGGATGCCCAACCAACCGAGCCACCTAGGCGCCCCCCACCCCCCGCTTTTTTTTTTTTTTTGAAGCTGTGTACTATTATATTCTAGGAGAGGTGGTTTTTTTCTGTTGTTTTTTTTTTTATAGCCAAATATTACCAGGAAGAGATTACTTGTCTAACGTGAACCATACAGGCATCTCGCTAATGTGGGAAAGCACACCATAATATAGCATTCAAGAGCCGGTAGTCCTCCATGTTGTGCATTATTTGGAACGAAGCAAAACATTTCATACAAAACTGTTCCACATTCATTTGATGGGGTATTTCCCCTTGTTTCTATTAGTATAAATCTGCCTATCTCTAATAATTATTGGTGGGCATAAAGTAAAAGGTAATTATTGCAAAATAACAATGCATAGAGTTCAATGCATAGAGTTCATTGTTTGTTTTATTTCTAAAGATGCCTGTGAAACTTGTATAACCAATTGGCAGGCTAAAAGAATAACCTTATGTAAATGAAGAATGTAATTACCATTTTCACAAATTTGGTACATGTTGGAAATGTCATTTCAATCAGGGCTAATCATAATATGACAGGAATAACTGTGATACCATAAGTGATAATTTTATGCTGCTCACTTTTTCTAAATTTGGTGACAAAATATGCAAAGATAAAATTCTCAAAAAGCCAGTAAAACATGTTCAAGATTTTTGCCACTTTTTAAAATATTTTCAAGGAAATATTCATCATTACAGAGCAAGGAGTATTTTGATAACTCATTTGTCTTTAGTTTAATCCCTTCTTAGAATTTATGTCATCTTTTGGGGCGCCTGGGTGGCTCCATCGGTTAAGCATCCGGCTTCGACTCAGGTCATGATCTCAAAGTCTGTGAGTTCGAGCCTCACGTCGGGCTCTGTGCTGACAGCTCAGAGCCTGGAGCCTGCTTTGGATTCTGTGTCTCCCTCATTCTCTGCCATTCCCCCACTCATGCTCTTGTCTCTCTCTGTCTCAAAAATAAATAAACATTAAAAAAATTAAAAAATAAAATAAAATATTTATGTCATCTTTTAAGGAAAACGAAAAAGAGTATGAAATTTTAAGTGGTAATAAAATACTTTGTTACATTTTCCATATATATAGATTTAAATATTAGTTTTATAAATGTTGCCTCTGTCATTTTTTCACTAAGTATGCTTTTTATTGATAATGAGTAAAATACTTAACACCCAACTAAGGACTTCAGCATATAGCTCAGTGGCTCCTATTCACATTATGAACTTGGCATGAATGCCATTTTGATGCTATCTCATTTTCTGGCTCCTGATGAAGAAACAGGTTAATGGAAACATTAATTTCATTACTGATTTTCATAGGTCTCACGAAGTTTGTGAGATTTTTTATTTAAATCCATTAATATTAATGTTCTAAGGTAGTTTTCTAGGGGCTAGCCAACAAATGCTTTCTTAAAAGTACCCTTATGCTAGGAAGTTTCAATAAAGAGAAGAAAAATGTGTGTATACAGCCCTGGGACTGGGGACAACAGGGATGTGTGGCAGAGGGGGAGGCTGCAAAAAAAGGAATAGGCACAGTTGTTTTGTTTGTTGCTGTGTTTGTTTGTTTGCGTTTTGGTGTTGAGTATAGCATAATAGTGACACAGGACATAAATAAATGTATTTACTTTGAATACCTTCAACAAGGGATCTGAAGCTTTGGTAAGGACCTTGAACCTGTATTCACGGACCCATATGAAATTCAGTGTTTACCCAAATGCCCTGCAATTAGATCAGATTTTATGTGCGTATGTTATTTTTATGAAGAAAGAATAAACAACTTTTATCCGATTTTCCTAGACATATAAAACCGACAGATTCTGGATCAACTGCTTTCTATGTTAATTATATTCAGGTACAACTGGAAAAAGACACATGTCTTTAGGAAATCACATAAAAGAATCTTGACCAAAATATAATCCAAAATAGCATTATGAGAATTAAAATGATATTTTTTGCTTAAATTTAAGATTAAAAAAATACACTTGAGTATGTTTAAGGCCTCAGAGACGTTGACAGAGGAAATCAGCATGATCTATGTTATGTTCAGAAACTCATTATCATCACCAAACATTTTAGACGAATTCCTAGTTTTGTAAAAATTGAGTTGAATATGTTTTTCATGACTAAAACTGCATCATCTCTACAAATGCAATGATACTGGCCTTATTCTCCACGACTTTTCTCAAATACTACTTTAAAGTAGCAAGTTTCTAAGGTATTCTAACAACAATGTGAAAGACAAGAGTTCCTAAGAGGTTTTGATTATACCCAGGAAGTGGAGAATTAAGGAGGGTGATAAAGGCTATAATAGAGATCATCAACATTCCTTTGACCAATATATGCTCTCAGTGACACAAAATACATTGTATTTCTAAATACAAAAGAGAATACAGAGTTTTGCCCACAGCCAGGAAGAGAATGTCCTCCTGGAAGAAGTGGTTAGGGAGGTGTGATAGAAGTATTGTGAGGTGGACTCCATGTTATTTCCTACAGGGCCATCAGTAGGAACTTACCTCTTGCTGCAGGGCTGACATCCCTTGGAAGCAGTTTACCGTTGATAAAATAAAACCTTTACTTTAAATACATGAGCCTGTTGCCCTGAAGCACATTGGCGAATATTTGTAAATACAGGTACAGGAACAGCTGTAATGCATCATTATGACTATTTTATAGTTTTGAAAAATATGAATATGCATATGAGAGCATATAGGATATTTGTGTGTGTGTGTGTGTGTGTGTGTGTGTGTGCGCGCGTGTGTGTATCTGTTTGTGGAGACTCATGCAGTGATATTTTCTTTTAGCACATATGACCTAGAATCATCCAAAAGAGATTTGTTTTTTAAAGGGAAGTTACATTATATCACTTTTCTACTTTTGGAAAGAGTGGTACATTCAGACAATAATTCTCTGAATTTGGGGTTGATACCCAGATCCCCCAGAATCCCCTGTAGGATGCCACTCCACATTTTATTAGGCAACTGCTTTATGTGCACGTTTCATGGAAAGTCATGGAAAAGATATTTATGTGAATTATAGGAAGGATCTGTGCCTACAAATAGAAGGAACAAATATAAGCAGAGGTATAAATCAAAATATAAACAATATAAGTCAATTTAATTATTTGTTGTTAAATAAGGCTTTCTTATTAATGTTCCAACCTTTAAAATTGTTTTCTGAATGATATTCCTTGTTGTGAAACTTAAATCTTATAGTAAAATCCATACTTGAAAAAGAACCCTTTAATTTTCCAATTACATTATGAAATAAAATAAATTTAAATAATGAGTCTTCATAACAGAAAAAAATAACAACAGAAGTCGAGTTTATGGAGTTACTTTTTCCTGGTGTGTTTATTTATTGTAGTCTTACACAATGGTAAGAACTATTTATCAGCACTTTACTCATTTGAGCTCTGCTCTCTATATTATTTCACTGAAGGACAATTCCAAAACTTAACTACTTTTCTCTAGCCCCATATTTGAGCCTTCTTCCCCCTCCTGTCCCCTTAGCCAATATCCTGCCGTACCCGTAAGTTGTTAAACATTTGAGACGATGAATGGTATGGCTGTGAATACTCATACCTTCCCTGTGTCTAATTACAAATATATTCATGACCATGACCAGCCTCATGCTTTTTCTTCGGTCTCAACGAATGAGGGTCTTCCCCTTGAGAGATTATTTCATGTGTGTCCTTGATTCTGTTTCTTCCTTTTCTCTTTGAATTTTGTGGTCATCTTCATCTTTTCTTCTCTAGCATGGAGCTGCCATTTCCTTTCTCTTCTCCTTTTCTGAGCCCAAATTCTCAAGGGAGTAACTCAGCCTGTCTGTTTCCATGGCCTAATCTATTTCCTCCAAATCTACTGCCATCCAGCCTCTACCCGTCACTGAGCAAAAACTGTTATTTTTAGGAAGAATGATGACTTTTATATTGGTAAATTGAGTGAATATGTGCTAGGTAGTCCTTACTAGGTCTTTCTTTTGCACTTGACACTGTTGATTACTCTGTTTTAAAAAGTGTCAACACACTTGCCTCCCATGACACCATTCTCTGTTCTCATTCTTCTGTGAACACTTAGTATTTCTCTGTGAGTTCATCTTCCTCTGCTCACCGTGTAGATATAGATGTTGCCATGCTCCCATCCCAATTCCTTTATCTTCTCACTCTACGCACCCTCTTAGCACCCCAGGCTTTTTCCCAGCCTTTGCTTCTCCATCTGATATTTCTATGTAGTGATTCCACAGGCACACCAAACTCACCGTGTCCAAACCCATACTGAGTCTCGCCCCTCTCCTCCCACAGCATGTTAAGGATCACTTTGATTAGAAACAAGAGTCATCCTTGTTCCCCTACATCGTCACTTTCCCATTAAGTCACCAAGCTTTGCACATTTTGCCAACTATTTTCTCTTACTCCATTCTTATTATCGTACCCTCATTCCAATATATTTCCTTTTTTTCCCCTACAACAGCACACATAGTTTCACCTACACTGTCATTTACAAAAGAATAGAATTTTTTATATTTTGAAGCATGTCATACATTTTAAAGTATAAAATTCATTTATTTCCCCATATATTCTTATATAATCACATGAACAATTCTGCATTGCTGCTTTACATACAGGTGGTTTTCATATAATATGCGGTTTCATATTATTATCGTTATTCAGTGATGTTTTAAATTAGTGAAATTGCTAGTAAGAGCTAAGCTATTCTATGTTTTTTTTTAATTTATGGAAAGATTTAATTAAAAAATGTAAAAAGTGGCTGCTGTTGGTTTTTAACATTTTTATATGTAGCTCTATGTGGAGTATCTGTTAATTATTTCTTGCCTCTCCTCTCTTTTACATTTAGCATCAGCCATTCCTCCATCCTGACAGATATTTAATTTATTGATATTATGGTCACTATGCATATGCCTCAAATATTTTGATAAAGACAATTAAAAAATAAAGCATGATACGTGTCTAAGTCTCCCAGCTGATCCTTTCCAGGAGAAGAATGTGCATTTATTAACCATGTTTGGACCCACAGCACTTAGTATAGGTTCTGTCACGTAGTAAGCACTAAACTTTTTTTTAATTAATGAAGGTATCAGAGGTCACCCAGGAATATACTTCCAGAGGATAGATGAAGTTTTTTACATTTTCGTCCATGCACATTCTACATTCTTCCTTATGCAGGTATGTAAAATTAATTGGCAAGAATTGCCACTGTCTTTTTCTCCTACTTGTTTTCACTTCTATACTTTATTATTTTGTTTTTCCATCTATATTCTTTCTACTTACTTGAGACTTTTAAAAATCAGAGACCATATAAAATATGATACCTTTTCCATGGATTGATACATTTCACAACGAACCATTCCTCTTGTTGTGTTCCTGGTCATTTAAGTGCCTACTTGTCTACCTTTTTTCATATAAAAATATTGGTATCTCTTTGAAAACCTTCTATTTTTAGTTGCATAGAAACACCAAAGCTGTTCTTTGTCTTTTATTTTGTGGAGTTTAAGATAGAAGGAAGCGACACCTGGTTACATTCGAGGCATCTTGTCAATTCATTGACAATTGTCTTTGAACAAAGTGTTCTGCATCTTCTTTTCTTATTTATGATGAATTGGTTTATATGTAAAGGCATGTTCATAACTTTACATCTAGTTAAGGATACTATGTCTCCAGCTCATCGGTATACCTTTCCAGAGACTCTGTCATTTTTTGTCCAAACTGAAGCTTCCTGTTGAGTTTGAACTTACACCCATTAGAGGCAAAGAACTTAGCAGCCACTCCACTTTCAGTGTCGACAGATAATGTAATTGGTGCTTTTTTTTTTTTTTACACCTATGTTTATCTTGTAAATGTACTTTTACTAATACTTCATTAGTGGTTTGAGAATACATTGTTCTGAAGGGTCAGACGTTGCTATCTCATTAAATGAACAGTCTGAAAAAGAGACAATTATTTTATGTTTTAACTATCTACACTGACTTATTTGAAGACTAACATAGTTATTACCATTTGTTATATATTTGAAGAGTAACGTAGTTACCATTTGTTATACCTTGGTACTAGTAAGCTTGCAAACAGTTTTTCTCATTCTCACAATGATCTGGCAAATAGGTGGTCTATTATCAGTTGAAAATTCACGACTCATAGAATTTATGTGACTTCCCTTTGTCACATTGGGGCTGGAATCTGTACCAACTTCACAGAGCTTGAGAATTTACGCTCTTTCCCATATAGCAATGGTTTTCATTATTTTTCTCCTGCCATATTTCCACATGGGCAACACACTGCCATTATTTTACACACCATTTCTCCAGAAAAAGAGGAAGGTAATGCATATAATCAAAATTCAGTGTCTTTTACACTTCCAAATCCTACCAGTCTCAATAGCCACGATCCTCATAAGAATTACTATATTACATAGCAGTGGTTGAATGCTGGCTCCAAAATAGAGTCTCTAATAGTCAGATTTAATTCTCCTGGGTACTACAATGTTGGTTTTTTTACAAGCTACCTCAGTTATGTAATGTGTAGCCAGGATTGAGAATGACTGCTATGTATACCATCTTCTCAAGGCTTCTTTTCCATTGTACTCTATGAAATGAAAAAGACAAATAAATAAATGAAAGTTGGTTTGTATTGTTTACTGTCAATGAAAGAGATCAGGTCACCTAACCAGTTCTTAAAGTAGTGCCATAATCACCCTGGCACTTTATATTTGAAATATATATCCTTAATATAGCCTTTTACTTCCCGTCTTTGCCCTGACTCTTTTCAGCTTGTTTAATTTATTAACTCTTCGACCTTGGGCAGTTTTCTTTTAGAGGCTATTTCCTTTTTTTTTTTTTTGTAAGTTATAAATTAAATTAATTTTTTAGCTGGATAATACTATTAGTTATTTTTTGAATAAAAGACTTTTTACTGAAATGTGGGAAGGGTGACTGTTAATGCATATGGGGTTCCTTGGAGAGAGATGGAATGTTTTCAAATTGCCTTGTGGTGATGGTTGTACAATCCTATGAATATACTAAGAAGCATTCAATTATACACTTGAAATGAATGATTGATATGTTATATGAATGACATCTCAATGATACTACTTTAAAAATGTTTATATAATCAAGATTTTGAACAAGCACCATTTGGGACACACTCAAATGCCATTCTTTAAGGTTTACTTAGTGGCTGTGATCTTTTCTCTGATCACATTTAATTCATAGGGACCCCTACGGCCACTTTAACTCATGAGTATTAACTCATTAATTAGAACGTCTAGTCCGCAGTAGCATACAAAACTCTGAACTTGATTTAGCATTATATTGCCTCCCTTCCCCAATCTTAGGCTTTTCCAGGAAGGAAGATTAAGCAAAAAAAAAAAAAAATGTAGGCATGACAGGCATCTTTACTTTTCTTCCTTGGCCTTCTCCTCTCCTGCACACAGCTTTCCAGCCCATTCTGACTATTTCAGGGTCAGAGTAGGAGAGGGGCAGTAAAGGGTGTTATTAGAAAGACCTTGCTGGGCCTAATGGTCATTTAAACATGTGTTCCCCTCTTTTCTCTCCTCTCTTTCTTTCCCTCTCCTCTTCTCTCTCTTTTACCCTCTCATCCTCCCTCTCTCCCTCCTCCCCACCCCACCATCTTTTACAGTTTCCTTAATCCAGGTGGATTCTTCCCTATTCTTGTGAGGAAGACTGACTCTTTCCTTCTCTCCTAAATTTCTAGGCTTCACCTCCAGGTTCCTGCTGCTGAGGTTCCTCTACTCCTTTACATGGCCATTGGAAAGAACCTAAGTCATTCCCACGCTAACCGTTTTCTGTGTGTTCCACCCTTCAGAAGACCATATTATTTATTGTCCACACTGAGACACTATTGTGAGTGAAAGGGAACACTATTAATAATTGCAGTGCAACAGTGGGCTTAAAATGAGACTGTTCTGGGCTGATAAATCTTACAGAGACCAGTGCATAGAAAAACACTCCCACATCCTTCACCCCCAAAGTTTTAGAACACAGTCTCATCTGTTCCCCCCCTCCCCTCACCCGGCAGCTGCTTTGCCCCTGTCAGGTGTGAGGTGAACTCCATTATTTTATTTCTCCCAACTTCAAAGATCCCATTCCATAGATTCTTGGATGGGTCTCGATGGGTCATAACCCCCAATCCTTCCCCAGGGAGGCAGACAACAGCTATTTCCAAAGAAGTATCTGCACAAAATCTTACCTCTGTGCCTTTGTAAACCATTTATAATGTGAAAGTCAGCAGAATTCCAGAGTAAGGAGCAGATGCTTCCCCATTTCCTTTGAAAATCTCTACTTAGTGATTTGTAACTCACATTAGTATTTCACATCTGTTGTAACTCGGTGTCTAGTTCCAACTTCAATTTTAACATCTTGTTTCATATATATTCTTTTTTTGTCCACAAATATACGAGTTATTTTTGAAATGTTATATCAAAAGAAGTTATTTGGTGGTAAAGTGTGGCACAGGCTTTGACACCAGAAAACCAAGGTCATTAGATAAATGACTTTAGGAAAGTGACTTGACTTCCTGAAGCCTTAGCTTTGTCCTCCATAGAATGAGGATAATAATAGTTCCTACTTCATAGCGCTCTTACCATAATCTTAAGAGATTACATATGTGAAGAAATTAACACAAGACTTATGGTCTGGTGTGCAATAAGTTAACTGGTATTATTACTATGATTGTTATTAAGATCTTTACTAAACAATTAGTAGAATAAAAAAAGAAAAACATTACACCAAACAGTATAACATGCCATAAGTTATTTTTCAGGATACCATTCTAAGGTCTTTACAAGCAGGAAATGCAGTTGAGAATCCCTCAGACCACAAAATCACAAGAATATCTGCATAGATCCAAAGGATAAACCTGGCTTATAAGGGCACTCAATTAATATTGAATGAATGAAACTATATAACTCTTCACTTTAGCTATTAGATAACTTCCCAGAGTAAACCGTGATATTGCTCTCTTCATTTCCTAAGGCTGGTGTAACAAATAACTACAAGCTTGGTGCCTTTAAAACACAGAAATTTATTCTATCGTAGACCTGGAAATTCTGAGTCTGAAATCTGCCAATTCCAGAGCTTGTCAGAGGACATAATCCAAACAGACTGCTTGATTTTATGTCTAATTTTAAACCGATAGACTAAACTTGAGGTCTAGTTGGCTCCCTTCACTTTTTACAGAACAAAGGACAAGGACGTTATGACAGCTATTTTTCTCCTTTATTTTTACCCTATGAAAGTGTATTTAAATTATAGATGTTGAGTTTATTAGAAAAGTGTCAATGGTGATTTAGCTTTTTAAAAATGTCAGTTAATAAGAAGGCTATATAATTTTTAAAGTATCCTTGATTCTGTTGGGTTTAAAGGTACACGTGTGTAAACAATCCCGTTAAAAATGGGCAGAAGACATGAACAGATATTTCTCCAAAGAAGACATCCAGATGGCCAATAGACATATGAAAGGATGCTCAGCGTCACTTAGCATCAGGGACCTGCAAATCCAAATCGTAATGAGCTATCCCCTCGAACATGTCAGAAAGGCTAAAATCAACAACACGAGAAACAGCAGGGGTTGGTGAGGATGTGGAGAAGAAGGAACATCATACACTCTCGGTGGGAATGCAAACTGGTGCAGCCACTGTGGAAAACAGTATGGAGGTTCTTCAAAAAGTTAAAAATAGAACTACCTTACAATCCAGCCATCACACTACTGGATATTTACTCAGAGAATATAAGAACATTAATTGAAAGAGATGTATACACTCCTATATATATAGCAACATTATTTACCATAGCCAAGATATGGAAGCAACCTAAGTGCCCATTGATTGGTGAATGGATAAAGAAGATGTGGTATATATATACAATGGAATATTATTTGGCCATAAAAAAGAATGAAATATGGCTATTTACACTGACATGAATGGAAGATAAATAAGTCAGAGAAAAACAAATACCATATGATTTCACTCATATGTAGAATTTAGGAAACAAACATGCAAAGGAAAAATATATCCCATACAATACTAGAGGTAAACATCTCTCTCTATATATATATAATTATATAATGCATTTGGGTCATATATGTATACATATACGGCATTTGGCTCACATATGTATAAGAGAGAGAGAGAGAAAGCAAAAAACAGACTTTATTATATATATACATATATGACCATATATGTCATATATGTATAATGGGTCATATATATATATATATATATATATATATATAATGGGTCATATATATATATATATACACACAATGGGTCATATATGTATATATATAATGCATTTGGCTCACATATGTATATATATACACACACACACACAATGGGTCATACATGTATATATATAATGCACTTGGCTCATGTATGTGTAAGAGAGAGAGAAAGCAAGAAACACACTTTATTTTATATATATATATATATATGCCAAATGCATTTAAACACAGAATGCTATATTTAACCATTAGTCTGAAAGTGTTAAACTATGAGTTTTGATCTTTACATTTCCAGGAACTTTCTGTAGATATTGTTAAAAGTTTGTTTGGCAAGGTTGTTAAATATTTGCTTTTAATTTTAGACAATATGCTTACAAGAAAATCTTGTGTTGTTATTTCAAATACTGCTGTTTCACACACATTTTCTGTATTATAACTCTTTGAGGAACTAGTGACAGAAATATAACTTAAAATAGTCCAAAACAAATATATTGACTTAGTAACTGAACACTTCCAGTGGTCAGACAGTCACTGTCACTGCAGATACAGCTGAATGCAGGTCAGTTCATGTTACCAGTACTTGGTCTCTCTTCCTCTCCTGTTCCTCTTCCTGTCCCTGTCTCTGTCCCTTTCTCCATTTTCTCCATCTCTTAACTGTTCTGTCTCCTGTGTGCCAGTGTTAGCTATATTCTCAGTCAGCCTGTATCCTTCTGGTGACTAAAAGGGCCCCTAATAGCCTCAGGCTTATATGATCCCTTGTGCCCTCCCTCCCCTCCCCTCCCCAACAAAAGCCTACTTAAAAAAAAAAATATATATATATATATGTATGGGGCACCTGGGTGGCTTATTTGGTTGAGCATCTCAGGTCAAGCCCCACATCAGGCTCTCTGCTGTCAGTGGGGAGTCCACTTCAGATCCTCTGTCTCCCTCTCTCTCTGCCCCTCCCTTGCTCATGCACACATAAGTGCTCTCTCTCAAAAATAAACGTTTAAAAAAATAAAAATATATATGCATATGTGTGTGTGCGCACGTGTGTGTGTGTGTGTGTGTGTGTATAATTTGAGGTGACCTTCTTAAATTCATGGAAAATAAAATTAACTGTTTTAAAGTGAACAATTCAGTGTCATTTAGCACATTTACAATGTCGTACAACCACCGCCTCTGTCTAGTTCCAAAATATTTTCAAACATTTCCAAAAGAAAATGTTCCCATGTCCGCTCTCCCCAGCTCCTGACAACTACCAGTCTGGATTCTCTCTCTATAGTGAGAATTTATGGCATATACCTACTTTTATTCAGGATAGCAGTGTGTCCAGATTAAAAGAAAACTATGTTCTCCTCTCTTTCTTGTTTTTGGGTGTGATTATGTGGCACTCATCTGGCCAGTGAAGTCTAGGAATTCCTGGATAGGGTTTCCAGGCAATTTCCCTACAGGGATCCAGTGCACCTGACACCATTTTGGCCATTTGCCTTTTCCCTTCTTCCTTCCTGAAACAGAGCCACTACAGTGAGAGCTCTAGATATAAGGAACATAACGCAAAGATAGTAGAATAGAAAGCTGAAGAGAGCTCGTGTTTTTGAGGACTCCAGGCAGCTGCTGTACTAGGTCTGTAATCTGTACACATGAAAAATAAATGAGCATCTAATGCACTTAAAATATTGGATATTACAGTATATATCTTACTGTGTATTAGAGATCCAGTTAATTTTAGAGACATTTCCTGACTGATGGGTTTATAGTAATTCTGAATTTAACTTAGCTGAGAAAATTGTAAAGTGTCTGCTTACATAATTGTTTTCACCTTTGTCATCCTTAACTTAAGACTGTTTCTGTGCACTTAGTATGGCAGATAGAAAAAGGCTAGAAAGTTATGTCTGAAAATGGAGGTTGCTACCTTCCAGAGTGAGTTAGGTATCAGTACTCTCAGAGAGGCTTTATTTTTACATATGTAGTCCCCCACTTTCAGGAAATAGATTCCAAATGTCAATGTCACCTCTGCAGCCCTGACAGAGCAAGGCTCTTTATGTGTGCTAACATCCGCTTAGGAGAGAATGAAGGCTATTATTATTTGTGGAGTATATAATCTGTTGATGTTTTATTTAAAATATATGATGAACGAGTACAGAGATAGAAAGCTACCTAGCATGCTTGTTTAATATATAAAAAGGATAGAATGTGGAGGAGACAAACTAGGATATATGCTTGAGTATCATTCAGTGGGCGACTGAATGTTGGAACCGTGAAGAGAGCTTAGAAGAATGATGACTGAAGGTGAAGGCAAAGATGGAACAGTGGAAGCTGAAGGCCAGAGAAAATCCAGTGGTAGTTTTGAGAAGACAAGTCGAGTGGGGGCAAAGGGGGAGAGGTTATTTTGACAGGAGGAACATTTTCAATTCCATGAAGAAGATAAGGGATTGGAACATGGTGTATGCTGATACTGAAATTAAAATTGTGAGCTTTGGTTGGGGATCCCGGGTGGCTCAGTTGGTTGCGTGTCCGAATTCGGCTCAGGTCATGATCTTGCGTTCATGGGTTCGAGCCCCACATCAGGCTCTGTGGTGACAGCTTGGGACCTGGAGCCTCCTTCAGATTCTGGGTCTCACTCTCTCTCTCTGCCCCTCCCCCACTCATGCTCTGTCTCTCTCTGTCTCTCAAAAATAAATAAATGTTAACAAAATTTTTTTTAAAAAGAATATTGTGAGAACATCGAGAACCATGTTAGGGGTGAAAAGAAGTCCCCAAAATTATAAAAGGATATGGAAAAATGTGCACTGATGCACTTTAATTGCCATGATTTTTATTTTTCCATGGTTGCTTTAGGATAAACTTTCTGACACAGGGAAGTGATAGGGGCTTAACCCTGAGGACCAAAATAAATCCTTCTTTCAGATGCATTTATGGGGAACAAATAAACAAGTGTATATGTGAACAGAAAGTAATAGTGTTACATTTTCCCCATTTTTAATTCCATGCAGCAGTAAGAACACAGAATAAAATGAAGATAGGTGTGATTAGAAGAGAAAGGTCAAGAGTGTAAGTTTCTTTGAGGATGTATCATCCAACAAATACACTTGCATCTGGCCATTAGTGATGCACTTGGGAAGCTTTGCCTCCACCTTCCTTAGTCACAACAAAGGATGGACATGAGCAGAAGGAGCTATATTTAAAAAAAAAAATCCAGCTTACATGACAACATGAAGAGTAATTTAGTCTATTTTCTAATTATCAGTTTTTAAAATGTAATCATGACTTAGAACGTAGGCTAGTATCACCTGAATTGTCCGATTATGCTAACATGCAGCTTAAAATAATGATAGTAATAATATATTTGTAAGTTCAAGTAAACATCATTAAAAGAAGCACAAAGTAAGTGGACTATGCAGTGTCAAAGAAGCAGGATAACGGGCACCGTAACCGGGTCACAGGTCCTAATGTTAACAGAGAATGAAGGTTCTTTTATTTTTTTTTCTGGAATAGAATTTCAAGCAGATTAATACTGAAAAAGGTCCTTTAGCTCAGCATCATTACTTCTGGAGGTCTTTCTTATCAGTGCCTGATGGAGATGGCAGTTCCTAAACTGTCTGCTAACAAGTGTTAATTACTTAGATAATCAAAACAATATACTTGTTGATTTCTCCCCTGCATTTATCATTTAAAATGAAAACAGCTTTAACTTTTTCTGGATGTTGAAAGAAAAAACAAACTCATTGGAAAAATACTGAAAATGAATGCCCATATTATTAATAATGATTTTCTCTCATGGTGGTATCTCAGGTGATTTTTGCTTTCTTCTGTTTATTTTCCATATTTTTTTCCAATGAGTCTATCAGGGAGAAGGTGAGCTACCATAAAGGGAGACCAAATGGCTCATGAGTAAATAGGGTTGGGGAACCGAAGGGGAACAAGTCAAATGGTTCTCTGGTTTTTGTTCTAGCCCATGCATCCCCCTTTTCTTGGGGTTAAGATGAATATTTTCCTTTGCTCCCAAAGAACCCATCTAAAACTGGGGTTACATGCTACACTTATGCTTAGTGTTATTCCATAGAACCAAGAACATAGTAGAAACTCAAGAAATAAAATACCTCATTGATTTTAGTAAATGCCTAATTTTATGAAAATATGAAATAGCATTATCTGGTAAAGATATGGTAAAGTGCATTCTGTGGTGAATTGCAAGTGAGGGAAACACTCCCTCAAGTACTAGCCAGCCTTAGGATAGTCTGTGAGAAAAGATTGGTTTGTATTGTTTTACATCCGAACAGCCATATATGTATGTGCATCTGTGTATGAATAATATTCATTTAATTAAGGACCACACTTTCCCAACAGACATCAGTGAAAACCTTTCTTTAATTAAGCTTTCATTCTTGCCTCATGTTAGACACACACACACACACACACACACACACACGTAGAAGAATAAGGGGGAAAATTCTGCATTAGGGATACTTCAAAAGTAGGTTAATGCAAATGAACAAGATGCCAAGTACAGTATTAAAATTGACATTTTATTAGCACACTTTGCATGAAGATATTTTCAAAGCTTTGCCATGCATATGAAAATATTCCATTTTTATCCTCATGTTTCCATTATTCAGCAACATGCATTGCTTTCTGTTGTTCCCCAATGCACGTTGTAATTCTGCTAAAAAAGTTTCACTGGTCTGGGATTTCACTTAATCTTTTGCGGTTGACCTGATCATTTCATTTCAACCAGAAAAGTAATTCAGTGGAAATGAGTAAGAATAAATAGAAATATAGACTATATATCTTTGAAATTTAAAAAAGTCATAAAATTAATTATTTATTTTAGGAGCTTTTTTGCCATACTCAAGTCCATATTTTCATCTATGAAATTAAATTGTATATATAAACATGAAATATATTTATGTTTACAGAAAAGGGAAATTTAAAAAGCGTCGTTCATCTATTTACTCATCCAGCTACTTAGTTTACATAGACATTTGCCTTGATTCATTTTCCTTTTTTTTACAATATTTATAATTTTCACGTATTTAAAATTAGACAAAACAAATACCTATTCTTGTTATAAAAAATGTTTTTTAAATAAAATACACATGGGACACCTTAGTTTTTCTTGGTCAGTATTCATCTCTACTGTCTAACTTCTCCAGGGGTAACCATATTTTAAGACCAGAGTACAAGAAGTCACATATTTTCTACTGAAATTATATGAATGGTTTTGCAGATTGTTTTTATACATCTTGGAGGTTTCCCCATGTCAGGCTTAACTCATTCTTTTTAACCGAAGAAGAATGTTTCACAGTTATGTGACACAGAAACTTTATTAAATAATTTCCCTATAGGTAGATAGTTAGGATTGTCCAAATGTTACACCATCACAAACAATGCTTCAGTTATAATCCATGATAATGCCTCATTGTACACATCAGCATTTGTCTGGGATAGACACTAAGAAGCCAAACTGATAGTCATAGGGTACAGGCATCATTAATTTTAATAGATACTGTGAAATTGCCCTCCAAATGTCAGTACCAATTTTCTTTCCCACTGGCAGAGTATAAGAATTCATAGGCCCCCTATCTTTTAGAAGCAATGTAAAGAGAAAACGCTATCCATGTGTTATTTTAATATGCATTTTCTCTGATTTGTAGTGAATTTAGGTTTCCATGTACTGACTGGTTATCTTGTCTTTCTCCATTTTGAGATGCCTGTTGCCTTTGGCTATTTTTTTAAGTTTATTTATTTTGAGTGAGAGAGAGACAGAGAGACAGAGAATGAATGCACAAGCAGGGGAGGGGCAGAGAGACAGGGAGAGAGGATCCCAAGCAGGCTCCCCGCTATCAGCACAGAGCCCAACATGGGGCTCCAACTCACAAACCCTGAGAAAATGACCTGAGCTGAAATCAAGAGTTGGACACTTAACCACCTGAGCCATCCAGGTGCCCCACCTTTGGCCATTTTTATATTGTTTTATTTTCTCATTGATTTGTAGATAATATTTTATAAGTTCTTTTTAATCCTTTTAAAGATTTTATACATGGCAGATATTTGCAATGAGTAATAGTAATTGCAGAGTATATTATCTTTTATTTTGCTTAAGTTGCTAAAACTTTTTAATTTTATAAGTTTAATGTATGAATCTGGTCTTACATGTTTTCCCCCCTTGTCATATGTTGTTTAAGAAGGCCTTCTAGACTTCCTTATCCCAGTGTCAGAATCTGAAGTCAGGTCATTTATAGCTTTTTAGAGAAGCATTTTGATGTGTCATCTATCTAGGATTTATTTCATGAATGGTGTATGATAGAAATTGGTATAAAAATGAACATGTATGTGTGTATACATGCATAATATATGACAGTTTCCTTGAATTGTCACATACAAATCAAAGTCAAACAACAGTGGAATATTATTAACTCAGTTACTTGGACAATTAGCAAGAGTTTTATATTACTTTTCCCTGTGCTTTTTAATATTTCCTCTAAAATCACAATGCTACTTTCTAGCTATATTTGGGCTATCACCAAAATATATCCTTCTTGTTTATTAAGGCCAGTTCAGTTCTTTGGTTTGAACTTCAAGAGAAGGATCGACCTAGAGGGTATTATGTTAGATACAGTAAGTCAGATGGAGGAAGACAAATACCATACAATTTCTCTCATATGTGGAAAAAAAAAAAACAAAAGAATAAACAAAAAAACAGAATCAGACCTATGAATACAGAGAATGAATGGGTGAAAGGGAGGGGGACCACAGGCCTCCAGCTCTGGAATATGGAATATGTCATGGGAATAAAAGGTACAGCACAGGGAATAATCAGTGGTCCTGTGATAGCATATGGTGACAGATGGCAACTTTGCTTGTGGTGAGGACAGCATAACATAGAGATGTAGTATCATTATGTTGTACACCTGAAACTAATGGAACATTGTGCATCAACTATACTTTCAATAAATAAATAAACAAACAGACCTCCCCCAACAAACAGACTCTTCCAAAGAGTAAGAACACAGCACTTCTTCTCTTTATTTTACATGTGTCATAGTCATCCCATGGGTGTAGTCAGTATGCAAGTAATGCCTACCTCTCATCCTTATAACGTTCCTTGTGATGCGATTGGGCCCAGATGAATAACCTGGCTAATTTTGCCATCTTTTGATCCTTCATTTAATCACACCAGTAATGTCTCTTTTGCTAAGTAAGGTAAGATATTCACAGGTTCTGGAGATTAGGCTGTGGACAGGCTTTGGGGAGTTCATATCTTGACCTCTTGGTTGTCACTGTTCCAATTCACTTGTCCTCCATTGTAGAGGGGAGTTAGTTGTAGGAGCTAGGAGTGTGCGTCCATTGCCTCCAGTTGAGCTTAAGATTGTGCTCTCAGTGGGGGAAATTTCCCGGAAAAAGGTATGTGGCTAAACAGACATCATAAAAGATACTTTTAGCATCATCCCTGAAATGAAGGCATTTACATATCAAAATGCATGATAAGTTGAATGAGTTATATTTTGTAAAGCAGTTATAACAATGCCTGGGCATAGTAATATATGTATATCTATATATTGTATTTGTTAAATAAACCACAAAAATAGTGCCCACAAGGAAGACATTTTTAAGGAGAGAATTGATTTGTACATATGATATATCCTCTTAACTGAGAGGGCTGATGGATTTTGTCAGTTCCTTTTCTTGGGGCATATTAAACTTTCACTGTTGACTATCAGAAGGAAATACACCTCAGCAGGTTTGTCCAGTGGTGGTCGTGATTGTGTATGGGCTATATATTGTCATGTTTTTATGAGAATACCCACTTAAAATTGAGAATGAAATGTATATACTGAAAAAGTGGCAGTGCTGATTGGTCTGTCTCTATTTATTGAATACTCACGCTGTGCCAGATGTTACAGAGCATCAGTGACTAATGGTCATTTTGCTCTAGGCTTTTGAAGTATAGTAGGGTGAATTCTTTTGAGTATGCAGATACTGACAATACAAAGTGGATTACACTGTGGGTTAATAAAAATGTAAATAAAGATCTCTAAAGGATTATAAATGAGAGTAATCACACATGTACAGATGTCTTACAGTAGGTAATATTTGAAATGAGTTTTTTTTTTTAATTAAAGCTTATTTATTTTGAGAGAGAGCACGGGGGACTGGTACAGAGAGAGGAAGAGAGAGATAACTCCAAGCAGGCTTCATGCCGTCAGTGCAGAACACAGCGCAGGTCTCAAACCCACAAACAGTGAGATCATGACCTGAGCTAAAATCACAAGTTGGACACTTAACCAAGTAAGCCACGCAAGCACCCTTGTAATGAATTTTGAGTACAAACGTGAGAGTTAGAGGCACTCCAAGCAAGGGCTTAATGACACCTAAGAGAGAGAGAGAGAACCCAAGGATGTAAGGTCAAACACTTTGGCAGAAATGGAGGGTGTTTCACCTATGATCACAAGTGAGAGAGAGAATGGAAAAGTTCAGTGTAGCTTTCAGATCACATCTCCTTGTGAGGGGGTTGTATGTACTTAATTCTGTAGGACGTAATGAATTTTGAAGAGGGAGAGGTGTCATCCAGCCTACTTTTGAGAAAAATTGATTTGGCTGTCATATATTAGATAAATAGAATGGAGGTGAGATCAGAGGGAGGGATAATAGTTAACAGCTCATTACCAAATACCAAATGGCCTTAGTGAGAAATAGTGAAGGTTTGGACTATGAGAGTGGGAAAGAACTGGGAAGGAGGAGGTGGGTATGAGAAACATTTTGTAAAGCAGAATCCACATGATTTAGCAACTGATTAAGGAGGAAAGGGAGGGGCCCTAATGACTGGTTTCCTGCTTGGATGACTAGGATAATGCGGTATCAGAATAGAAACAGGAAATTGAGGAGATGATATATTCTGGTCTTTAACTGAATGGATTTAAGATGCTAGAAGAATTTTGAGGATGACTGTTTCAAACCAGTATTTGAAAATCAGACTGGAAATTCCAGAAAGAGTAAAAGAAAGAGAAAGAGATTTGGGAGTTTTAGTCTAAAACAATCATAGGATGGGGGAGGGCACCTTATAGCTCATTTAGTTTTATGCACTCATCGTGTGTTTCCTTGCCCGGTATCTGCCAAATGGTTGTCTAGCCTGTATTTGAACTTTAAGTCCATGACATCCTGAGGCACGCATTTCTGTTTGCATCATTCACTTAGAAATTTCTTCTTTGTTCTGAGCTCACCAAAGTTCCTTCCTTCTGAGCCACATTCTGTATCTTGGGACCCTACCCTAGAGCAATTGCACTTCTTCATTCTTACAAAAGCTCTTCTGATGTTTTAGGAAGGCTGGAACATCCTACTCTTCCAGTAATGCTGGGAGTGTAAAGGGGGCTCAGAGGCGATGTAATATCTTTACTCCTTCTTTGGCTCAGTCCCTGCTAGAATTTTCCCAGATATAAATAAACACAGAAAACAAAGGACAGAAGTTGAAGGGGTTCTAAGCTCCATAAATCTAAAATGCAGAATTGAATTTACAACCACCCTGACATGGAATCATTAGGCTCTCCCTGTGGACAGATGCCTGGGGACACATGTCTACCTCTGTCACCTCTTCCCCTTCTTACGCTCCTGTGTTCTTTTATCAGCTGAACATCTCTAGTTCTTATAGTGATTCATTTGACATACTTCCAGTCACATCACTGTCCTTTGGTCTAACAAGTGGAGAAGAATGAGACTAGCCCCTCCTTTGGTCTAAATATTGTGATGTTTTGTTTCTTTTGATAGCTAAAACCATTTGTATACATCCCCCAGATGGCTCATAGTCACGTGCTGCCACTGTTGTAGTAGCTGTTAATCTTTTGCAGCTGGCTGTGTAACCAAGTGGAAGCTCTTCTCTTTATTGATGTTACATTTTGCCCTGTTAGAGTTGACCGTTACTTTAATCTGCATGAACTTTCAGATCCCAAATTGGTCCTGTTTATCAGGTTGCCTTCTATATTTCCATTCGGGACATTGTTCACGGTGTAGAGTGTGAAACAACTAGAGTACAGTCCTTTTGCCCAGCAGCGTTATTACAGCTTAATAGTAAGTTGTCAAAGATCTGGGGAGGAATTTGAGGGAACTTCATGGAAATGGTATAGATGTAAAAGGTGCTTTTAAAATAAGATGACACTGATGTTTTAACTTGAATTTATTTACATATATAGCTATAGATATATAATAATGCTATTTTTAGAGTTATTTTTTTAGGGGCACTAGCTGGCTCAGTGGAGCATGCGACTCTTGATCTGGGGGTTGTGAGTTTGAGCCCCGTGTTGGATGTAAGGTGTAGAGTTTACTTAAAAAAATAACACTGGGGCACCTGGGTGGCTCAGTTGGTTGAGTGTCTAACTTCAGCTCAGGTCATGATCTCAGGATTCGTGGGTTCGAGCCCGTGTTGGTCTCTGTGCTGACAGCTCGGAGCCTGGAGCTTGCTTCAGATTCTGTGTCTCCCTCTCTCTCTACCTCTCCCCTGCTCACACTCTGTCACTCAAAAATAAATACACATTTAAAAAAATTAAAAAAGAAAAAAAAAAAAACACTGTTTTCGGTGTTGGGAGCTTGGGCTCTTCTAAATGTCCATTGACTGCTGAATGGATAAAAAGATGTGGTATATATATGTATATGTAGATATATGTATATATTTATATATATGTGTATATGTAATACATATGTATACACACACAATGGAATATTACCCAGCCATCAAAAAGAATGAAATCTTGCCATTTGCAATGACATGGATGTAGCTAAAGTGTATTATGTTCAGCAAAATAAGTCAGAGCAATTCAAAACCATATGATTTCACTCACATGCGGAAAATTAAAAACAAAACAGATGAACATAGGGGAAGGACGAAAAGAGAAGCAAACCATATGAGATTCATTCATTCATATTTAGAGAGTAGGGGAGGGGCAGAGAGAGAGGGAGAGAGAGTATCCTAAGTAGGCTACTTGGTGTTAGCTTGGAGCCCGACACGGTGCTTGAACTAATGAACCACGAGATCATGGCCTGAGCTTAAATCAAGAGTGGAATGCTTAACAGACTGAGCCATGCAGGCAACCCGAGAGATTCTTAACCATAGAGAACAAACTGAGGGTTGGTGGAGGCAGGTGAGTGGGGGATGAGCTAAATGGGTGATGGATATTAAGGAGGGTACTTGGGATGAGCACTGGGTGTTGTATGTAAGTGACGAATCACTAAATTCTACTCCTGAAACCAATATAGCCCTGTATGCTAACTAGAGTTTAAATAAAACCTTGAGACAAACAAAAAGAGCTTGGGCTCTTGAGGCACCCGATCTGAGTTCAAATCCTGTTCTGTACAATCTATTTCTCCTGTCCAAATCTATTTTCTTAGGTATCAGAGAAGGATATTAATTTCTGCTTCCTAGGATATTGTGAGAGTTGAGGAGATAATATACATCAAACAGTACCTTGTTTGGTACATAAGTGCTTGGTTATTATTTCTCTCTCAAAGTCTGATTGCAGTATAAAACATCACATTTTTATGCTCTTTTCATTCACTTTACTTTGAAAAAAATTGTATAATTAAATACCTGGGAAGAAGCTTCTAAGATACATGGTCAGAGTTCTAGTTTTCTTTTTTCCTGAAAATGAATTTTTTTCTTGTTCTGCCTTCTTCCTGTCCTTTATGTAAGCAGCAAAACATTCATTTTAAGGGTGATCAAGGCCAAGGATGCAGTCCAGAAATCTTTGACCATGGTGTCCTTACATCTGTGCTGTTATGAAAGCAAATCTACCATCATCTGTGACCCTCAAGATCCATCCCATTTATAATGAGTATTTCATTACCTATTTGTTCTGGCTCACCCTGTGTAAAGGATGTTCGGGAGATGGTTCGCACTTTCCTATTTTAGTGGCTTTCTCCCTCCCTACCACTGTATGCTTTAGTTCTGTTTTCTTGTCAGCTGTATTTAATGTGATATTAAGCCTATCCCTTAAGGTTTTAATTTTTTTAAGTTTTTATTTAAATTTCAGGTAGTTAACCTACAATGTAATATTAGTTTCAGGGGTACGATATAGTGACTCAACACTTCCACACAACACCTGGTACTCAGCACAAGTGCACTCCTTATATTTTTCATTTTCTGAAGGTTCTAAGAATTGCTGTTTTTCTCTGTCTTTTAAGGTTTATTTATTTATCTTGAGAGGAAAAGTGCGCACAAGCAGGGAAGGGGGAGAGAGAGAGGGAGAGAGAGAGAATCCCAAGTAGGCTCTGCACTGTCAGTGTGGAGCCCAACACAGGGCTCGATATTACAAACTGTGAGATCATAACCTGCGCTGAAACCAAGAGTCAGATGCTTAACTGACTGAGCCATCTAGGTGTTCCAGAACTCTTTTATTTCAAATTGGTTAGGTTATTATTTTTTTTTTCAGTATATGAAATTTATTGTCAAATTGGTTTCCATACAACACCCAGTGCTCATCCCAAAAGGTGCCCTCCTCAATACCCATCACCCACCCTCCCCTCCCTCCCACCCCCCATCAACCCTCAGTTCTCAGTTTTTAAGAGTCTCTTATGCTTTGGCTCTCTCTGGTTAGGTTATTATTATATACAGGTATAGAAATATCTCTCTATACTTAATGCTTATCTTTTATTTCTTTGTTTTAAAAGTGCCAGTTGATAATTCTAGATCTGTATTTACACTATAGACAGTAGAGAGAGAGAGTTGCTTTATGTTCTAATGATTATTGCTCAAGGTCCCTTATTTCCTTTCATGCTTAGTTGCTGTTTGTTTGTTTGTTTGTTTGTTTCAATGAGGTGATCATTTTCCTTGGAATATTATTTTTGGGGATTCTCTGGGGTTTAGAATGAAGGGAGAACTCTTCTAGAAAGGGTTTCCATTTGCCTTGTCAAAGAGTGCCTAAGGTGTGATACTCTGGAGTCACTATAAATTAAATGAAATTCATAGCTTGAGGTTTTGGAGGGGGGGACTCAGTAATACTGTATTATAAATCTACCTGAAGAATGTGTAAGGATTTGGGGAAGGTCACGTTTGTTTATGTTTCATAATTTTCTTGAGGGTGGAGCCCTTAGCTCTTCTTGATGAGGGTTCTCTGCAGTGTGGTATTTGACTGAGCCCCCTCTCCCCACTCTTTCAGTCTTGCACCAAAGTAAACCTAGGCTATGGCAACTGGGATGACTAGGTCCAATAAAGGCCCTTAGGGAAATATCTTCAGTGTTCCACTTAATTCTTCAAGTTCCTATTTTACTTACATTCTGGCCTAGGACTCTTATGAAGTATTTCATTTTGACAGAAAAAAACCCCACAGTACTTTTATTTATTTTTATTGTTAAGGTTGGTCCAAATAACCTAGATTGCCATACTACTAGAAACAGAACTTCCCCATTTTTTTTTTAATGGGAGTTTTCTCAGCCAGATTTTCTATTTAACATTTAATATTTCTTGGACATAATTCTCACCTCTGACCTTACTTTCTTGCTACTGGCAGCTTTATAATCTCCATTTCACCTTTATTTTCTCCTTTGAATAATTTATATCAACATCAAATACCTTGAAGTAGTTACTCTCATTAATGTGATACATATTTTCCAAAAAAAAAAAAATCTTTAAAAATCCTCCAGATGATATAGTTGTGTGTTTGAAGAATGGATGCATGTCTTTGGAGAAAGAGTCAGGACTTGGCAAATGGGTGAAATAAAAACATGTAGTGAGAAATTCATGGATAGAAAGAGAGCATTGTTGAGATGATTGACCAGACCATTTAGGTTGTCAGAGAATTAAACTAAGCTAGGAAGGGGTTATGGGATATAAGTTGATTAAAGGAGGTAAGAAAGGCAGGAATGATGAAGGAACTAGAAGTACAAGAGCCATGGTAATCTTGGGTAATTCTATCCTGTATTCAGATTTTTAAAAAATCAATTGATGAACATTTGACTATGGACCACATAAATCAGGGCTGGTTGGTAGTCTTCTCTTTTCTTATAACTAACTATCAGATATTATCTATAACAAAGGATCTTTTGACCTCAAAAGAATATTCTTGGTACATTCACTCATCAAAGCAATACCTAGAAACAATAGAAAATCAGAAAGTTATTGTATAGGACATCTGATACTTGATGACTGTTTTTCATCTGGAGATAATAGGGAGACTCAGAGAAAGCATAAATTTCATCATGTTATTTTTATATCACATTTTCCCTGCTATTCTTTCTCACTTTGAACAATTTAATGTACTACACTTGAAAGAGGGTATAATATGTGATTATTTTTTGGATTGTAGTGTGTGTGTGTGTGTGTGTGTGTGTTGGTATAAACATATATATGTAAAATTCTTTACCTCTGAATTTCTAAGTTGTTTTAAATGTTTAAAGTTGCTTGGCCACCATTCATCATTTATGGAGCTACTCCTCTGCCTCTGGCATTATATTGTTTTTGCATATATTTTCCCATTGAATGCTCAGAAAATCCTGTGAGTTGGAAATTATTATTGCTATCTAGTAGGTGAAACTGAGACTCAGAAAATTACTAACACTTAACTTTATTGTTTATAAAGGTTTTTCACCTATATTTAAAGTATATTTTAACTGTGATTCTCATATCAAGCCTATGAGTTAGATCAGATTTAGAAAACCTTTACTGACCAATAGTAATTATATCTAATAATATATATATCTTATGTGTAATGCCATGAGAGGGACCTAAGGGATGGGAACAATGTGTGAAAAGTTCCTGGAAGAATGTAACAAGTAGACTGTATAGTTATAAATGGCATTCTCTGTTCCAACTATTTATTTAGTTTTGTCAGGTACATTTTTTAGAGATACTTTTTTTTCATGTGTTCCAGTGATTAAAGCCAGGAAGTATTTGTGGCATAAAGCTGCAACCCAAAAATATTAATGATCTCTTTCTTTTTGGGTGTCAGAAAAATCTCGTTTGTAAATTTGGGTGTGATGATCAAAGTGAAAAGGAGTGTGTGAGGTAAATTTATGCTAATTGGCTAGAATTCTTTTTGCTTCATTCATTTCAGATTCTTGCTATAGGTAAGAAAGGATTTCGTGGAGCCATAGAATCAGAGGGGGGAGAAACATATCTATGATATGGTGAGCTATTAATACTTCCAAAATTAAGAAGCTATATTTAGTATAGTACAACTCTGGAATTTTCTTTTAAATGTATATGATAATAAGTTAGAGTTTAAATAATGGACTCAAGGTCAGGCAGCTTATAAATGGTGGCAGTTGGATTTAAACCTCATCTGTTTCCCCTTAGAACCATGCTCTAAACCCTTCAACACTTCCAACAGGAGATAGGGGTTTCCATGATTCAGAGTTTTTTAAATTGGCCAATTGTGGGATCATGCTACAACTGTAAGTTTTTAGATTCACTTAAATGATTCTTAGCCATATAAGTCTTAGGTCACAGATGAAGAAGATTATTTAGGAAATAATTACAGGAGTTAAAATTAAGGTAATAATAAGCCCATAGTAATTATAGCTCACATATTTCAGTCTTTTATATTTTTTTTCTTTTTGTGCATAAACACAGATTCACTATTTTTAACTTTTTATATCTGTCAAATTAAATTTTGCAGTGCTGATTTTCTTGTCATTGGGTTTATAGTATTTGGTTGAATTAAGGATTATTTTTATTTGAGTTTACCAAGCAAAGCAATGAAATCAAAGTCCAAAAGCTTATGTTTTGTTTTCCATAGCTTTTGACCATGACTAGCACATAGTAGTTTCTCAGTAAATATTTATTGAGTGAATGTGTGGGACAAGTATACATTTATTATTAATATTGGTTTGCCAATTAAACGTTTTTTCAGCTACTAGACCAAAGAGAAATATTTCCTTCGTGAAAAATGCCCAAATTCTGATACATATTTTTAATACAGTGTCTTTCTAAAGCTTCTGAGTGTTTAAGGGTGTTATTGAATATATGTCATTAGTGCTTACTGGAAAATCTCTTAAGTCTTAAGACATTGATACATACTATCCCATATAATGTATTTTCCCAACTGATGATGATTAAAATAAATGAGTCACATGAGAAAATACACTGTCTCCTAAACCGAGCCAACTACAGCTGAGTGCACTTTAGAAGTTAACTCCTTGTTGACTGATTTCAAATGGCCTAAGATGGAGTAATGGGGAAGGCTAGAATCTAGCTCTGTCAGACCTTCATCCTCCAGAAGCTAGCTCAGGCATATTCTCATGTTCGCAGCAGAGGTGGAACAGAGGAAGAAGAGATGTGTAAGTACTGATTCAAGCCCCTGCTTCTTGACTCATAACATCCTATTGGCCCAAGCAAGTCACGTCCTGGAATGAGAGTGAAGGTTACATGCCAAAGGGTATGGATATAAGCAGGAGTGAAGAACTGGGACCATTAATACAACCAATCTACTATAGAAGCCTAACTCATTGAATCTATTCTCATAAAGTATGTGTGGCATTTCCACTCTAACCTTCTGAACCATTGCTTAAAACTGAATCTTAAAAGACAAACATAAACACACACACGTGCACATGTGTGCACATACACATGTAACTTTGTTCATTTTCTGCTTACCTTATACTTTTTGCTAAGGCACTTCATTAGCTAAAATATTTCTGTAGAGACTAGCACAAGAATAGCAGGCTTTTGATAGAAATATCACATGGTATGAACTTGGTGTTCAGTATACAAGACAAATATTATCCACATGGCATTTATCAAATAAAATTTGTGTGTGGACATTTTATTTACAAGCACACATTGTAAGGAAAGACTTATTTTAAAAATAAAAATGAGCTGATCATTCTACAAACATTCCAGCAGCCTATTATAATGAAATTGTGTGTTAAGTGTCATTCTTAAAGCAAGGGAGATGGCATTTGCATATCAGTATAATTGCTTTGGATTAAACACTGAAAGATGAGAGCCAAGAGAGCTTATTAAGCTGAAATGAGGGCAAGTGATAAAAAAGTGATATTATGTCAACATAGCATCTGGATATCTGTTGCTATTTCCATTGAAATCCTAAATTGCAATGTTTCTTAAAATTAGCATTGAATGCCAGTGTTGAAATATAATAAAAAATTAAAATGTTAATGCATAAATTGTGCTTGATAAATACGATTTGATTTGAAAGCTAAGCTAGAGTTTTCTCTACTTTGTTAATATTTATTTGTTCTTCATGTACTAGACTATAAGCTATTGAAAGGCATTATGTCTCAGTTACTCCTGTGTCTTCAGGGCTTTGATATAATCTGTTCTATAATAGGTGCTCAATTAATATGTGTGAATGAATGAATGCAAGGTTTGGTGACCCCGTCACAGTCACTGTTAAGTCTTTTAGAGGAATAGCTGGAGACTGCTGGTTTTGATTGGTCTTCTCCCTCTTTGCCTCAGGGAAACTTCAGTCATTAAATAGGTAAAGCCTACAGTCACCTGCGAAGGCTTTGTGACGTGGGGCAGGTGTGAGGCAACTTCTTTTGTAATTCAGGCGGCATCCTGTTGGGATGTTTGCTTACAAATACTATCTTCTTTAATCCTTATAACAGCTGTGTAAAAAAGTTCCCATTAAATATCTCCATTTTGCAGATGAAGAAATGGAGGCCCAGAGAAGTTAAGTGACTTAGCCATGGACCTACGACCAGCAAGTGGCAGAGCCAGGTTTTACAATTATACAGTTTGGCCCCAGAGGGTTGTTCTCGTAACCACTGTGCTGTGAGTGCATAGGTGAAGGCTTCCCTAAGGCTTCTGAAAATGAAGTATTTTGTATGCCACATCTCTTCTGTGGTGGTTGTTTTAAATTCTTAATTGTGGTAAAAAAAAAAAAAAACTCAAAACATGAAATTTACCACCTTAAACATTTTTAAGTATACAGTTCAGTAGTACTAGATGTGTTCACACTGTCGTACATCAAATCTCTGGAACTTTTGCATCTTGCAAAACTCAAAACTTTCTCGTTGAACACTAATTCCCCATTTTCTACCACATCTTTTAATTCCTGTCATCCCAAAGACAGCCCCCCCCCATTCTAATAAAACTCCACATGATATAATAACAGCTAAACAGAGACAGGACATTGTTTTATTTGCATAGATAACTTTATGCCCAGAATTCAAAATTTTTAAGAAATACAAATACACAAGAAATGGGGTGAGTTGAAATAAAAAGATTTGTACTGATATGTCTTTTGCTTGTTCTTCAGTTTGGCCTTAGAATTTTGCAAAAGGAAACTTTTCTGTTATAGTTCATCAGACTGACCTATAACTGAATCATAACTTCAGGAATATTTTCTTGGTTCAAAGCCAAGAAAGCAAAAAAAAACTGTATTTAATTTTCTCATTTCTTATATATAAATATCATTTTAACCTCTGCTCAAAGAGAAATTACATTTAAATACCGAAAAAGTGCTATTATTATATATAGCCTATATTTTATAATAATAATTGCCATTTAGTACTCTTTGATGTTTTAAAAAGACAGTTGTGACATTCAACATAGAGAATATAAATATGTATTACATATATTTATGATTTTATATATAACAGATTTTTAATCAATTAAATAAAATACTAATGCTATAAAATGCATGCAGCATTATAAATCTATGTTTGAAAAACTAAACAAAAATCTGAAAAGGATACTTATATCCATGTACATTTTCAATTCTTATTTTTCTTTATATTTACTACCATATTTGATCCACAAATAATCTTGTGCAATAGTTTGAAGGGGCTGTCCTAACGGATGATATAGAAATAGATTCAGATTCCAGAGCGACAGTGCTTAGGCTAAGCATTACAGGATGAGCACAGAAGGGAAAGGAGTTCCTGGCTCAAGGTCTCCACCACAACATGGAAGTGAGGAACAACTCGGATATCAGGAGCACCTGTACTTTAAGTACCGAGGAAGCCACAGATGTGAATGGGGAAATGGGGGGAAATGGGAGGAAATGGGGAGGAGAGGCCAAACCCAGGTCAAAAAAGACCTCATATAGCCAAACAAAAGTTTGAATTTCATTCCACATAGTATGCACATGCACTGAAGGGTACTCAGCAATGCACTGTGACACATGTTAAAATGTCACAGATGAAATATTTTATCAAAAATCTATTTGCTAGTGTCAGGACTCATTCTCAACTTTTTCCTCCAGTTTCCTTAGGCGGAGTGGTTGGTCGCTCAGCTGTTAAAAGGAAGTCTGAGGATTTCTCTAAGAATCCCTCCAAGCCCACAAGTTGGTGTAGACAAGTAGTTAGGGATAAGGGTATACAGAGGAATCTTCTGCTTCCTAAAGTACTTAAAACTACCTGGTAATTAATTCCATTGCTTTGTGAATTATTTTAACACCAAACAGTAAAGGGACTGGTAGGCTCAGGTAAATGATGAATGCCATCATGTTTGGACATGTTAAATGAAAGATGTTTACCAGTCACCCAAGGGTATGTCTCAAATAGCAAATATTACAATTAAAAAAAGTCTTTTAACAAAAATAACTATTTAAGAAATATATTTTTTAAGATGTTTTCAATAGCTCATTTTTTTCAAGCAATCTCAAATTCCAAAAACTCAGGAAGATGAGATTTTGAGTAATACAAAACTTTTAGTTACATATAATTCTTTTCTTTTCTTTTCTTTTCTTTTCTTTTCCTTTCTTTATTTTTTAAGACTATTTATGTTGAGAGAGAGAGAGGCAGGGGAGGGGCAAAGAGAGAGGGAGAAAGAGAATTCCAAGCAGACTGCACTGTTAGTGCAGAGCCCAACAGGGGGCTCAGTCTCATGGACCATGAGATCTTGACCTGAGCTGAATTCAAGAGTTGGATGCTTAATCGACTGAGCCACCCAGGCGCCCCGCATCTAAGTATTTTTAAAGTATTATCCACATTTATGAATTCATCCAAATTTGGCGATGAGGGGATTTTAATGTAGTCATTTACCTTCTTGCCTTACAATGTTATCATAAAATATATTGTTTAGGAGCTGCAGAAATCACTTTTAATTAGCAGCTATATTTCAGGTAATTTTATATCACAGTCATCTATTCTTTTCCCTATAATTACCTGTTGTATTTTGTTTCACAGTTCATCTAAACTTAGCATTTTTCATTCATGTGTCCATTCTAAGTCAAGAAACTTTTACTTTTTCTTTCTAGTGGTTATTGTCTGATGGGGACAAAATAATTGAGACAGACTAGAGGAGGAAGATGGAATAGGGGGCAAGAGACAGACAGCAGGTGCATTTGTATATTATGAAGTGTTTGCAAAATAATAAGCACCACATGAATAATGCATTGGACGAATATTGTCTGGCAAATGATATTGAGTCATATATCCCAATCATCCCTCAATTACTGAAGAACGAATTACAAGTGCCTAATGCATCCAGTTTTATCAGAGAGAGAATTCACCATGTGGGCCATCTAGGTAGAGTAAAAGGGTTAGTCTTTATTTAATAGAGGGTTAAAATCTCTATATCTGGATCTGGATCTATATGTCTATAACTGTACCTATATCTATATAACTTGAAAACCTCAGAGAGGTGTGTGTGTGTGGGTGTGGGTGTATGCGTGGGTGCATTTAAAAGTCTAGGGTGGTTCTTTGTGAGGAATTAAATTCATATGGTGTATTTGCTCTTGCTTCCAAGGTTGGCTTTTATGTAATGCAACAAAACTATTATTTGCACTAATATTATTACTGTAGTTCATTTTCAGCTTAAGTACTTATGTTTATTTCTTTCAAATATTTAACATTTGTATTCATTAAAATTAATTTAAATTTCAGTATTTAATATATCTTACATTAACCTTGACAATAAACTTGAGGGAATATTCCTATTCACATTTTACAGATAAGGAACTGGAGAGTCACTTAAGAAACAGGTTTAAGGTTAGTTAATTGCAGAGATGGGATACTGACCTCATGGTGGCTAATATCAAAGTCTATTCATTTTGTTTTTCATTAAATCACTCCGCTGTCTTTATTTAAAAAGCATAGGGTTGGGCTTCTGTATGGTTTGTTTACCTAGCAGTGTAAAATACTGAGACATCAAAGACAAAGATGAAGTAAAAAGTCAGAAACCCTTTGCTTCAATGTTGTTTTGTTTTGTTTAAAAGAGAGAGGGAAATGTAATGCAAGATCTAGGATTTTGGAGTGGTTGGTGTGCCTTTCTTCATTTTACCTGTTGACTGATTTGCTGTCTGCTCGCTAGATGGATGTGGCTGAGCTGTTGGGGCGGCCACTGTTGTCAGAGCCACTGGGTGTGGCAGAATTCTCAGCTGTACCTGCTGCTGGGACTGCAGCTGTAAGGCAGAGGACAGCTGCAGTGTGTGCTGAGCGCCGCTCTGCTCAGGTCTTCTCTGGCTCTCCACACAGCCAAGTGGAGACAACACAGCTGCCTGCAGGGGCTGCAGCAAACTTCCTGCTCCAGCAAGGTTAAGGACAACAGCTTGCTGAGCAGATAAGGCTGTTCTCTGACTGGTTGACCCTTGTGCACTTGAGCCCTGTGATACTGGCTGCTGAGGATGAGGAGCTGTGGGCTGCTGACTGGAAGCTGTAGGTTGTCGAAGTTGTTGTTGTGGAATCAGCTGATAGAGCCACTGCTGCTGAGGCTGTTGCTGGGTGTTCAGTTGCTGGGTGTTCAAAAGGTATGAACCTTGTGGAAGCTGGAACATGCTTACTGGCCTGATACTTGGGGCATCTTTAAAAAAAAACTGAACACCTGCTTGAGAAGGAGCCTGCAGTGCCGGGGGCCCTACATTTGGTGGCCAAGATCCTGAGGGCAGGTTACTGGGCTTGATTCCCGCAGGAGCTGTGGCCCCAGTGGTAGAGCCCTGCCCAAGGCTGGAATCCCTTGCCCAAGCCTGGACTCCACTGACAGGGCCCACCACTTGGATGATGTTGGGGCCAGCAGAACTGACTGTGGACTGGGTGGCCAGGCTTCTTTGTGATGAGCCGGTAGTGGATATGGTGGTTTTAG
>NC_064817.1:23783798-23788823 GCF_023721935.1 Panthera uncia
TTGAGTCACTTGCGCAGAAGATTTCTGGGACTTGGCCGTGACCTGGGTGGCCGAGGTTCTCTGTGATGTGCCGGTAGTACACAAAGTAGCTGTAGGAGCGCTGGAAACTTGAATCAGTTCCACAGAGGATTTCTGGGAAGTGGCCATGACTGGGGTGGTCAGGGTTTTTTGTGATAAGCTGGTAGTAGATATGGTGGCTTTAGGAAGTATACTAACTGGAGTCACTTCCACAGAAGATTTGCAGGACTTGGCCATGACCTGGGTGGCCAAGGTTCTCTCTGAGGAGCTAGCACTGGACAAAGTAGCTGTAGGAGGCATGTTAACTCGAATCACTTCCACAGAGGATTTCTGGGAATTGACCGTGACTGGGGTAGTCAAGGTTCTTTGTGATGAGCTGGTAGTGGACACAGTGGCTGCAGGAAGCATGCTAGCTCGAGTCGCTTGCACAGAGGATTTCTGAGATCTGGCCATGGCCTGGGTGGCCAAGGTTCTTTGTGATAAACTGGTAGTGGACAAAGTGACTGGAGGAAGCATACTAATTTGAATCGCTTCTGCAGAAGGTTTCGGAAAGTTGACTGTGATCGGGGTGGTCAGGGTTCTTTGTGATGAGCTGGTGGTAGTCAGGGTGGCTGCAGGAAGCATGCTAGCTTGTTTCACTTCCACAGAGGATTTCTGGGAATTTGCTGCGACCTGGGTGGCCAGGGCTCTTTGTAGAGAGCTGGTGGTAGACAGAGTGGCCACAGGAAATGTACTAATTGGATTCACTTCCACAGGGGATTTCTGGGAAGGACTTGGTGGCTTAGAAGCTGGAGCAGGAGATGGAGATTTAAGAAAGGTGCTTCCCTGCCATGGAGTAAAACTGTTACCTGACCAAGTCTTTCCTGAGCTTGAGGGAGGTTTGATGGCTGGAGATGGATGGCTGACTGCCTTCCCCAGGACTGAAGACTGAACAAACACGATCTCAGGCTGTTCTGTTTCTTTCCCTGGAGGCAGCTGGCTGAGGCTGGCTGAGCCACTGGAGCTGTGTGACACAGTGACCGGACATTTGGCCTTCTGCTTGACCAAGACCTGTGACTGAATGACTTCCCTCCCAGCATCACTCTTTGACCTAGGCAGAACACTAGTTGAATGGTCACCTGTGGAGGAGTGCAGAGGGGACGCCTGTCTTTCATGTCTGCTTTTTTTACGTACCCTTCTTTTACCAGAGATAAGTGGATCATTAAGTGACTGCATGAAGGCTGGCTTTGTTTGAGACTCATCGCCACCTTCATATCCAAATTCAAAATCATCTTTTGCCTCGTGGGCTGGCCAGTCTGTTGGTTTTGACTCATCATATTTGACAAACGTCTCCCATTTAGCATATTTCTGCACGTCCACTTCAGAAGGTACAGCCAAGTCACAGGGTCTCTGTTTCCACGTATCTACATAATTCCGCGGTTTAGAAATTACGAAGTCACAATTCTCACTTGTTGTACTTTCTCTGCTTTTTTTGTAAGAAGGCCATACTCTCAGCTCAGGAGGAGGTGGACGATGAGACAGCTCCTGCTGCCGGTTCAGGGAGGGTGCAGAATACCTCTTGAAGCTCCTTTTCATGGGGCCAGTGTTCATCTTTTGCTTGTTATAGAGCAGCCTGTTTGCAGTGCAGGCTACTGATACAGAAGGATCAAGACACAGCGGTTCGGCCGTAGCTAAGATCAGCTGGCTCTCCAGCAAAAGCCTGTCTTCCTGGGTCCAGGTCTGGTCATCGCTGCTCATGGACTGCACGTCGCAGGCTAACGTCTGCATCGTTGGCCGCAGGAGAACATGCCTGCTCGCGTAGCCGGGAGGTTCCCGACTGCACTGCCTGTAGTCCCGTACCTGGGCTATGACACACCCAGAGTGAAAAAAGTTAACCTGAGATTTTTCCAGGAGATCCACCAGAGCAGGAGGTAATTGTTCAGCATCCAAGTATTCGAGCAACTCCCCTTCTTCATAAGGCAGTCGAATGGTCTCCGAATAGGATCCATTTTCGCCCTCGAGCATCAGCGAATATCCCTCCTTTCCTGGGTATAGGTTGACCACTAAGCACGGCAACGACTCTCTCCTCAGGAGCTTCTCCAACAAGTTCACGTTGCTTCTTAATTCCTCCGTAGCCTCAGGCTCTTTCCCGCATTCTTCCACATATAGGTCATAAAGTTTTTCATCCAGAGATGCTCCCCCACTCGCTGAGCCTTTCCTTTTAGGAGGCCTTTGCTGGGCACTGGCAATGATATAGTCCGCACGGTCCAGAGCTTGTTCTAAAGACTGTTGCATCGTGGGGCAACAGGGGCCCTAAAAAGAAGGGAAACTGCAAGTGCCTTGATGAGCGGGATAAAAATAGTGTCTCTGATACAAATGTTTAGGTCTGCAGAATGTCCCAACTCCACACTGGAGCCACCAGCCTAACTTCAAAATTAATACCAAGAAACCCGCCAGCAAGAAAACAAATCACAGAATTCTTGGCAGTCTCCCAAAATACCTGTGTCTGTACAGGCCGTAGCCTCTGTACTGGGCCTTACGTCGTTGCCCTTGGCTAGGCCGGAAGTTGACGCGGAGGGGTCAAGCTACATAGCCTCAGTGCGCTTGCGTGCTGCCTCAGGCTGCACCTTCCGCGCCCCCGATGGCGGGGTGTTCAGTGGTCTGCACTTCCTTTCGTTTGTGCACTTCCTGTTGTGATGCCTGCGCTTCCTCTTGACAAGTAGGGCCCGGAAGCCATGTCTAGTCGATGCAGTTTTATGGGATAATGACAAAAACCATTTCTAGGAACTGATTTGGTGTCATGCTTTTCCCCATTTTCTTGTCATAAAATAAAGAACAAAGAAAAATTACAAATATAATTATGACCTATGTGCTCTCCTTTTCCCCATAAAAAGATGTATGTGTGTTCAACCCGCAGCTGCTTTTGAGAATGGATTACAAGGGAAGTTGTACACTGAGATTGAGACAATAGGATCAGTAACAAGTTACTTTCCATGTAGGAGTTAACAGTTTGCTTGGGCAGAGTGGTAAAGGAGAGGAAGTGCTAAACACGGAGAAGTGAGACCAACTATCTCCAAAGGAAATGATAGTTGAGCTTTCTTAAAGGGTGAGTAGAAGTTATCAGACAAATAAAAGGATTCAAGTCATGGAAATTCTGGAGTTAGGAGAGAAATCTATATTGGAGCTATGGATGAGGATGTTGTCAAAATCTATTTGAATTTATTTTCCAGAGAGTTCCCACCAAGAGTCAGCCATATTTCAAAGTTATTCAAAATACAATTTATCTAATGCTCCAGGAACTTTAGAAAGCAGGCATTTTTACCCTCTTTTTTTCCAGTGAAGAACCTGACATTCAAGCAACTTAAGTAATAGGCTGAAGGTTATAAAATGGTAAGCAGTTGAGGCAGGAAACAAATCCAAATCTCTGACTGCAAAGTCTAGCCTCTTTCCACTTCTCTAGGAAACTACCCCTAAAAACAGAGGGGCATCTGGAAACATTGATAGGGAATTTGCTGATAGATGACCAATAGGATGTCATCTTAAGATGACATGCAAATTTTGTGGGGTTTTTTTTTTGCTAATGTAAAACATTAAATTACTCGTTGTTATGCAAAATTGATCATTCATAAAGACATCCCATTAAAACCAGTCATGGATAAATAAATACCCAAGAATAATGAAGAAATTGTTTAGGAGATTAGTTCAGGAGATGGATGAAACATGTGATGGGAATTAAAGAGTATGCTGATCAGGATGAGCACTAAATTGTATAGGATTGTTTAATTGTTATATTGTACACCCGAAAATAATATTACACTGTGTGTTAACTATACTGGAATTAAAATAAAAACTTAATTTAAAGAATAAGTAATGGCAAGGGATTTGCCTTACCAGATATTAATTTAATTATATTAAACAGTGTTTCCTGGTGTATAAATTTCACGGGAGATAAGGTGAACAGTTGGATATCTAAGAAATAATTCCCGAGACATACAGAAGTTTGCCATACAGCAGGAGTGGCATCACATGTCAGTGGAGGAAAGATAAAGTTTTCACTCAGTGGTGTTCGTAATAAAGGAACCTGTTTGAAAAAACAAGCTTTTTTTCTATCTTACCATTTTTGTAAATATAAGTCAATGATGAAACTACACAAGTACTGGAAGAAAATACTGAAAAATTTTAAAATATTTATAATTGCAGCATAGAAAAGGTCTTTCTAAAAGTCACAAAATCCAGAAGTTATAAAATGATTGATATAATTATTACAAAGAAATAGTAGCCAGTCTTCATGTCAGTCAAAATAAAATTAATGACAACAAACTGACCAAAGATATTTGAGCTAGAAATCAGAATACATAAATATCCTTAATATAAAAAGATCCTACAGCTCTGCCATACTATTTTTTATTCTCTGTTCTTTTTTGTTGTTGTTGTTCCCACCAGTTATTTTTACACTGATACCACTATGTGATTTTACTCCTCTTTTATCTTACCTCGATTTATACTGTTAGGTCAGCTGTAAATATTTTAATTCTCACCTATATGTTAATGAATCAGGTTACTCTCTACTCCTTCCTTCTCTCTGCATTTTTTAGGTGTGTTATTAATACTTCATCAGAGAAAATAGCATTTATTCGTTATTCTTACGACGATAATACTTAATACTGTGTTTATTTTAGTACCGGAACTTCAGTTAAGTATGCTCACTACCAAAAATTCTCCAGATCCTTCTCTGTCCTTACAGTGTAACATTGTCCATTGTAACATTGTAACATTCTCTATTTGTAGGAAGCATTTATATGTACAATATTTCCTGACATTCTTTTTTTTTTTTTAATGTTTAAAACCTTGCTGGTAAAAAATCTTAGCTCATACTCTGTCCTTTACATTCTTGAAAATGTTACTCTGCCCTTGTTGGGCTTTGTGTTTTCTTTTTTTGTAAGTGACTTGGCCTTTTCTCTGAAGGTTCAGAGGATGTTATTTTTATTTTATTTTATTTTATTTTATTTTATTTTATTTTATTTTATT
>NC_064817.1:23788833-23963823 GCF_023721935.1 Panthera uncia
TTTTATTTTATTTTATTTTATTTTATTTTATTTTATTTTATTTTATTTACAGGATGGTTAACATACAGTGTTATGTTATTTTCAACTGCACAATTTGGTGATTCAACAATTCCATACATCATCCTGTGCTCCTCATGACAAGTGTGCTCCTTAATCCCCATCATGTATTTCACCCATCCCCCCCCCCCCCCCCCCCTCTGGTAACCATCAGTTTGTTCTCATTAGAGAAAAAAAGAATCGTTTGTTTCTTGACTTGTCTCTCTCTTTTTCTTTCCCTTGCTCTTTTGTTTCTTAAATTCTACGTATGAGTAAAATCATATGGCATTTGTCATTCTCTGACTTATTTCACTTAGAATATACACTCTAGCTCCTTCCATGTCTTTGTACATGGAAAGATTTCATTCTTTTTTATGGTTGAATGATACTCCATTGTATATATATACCACATCTTTATCCATTCATCAGTCGATGGACACAGGCTGTTTTCATATCTTGGCTATTGTAAATAATGCTGCTATAAACATAGGGGTGCATGTCTCTTTTTGAGGTAATGTTTTGTATTTGGGGAGGGTAAAAGCCCACTAGATTATAAGGTAGTTCTATTTTTACCTTTTTGAGGAGCCTCCATACTGTTTTTTCACAGTGGCCATACCAGTTTGCATTCCCACCAACAGTGCAAGAGCGTTTCCCTTTCTCCACATCCTCACCGCCTGTTGTTTCTTGTGCCTTTTGTTTTAGCCATTATGACAGGTATGAGGTGACATCCCATTGTAGTCTTTTGAAAGTTTATGTATTTTGAGAGAGAGAGAGCGAGAGAGCGCATGCATGCACACCAGGGAGGGGCGGAGAGAGAGGGAGAGAGAGAATCCCAAGCAGTCTCTGCACTCTCAGTGAGGAGCCCAATGCAAGACTCAAACTCCATGAGATCATGACCTGAGCCAAAACCGAGTCAGAAGCTTAACTAGCTGAGACACCCAGGAGCCCCCATCATAGTCTTGATCTGTAGTTTCCTAAAGATGAGTGATAACAAGCATCTTTTCTTATGTTTCTTGGCCATCTGGATGTCTTCTTTGGAGAAATGTCTGGTCATGTCTTCTGTCCATTTTTATTATTTTTATTTTTTTTAATTTTTAATGTTTATTTTATTGTTGAAAGAGAGAGAGACAGAATGTGAGCAGGGCAGGGGCAGAGAGAGAGGGCCACCCAGAATCTAAAGCCGGCTCCAGGCTCTGAACTGTTAGCACAGAGCCCAATGTGGTCTTGAACCCACAAACCATGAGATCATGACCTGAGCCGAAGTCGGATGCCTAATCGACTGAGCCACCCAGGTGCCCCTCTTCTGTCCATTTTTAAATTGGATTGTTTGTTTTTGGGGTATTGACTTATATAAGTTTATTTATATATTTTGGATGCTAACCCTTTATCAGATGTGTCATTTGCAAATATGTTCTCCCATTCTGTAGGTTGCTTTTGTCTTTCGAGACTGCTCTGCCAGTGCAGAGTGTTTTGTTGGTTTTAAAGCATAATGGTTTTGATAAGGTATTTCTTGGATTTAACCATCCTTTCTCTTTTTTGCCTGTTATGTGTTGGGTTCTTTTAATATGTAAATCCAGAGTTTTTATTTCAGCAAAGTTTTCTTTGAGTGGAGTCTTAAAACATTTATATTCCTTTGATTTGTTTTTTTTTTTTCTTTCCTTTCAGGGATTTCAGTTATAAGTATGCTGGATCATCTATTTGTGTCTTTTCTGTCACATTCTTTCTAAACGTTTTTGTATTTTTTTTCTCTTTTCTATTCTATCCTTTATAAGCCTATGTTAATGGTGGTTATACCTGTTCTCCCTTGGGAACTCTATTAATTTACTATTGCTGCCATAACAAGTTACCACAAACTTAGTGGCCAAAAATAAAACCCATTTTTGTTTTCTTACAGTTCTGTTGGTCAGAACACAGGGCAGACTGAGCTTTGGGTCTCACAAGTCAAGAGTCTAGGTTGCCTGGGCCAGGCTTTTAACTGGAATATCTGGGGAAGAATCCATATCAAGTGGTTGGCTAAATTTAGATTCTTGTGGTTATAGGATTAAGGTTCCTATTTTCTTCCTGATTGTCAGCCAGGGACCACTCTTATCTCCTCACATTTGCTCCTATTTGTTGTCAAGTGTCTTCCTCCATCTTTAAGCCAGTGATGGCATATTGAATCCTTTTCATGCTTCAAGGGTCTCAGACTTCCTCTTTTGCTACCAGCTAGAGAAAGCTCTATGCTTTTAAGGGCCCATCTGGAGAATATGGAATCATCTTCCCTATTTTAAGTTATGGTGCCATATAACGTAACGAAAGGAGTAATAAGTCTTATATTTAAGCATGCTGAAAATTAGAGTGGGTCATCTTTCACTGGCCATTTAAAAATTCCGCTTACCACAAGCACCTTGCAATTTAGTCCTCATTCATGTTCTACCTCTCCTGAATTTGATTAGCTCCTGTTTCACATTTCCCTGAGATTTGTCATTTTCTTTTTGGAGGTTGTTTTTTTTTTTTTTTCAATTTTATGATTCATAGTGTTTTTCTAATTCTGCAATCGCTTATTTAAGTATAAAATTCCTTTTGGGGTATTGTGTTAAAATTTTCCTCTGCTGTGTGCAAGTGTGGATGTGTATGTGTGCAGATGTGGGGTTTTTTTTTTTTCAGTTTATTTATTTTGAGAGAGAGAGAATGGAGGAGGAGCAGAGAGAGGGAGAGAGAATCCCAAGCAGGCTTAGCACTCTCAGCACAGAGCCAAATGCATGGCCTGAACCCATGAACACTGAGATCATGATCCGAGCTGAGATCAAGAGTCGGACACTTAACCAACGGAGCTACCCAGGCGCCTCTGTGTGCAGATGTATTTTACAATGGTTTTACCTGCTTAACTGATACTCAATGGCTTTTTGCCCTGAACCAGCAATAGAAGACACTTTTGAGGTGGCTAGGGCAGGGAGATCACACGGCTTACTTCATTTCATATTTCAAGACCACCTTCATTTGCTGTTATTATCTACACACATAGATTTTATTGTTTTTATTGTTGGTAGTGGTGGTAGTAGTTTTTAGAAAATGGTCTTTTCTTTCACAAGTCTGGTTTCTTATTCTTTGACAATATCTTGGTTTATTAGAGCCCTTTATTTTTAGGCAGCATTTCCTCCCCCACCCTTCACCGTTAGGTTTCAAAGGACACATTTCCTCTCAAAGGTACCGCACTCTCTTCCTGAGAAGGGATGACCACTTCTGGTCATATGCTTTTTCTATGCCTCTTTCTTGCTTGCTTGCTTGCTTGCTTTTTCAAACATTTATTCATTTTTGAGAGACAGAGCACGAGTAAGGGAGGGGCAGAGAGAGAGGGAGACACAGAATCCAAAGCAAGTTGCAGGCTGTGAGCTGTCAGCACAGAGCCCGACGTGGGGCTCAAACTCAAGAACCATGAAATCATGACCTGAGCTGAAGTCCGACGCTTAACCGACTGAGCCACCCAGGTGTGCCTATGCTCCTTTCTTTTGATACCTCAATAACTGGTGGTCTAATCTGCCTGGTCCCAAAGTGTTTCTCAGTATTTCCTGTCTCATAATTTAGTCTCAAAAACTGTCTACAAATTAACAAAAATAAGATCAGTAACCCAGGAGGAAAGAAGAGGTCAAAATGATCAAAGAAGGAATATAAATACCACCTAAGTATATGAAAAGACATTCAGCCTTACAAATAATAGAATTGTAAGTTAAGACTAAAATAAAAGACCTGTTTTTACCTATTGTATTGCCAAAGATGAAAGCACTTTAGAGCTTATCTTGTTAGCTACTGGTGTGGGGAAACAGACAGGTGTTACACATTGTTGTTGAGGGTCTTAACTGGATGAAATCCTGTGGGCAGCAAAGAACCTGGTACCAGGATCTGACCCTCGATTTGGCTTCAGGGTAGCTGGGGATCATAGGTGAGAATTTTCCACTATTAGCATATACTCATTAAAAATTTACTTACTTTTCCATTTATTTTGAAAAAGTGCAACATTTCCTCTGTTACTTCCTACACTACCAGGGCACAACTGTTATCTATCAATCGGGGTAGCTGTATTTCATTCTGAGTACCACTTTGTAACATAAGAGCACTCAAGCGGGAATGAATAGCGAGGACAAAAACCTAGGGAAATTCTGGCATTTAAGGGGAAAGGAGTGAATGAATAGAAGCACAAAAGGAAAACCAGGAAAAGGCCCTGTAATAAAATCTCAAGATGAATGGACATAAACATTATTAAATGTCATATTGTGCTTGAGCCAGATAATGACTGAAAGTCGGGAGATTATTGATAACACTAGTAACAACATTTTCTGAGAAATAATGGAGAGGAGACCGAGACCATAGTATAGAAAGGGATGAGCCTGTGTTGAGAAAATTAGAATAGTTTACAATATTACTGAATGATTTGTATTAGTGAAGGGAAAGAGCTAAGGTACAGGTACACAGAGTATACAAACATGCACACAAAGACTCCCTCTGTAAAATTTCTCAATAATGCACTGAATGGATCAGGTAAATGTAAACATGCACAATGATAGTATCAACAATATCATTTTGGAATTTCAGGAAAGGATGTAAACCTTCATGTAGATTGTTATTTGACAAATGAGAAACTAATGTACCCAAGGCCGCAATGCAAATTAATGACTTATTCGTGTTATGTGCTTTATACATTGTAGACATAATAAGTGGTAAATAAAGACATCAGTAACTACAAGGTCAAATTAGGCAGCAATACTTCGTACAGTTTGTATTCCAAATAAATCCATATTAGTAAGGGAAACCAGAAGCGGAAAGCAATGTAATAGTTTTTTCAAATTAGCCACCAAGGTAGTCCATTGCAATTGTATTTAATAGACTAGTGAACAGAAGGGTTTTGAGAGTGGGAATGATTACAGTGCTGTTGTATCAATTGTGGCTTCAAGAAAGCACTCAAATAAAAGATGTCCAGTTAATCGTTATGATATTCTTCATGTGTGTATGAAGAATAATGTGGGAAGGCCCTGCATTCTGATAAGACTGAATATAATAGGATTGAACTCCTCCATTCCATAAGCATTTTCCATCTCTGGCTATTATCATAATGGACTTTTTAAGGAAGAAGCAGATATTATAATTGGAATTCATGCATACAATAAAGCCATTTTCAATTCTTTGTGACAGTCATTTCATATGAGAAGAGCATGAGAAATAACCTTATAGTATTGACAGCTAAGTAGGTTTGACAGCTGACTGTGGCAAAGTCTCCTGTGTAATTATTCCACCTATCCTCTGGCTAGGGATAAATGTTTTGCATGTGACCCATGCTTCTGAAAATACTGAATTTCAAAATGAATGTTCCATGAACACAGCTGTTGACAACTGCAAATATTTAACCATCCAGTTCTAGAATCTCGTTGGTGATTCTTCCATCTAAAACCAAGGAAAGAGCAAAGCTAATAAAGGGCAAGGCCTCCTTTATTGCTGTTCTATTTATTTATTTTTCTCCCTACTGCTGCACCTATGGATACTTTCCACTTTATGCCTCAGGTCAACTGCAGGTCCTTCTGGCAATACTATGAGACAAGTTTAACCGAATTTCAAATGTATGGGACTTCAGTCCCAGAAAGGGCATTCTGTTTATATTGAACTTTTCTATAAAAATGAGTAGCTGGATCTGGAGAACAGAAATGGAAGAACACTGCATTCACAGTAGGATAAGGAGACTAAATATCAAGGGCTATCTGATTTATCTCTTTTATGAGGTACTGCTGAAAAGGAGATTAAGCTTTTAAAAAGTGGTGACCTTGGTATAAATTCCATATGTAGCCAGTGGTGAAATATTATGAGTAATGAAGGCCATATGAAATAACATTGGGCAGAAGTGAGAAGGTTCAAGACATGTAGTGAGGTTGACAATCATCTAAGGGATGAAGCCATCACTGCACATCACAGAAACAGCAGTGATACATGTTAAGTAGCTGTTTGTCCATTACAAAGTATGTTTACATTAGGATGCTCTTTGCTTCTCACAGCAAGGATAGGAAATTAATTACCTTTATAATTTTATGATCAGGTAACTGAAGTTCAGAGAAGACTAGTTACCTGTCCGTAATCACACAGCATGTTGGTGGCTTCTTCTGCCCATGCAAGCCTCCTCCTCTTGTATTTTTTTTCATATTTGGGTAATATTAGTCCCACTTGTGTTTTGTTCTTAACACTTTTAATCATACCTCTAACAGGACTGTATAGCATTATATTCTGGCAATCAGAGTGTAGAGGATTTTCTTCCTACATTCTTTGTTGACAAAAATTTTTTACTACAATTGTCACATTGTAAGCATGTTTATATTTATAAAGAAATAAAAATTATTAGACCTTTTTTTCTAAAAATGTCCTATTTTTGCCAAGGAAAGTTATCAGTTTGCTGGCATTTAAACCATTGGTTCTTTTAGTGAATTGTAGGTGATCCAGATTAATGGCTCTTCTTTCTAGTCAGAAAAATCTAAAAATTACTATTGATTGAAATTGATATTAAAACTGCATAAGAAGTATTGAAAAGAAACCAACTGCAAAATTTGCATGTCATATAGAATAAAAACGTCTCTCCCCAAAAATGTTTGATTCTGCCTTTAAATTAAACTAACTCACTGTTTGATTCTGCCCTTTTTTCATTGTAGAATATCAGTAAAAGACTTTCCTCATAGATAAGAATATGCAAAAGTGCCTTAATTTATTAAACGTGTGGTGTTTATACATCGTTATTTGTACTTTTTGCGAATTCATAACTATATAATTTGCTTATCTTTTTATTTTACCTCATGAAAGACTTTCAGGAATTTATGTATAATGTTGATTAAACACTCAGATGTTTGGGGGTGCCCAGGTGGCTCAGTCGGTTAAGCGCCTGACTTTGGCTCAGGTCATGATCTCACGGTTTGTGAGTTCGAGCCCCGCATCAGGCTCTGTGCTGCCAGCTCGGAGCCTGGAGCCTGCTTCGGATTCTGTGTCTCCCTCTCTCTCTGCCCCTTCCCCACTCATGCTCTATCTCTCTCTATCTCTCAAAAATGAATAAATGTTAAAAATTTAAAAAAACACATACTCAGATGTTTGTTGCCTAAACTACTGTAGTGGCCAGGATCTAGTTGGTTAAAACAAATACATTCCAAATAGTTCATTAGGGGACATTTAATATGCAAAATGGGTTATTAAATACGGTAGAAGAGCTGAAATGGCATAACACGAGGCATTCCAGGGGTTAGCAACAGTGGGAAGCCACAGGCACCCCTCTGTCTAGAGGGAAGAAGAGAGGAAGGAGGTCGTACAACCAATTCCAGAACCTGAAATGACAGATCCTCTCTTGGAAAAATTCACCTTTGAACTCAGCCAGTAGGAGAGCCTGGTAAATGGAGCACAACTTCATGCGATGAAGTGGTGAACAAGGCAGATTAAACTCCTGCTCTCATGGTACTTACACTGAATGGAAGATGAAATATATACCTATACACAGAAATAAAATGAAGGAAATATCAATTAGTGATCATTGATAGGATACATATAAAGCAGAGTGGTACAGTTAAGACTGTGAAACCTTTATTGTTCTCATGGATTTTTGGTATTAATTTTATTTTTTAAACATTGGATTGAAATATCATTTACCTTAATTATTTTGTCTTTGGTACCCCCTCACTGTCCTCATGCTAGTTTTGTCGGGATGACACTATAACGTCTGAAAGAATTCTAGCTATTTTGCTTGAGCAGTTCGGTGAATGGTGTGGCTATTCGTGAGATATGGGAGGCCAGGGGAAGAGTAGATTTGAGAGTAAAAGTAGAGATTTGTTTCCGGGGCACGTTAGGTCGTTATGTCTGAAGTAACTTTTTAGTTTTCAAGTAGGTATGATAAATAGGCAACTGGACATGTAAATCTAGAGTTGACAGAGAAATCAGAGCTGGAGATACAGACACAGAAGTCAAAAACAGAAATGATATTTAAAATATGAAGGTTAAATGTGATTACATAGAGGAAGATGAGATGACAGAATGCGTGAAAACTTTTTAAAAAATAATGCCTTTATTGAGATATCATTCACAAGCCATATAATTCATACATCCAGAATGTATAATTTAATGGGTTTTTTTTGATCCTGGTAAAATATACATAACATAGAAGTTTCCATTCCAACCATTTTTAATCATACATGTTAGTGGCATTACGTACATTCACAATGTGGTGCAACCATCACCACTATTCATTGCCAGGAAATTTTTATCATTCCAAACAAATTCAGTACCTTTCTTTCCCTCAGATCAGGTAACTTCTATTTTACTTTTGTCTTTCTGAGTTTGCTTATTGTAGATATGTAAGTGGAATTATACAATGTTTGTCCTTTTGTGTCTGACTTATTTCACTTAGCGTAATGTTTTTAAGGCTTATCCGTGTTGCATCAGGTATCAGGATGTTATTCTTGTTAAAGACCAAATACTGTTCTGCTGTATTTATATACCACATTTTGTTTACCCGTTCACGTTTTGATGAATGTTTGTGTTGTTTCTGTGTTTTGGTGCTGTGAGTAATGCTACTATGAACATTGATAGACAAGTAGCTGTTGAAGTCCCTGCTTTCAGTTGTTTCAGGTATATAGCTAGGGGTAGAATTGCTAGATCATTTGGTAACTCTGTGTTTAACTTTTTGAGGAACTGCACCATCTTCTATTCCCACCAGCAATGCACGAGGGTTCCATTTTTTCCCATATTTTTGCCAAAACTTGTTATTTTCCATTTTTTTATAATAGCCGTTCTAGTGTCTGTGAAGTGGTATTGTATAAAGCTTTTGGTACGGTATTCCTCCCTCCACCATTTCCTCTCAGTAAAATATAACCTCCATAAAGGCAAGTACTTTGCTTGTTCACTGCTTTATCCCCAGCTGGGCCAGACACAGTCTTTGCTCAGCAAATATGTGTTCACTAAATGAATAAAGTTTTAATGGTCAATAAATGATAGGTAATTGACTCATGTAATAAATGATGTTATACATTTATTCCTATATTATGTTGAGTGTTCTCTGTTGGGCTGAATGATTTTATTTTGTGTTTATCAAGTAGTATGCCTTTACTCTGGGAAGGGTAAAGGGAAATATACTGAATTTATACAGAAAGAAACTATTTCAAACTGTTCCAGGAGAAAAATCGGTGGAAGAATCCAAAAAGTGAAATTAGAGTGTCATGGAAAAAGCAAGCAAGATCTCACATGTTACCTTCAAATTTGAGCACCGAGCTAGTGGTATGAACATGTTGGGTCAAGGGTGGTAGCCTCATCTCTTTTTCAGGGAACATACCTGGCTTCCTCTTCCTTTTCTTCCAAAACTCTCTTGGATGAGGAATAGTTTTCCTGGATACAAGCCTGCTATTATGTCCCCTTTGTGTCTGCAGCAATCAGGCTAGTTTCTCAGCATGCCAAGTTCAAAGAGATCAGTCTTTACATGAAACTCTGATCATGACTTCTAGTAAGCATTCTATCTTTAAAATAACACCAGTCTCTAGAGTCCAGAAATATGCACCCGTATCAATTTTATGGAACAGATTCAGTTTTTGTCTTATACGTGTAATTAGAAATATGATCTAAATGTCCTTAATAATTATTTACTCTCTTTACAGTTTATATATTGTATTTTTCTTGTGAAGTTAAAGAAAGCAAAGTTATTATCAGGTAATATTGACCTAAGTAAAGCTGAATAAAGCATATGCCATTATGACATTTAGAAAATATTTAAAGAAGTATTAGCAGAAAAAAAACCCCACTGATTATGGGGGCTGTTTCCTGACATAGTCCATATATACAGGAAGGGGACTGTATATACAGGATATACAGGACTATACAGGAAGGGGAAAAAAACCATGTTTTCATATGTTTAAATGTTATTAATCTAACTCTGAAAAATCTATTTGTGAATGGGTAAAATTTCAGCGAACCTTGGTAGCTTTCGGTCTTCTTTAAAGATGAATATAGATTTTGTTTTACTCTGTTACAACTTTCCCTGGAATTTAGATTATAAAATGAGGAGATGGGGTACAAGATTAGCTAAGCATCTGGATCCTAGGTCACTTCTGTACAACAGCTGGGAGCAAGATTTCTAACAGTATAAGAACTGCTAGACTCACTGTATTAAAAGCTGCCTATGTGATGCTTGGGGAGAAAAACAAAAGTGATTTATAACTGACCCAAGCATGGCTCACACGTTGATTCTCCCTTTTTCTTATCTTTCTAATCGAGAAGGCCAACTAGGCATACAGGGTGAGAGAATGAGATAACCAGGTGATGGCAGATAGCTATTCAGTACCAGGAAATCTTTACAAGTTTCTGCCGGGCCGAGAGGACACGTTTTCTTGCCCCATCCACTATCCAGAAGTGCATGCCATTTCAAAGAAGTATAAAACAAAAGGGGGTAAAAACTAGTTTGGTGGGGTATACATGAGAGTTGTTTAAAGAGATGAATCAAAGAAGAAATGTAATCAGAACTTGATAGCCCTTGGCTAAGAGTTTATTGATTCATTTCACAAATATTTACTGACAACGCCTCCCCAGTGCCTGGCACAGTGCTAGGCACTTAAAAAGTCATTGGGCCTTTTAAGTTTTGAGCCACAGTAGTCAGTGACCATGTTTCTCTAATGCTTTCGTCTCCATTTGGCAGCAGAAACTCGTATTCAGAAGGGGTAGAAGAGCTTAAAAAAAGAAGTGCTTGATTTGTCCAAAACTGAGATGTAGAATAACCACATGACCCAACATGTCTACCCCAAGGTATAGTCCCAAAAGTATTAAAAAAAGGGACTCAAACAAATACTTGTACATGAACATTCATAGGAACATTACTTTCCATAGCCACAATGTGGAAACAAATTCAGATGTCCATCTGCTCGTGTACAAATGAACTACATTGGTATATCTGTGCGGTCGGCTCTTAGCCAAAAAATGGAATGGCATACAGGTAGATGCATACGACAGTGTGGGTGAACCTTGAATACTTTATGCTGAGTGAAAGAAGCCAGGTGCAAAAATCCACACATTATATGATTCCATGTATATGAAATATTCCTAATAAGCAAATCCATGAAGACAGAAAGCAGATTGATGGTTGCTGGGGGCTTTGGGAATGGGGGAATAGGGAGTACTTGCTAATAGTTATGGGTTTCTTTTGGGGATGATGAAAATGTCTTAGAACTAGGTAGAGATGATGGTTGCACAGCACGATGGATGTACTGAATGACACTTAATTGTACACTTTCAAATGGTTAATGGTTAATTCCATGTTGTATTCCTTTTACCTCAGTTAAAAAAATATGCTTCTAATAATTCAAACAGCATAGCGCTAACTCCTTCATTTTATATACTGTAAGAAGAATGCCTGTTAACAGAGGAGGCAGCAAAATAACTGGAAATAAATGACTACAAATCGAGATTGTATTATGCTAAGTGAAAGAAGTCAACCAGAGAAAGATAAATATCTTATGATTTCACTCATATGTGAATGTAAGAAACAAAACAGATGAACATAGGGGAAGCGAAGGAAAAATAAGATAAAAACAGAGAGAGAGCCAAACCGTAAGAGGCTCTTAAATACAGAGAACAAACTGAGGATTGCTGGAGGGGTGTTGGGTGGGAGGATAGGCACAATGGATGATGGGCATTAAGGAGGGCACTTGTTGGGATGAGCATTGGGTGTCGTATGTAAGTGATGAATCACTCTATTCTCCTCCTGAAATCATTGTTACACTATATGTTAACTAAGGTGGATTTAAATCAAATTTAAAAAAATTGAGATTGTTATGGGGAAAATAAACAAAAGGATAAGATGGATAAGCTTTCTTGAGAAAATTATTTGTAATTTATGTGACCTTGAACCCACGTTCTGGGCCTCATTTTCCTTTCAGGGACACGTATTTATTTTTGCTTTGCTGTGTCCCTCTTCATCCTCAAGCAGAGGTCAGGAAGGAGACCTTGGAATCTAATTGTGAAGTTCAAAAGTCCTCACACCCAAGGATAGCTCAGGCAGAGAAATATTGGACTAGAATTCCATATACCGAGGACTTTTCAACTCTAGTCTTTCAAGAATCTTAGGCTAGGAAAACAGAAATGGCAAAATTCTATTAATTACTTTTCACCAAAAAAGACAGAGATAATTATTTTGAATTTATAGTTGACGTAAGACTGTAGATGAAGTTCAGTGTACCAGTTAAATTTTTAGAAAACAGAACTTCAAATCAAAAGGCAGTAAACTGGCATTTTTAGTCTTATCATTTGCTCAATGGTCTCTCTGTAATCTTGTTAGAAGGGCTGATTTCAAGCACAGTTAAATCAATAGGTCCTCCGGAGCTCTTCTCAAAAGAAAACCTAATCCAAACAAATCTCACATTTTGTGCCAGTAGCCATAAGCATAGTATGTGTAAGAAAGATCAGATGTAACAGAGGGGCCACATGCTTTGCTTCAGGCATCATGGTAAACACTGAGAAAACATTAAAGTATAGGAAAAAATTGGAAGGCTTTAAGATTAGAAATAAACTGTCAGAGCATATTTAAGCCTTAACAAACTGTAAGATGTTCCCTCCACAGTCCAACCCTTACATTTTTGATTCCTCACATGTTAGTTTCACAACTAATTATTAGACACTATGGTCAAATTTCAGGTCTGCAGTAACTGATTCAGAGATGTCTTTCCATGGGCAAATATTTTTGACACTTTAAAAATACTTTGTGCTTTTATTTGTACAAAACAATTATATACAGAAGATTACACTTAAGAAATGACCAGTAAATGTTAGAGTAGACCGTAAGAAACAGAGAAGCAGAGAACAACTTAATCCTTTAAAACCATTGTTCAAATTCCTGTCTTTCTCAGCCCTTCGTTATGTGGGAAAACATTTCCAAATACTATGGAAATGTTATGATTTTCCCTAGAGACCTGAGAATTAACATAATAGACAGACCAAGTAGTTAGTGAGTCTGTTAGAGGATCTATTTAACTATCATGTTACTGGTAATTCTGTTAGAGTAGGAGACATTCAACACTACACATGATCATGCATAGGAGGTGTGATTACAGAATAATTGTAACTGTGCTACCCTTAACGTGTGGTGTCGTATGGTTTTTATTATACTCTATCAGCTAATCAGGTAATATACAAAATTTCCCTTTTCACACACAGTTTTCTTTCTTACCTCCTGTCTGGACTACCCACATTGCCACGCCTTGATCTATAGTCGTGTAGTGTTGCATCCTTTAAAAGATGAATTTTTTAAATCTGTGATAGCTCCTATGCATGGCAATTCAGAATCTTTGTCTCTTTCAAGGTAGCACATTGCTCAGAAACCCTTAGAGAACTTGAATGCACTGTACTGACTTCCAAAGTCTGTACTTACAGAAGTTATTTTCATTTTATATTTGTGTCATACATTTGCTTCTTAATTATGTTTTAATATATTTGTTAGTTCTTAGTCTTTGTATTGGTTTAAGGTTAGATGGTTTTTTTCCCTCCCTTGTAAGACAGGACTCTAAGGCAGTTCTTTCAGAAGCCAACTCGTTGACAAGTATGTAAATATGTAAAAAGTACATAGTAGAAGGACCTGAAAAACACCATAATATTTCTTTAAGACCTGTCGCTTGCTCCCTTTTAGTCCTTATTAAACTTGAGGGATTTAAGACCCAAATTTTCAAAGAAATCCAACTTAGATCACATTTTCCCTTTCTCCAGAAGACATCTATTTGGGGGTACAAAATAATATAAAAACCAGGGGCTAAGAGTGGGTAACTTTATTTTGTTTTAAACAATGTTGAATATATATATATATACACACATATATATGTGTATATATGTATATGTACATATATCCATATACACATATACATATATACATGTGTGTATATATACACATATACATATATACACACATGTGTATATATATATATATATATATATATATCCAGCACTAATAATCTCCAGTATATAGAATTAGAAGTTACGAGATGTGAGTTCTAATCCTATTTTTTTTGCCACTAAATGGATAGTAGAACTTGGGTAAATCATTGACTTCTTTAGGCATTGGGTTACTTTGCTGTAACCTCAGCTGGGTAAATGAAGGAAATCTGTGTGAACTATTTGTACCATACATGCTGTGTATTTGGTCTGTACTTCAGGTCACCTTTGCCAGTGAAAACTAGGTCTTTTTTGAAATTAATATTGTATTTTTTATCATTGAAGTAGAGTAGAGCTAGTTTTTTTTTTTAATCCACAATAATATTATTGAATCTTTGTCTCTTTCAAGGTAGCACACTGCTCAGAAACCCTTGGAGAACTTGAATGCACTGTACTGACTTCCAAAGTCAACTGAGTATTGAATATCAGTAAAGAACAAGTGTTTTCTCCACATACATGTATATCCTGTCTCTCTAGCCACTTTATAAACATGGAAACTAGTAGTCATGATTTAGCTTTTTGCCTAGATGACAGCCCATCCATTCTAAACAATAGAAGCCGAGTAAATATGTGCTTTTGATTTTCACCGGAAGTCCTGTAGGAGCCTTTGCCTTACCCCATTTACCCCATCACATGGTATTTCCCTGATGCACAGAGCCAGGGTGCCATAGCAGTCATGCTGCAAATTTGATGATGGCGGATGGTACTGTTTACTTTGAGACTGTGTAATTCCCCTCACAGGGATCATATGTTTATTAATGTGTCACAAGTTGCTTGCTTCCTGTTAGCTCTTCTCGGTAAATAAGAGTATCGTGTTCATTGGATGCTGCTTTATTTTTAGCTTTTTAAATCACCTCCTGATGAACAGAAACAGTAAACGAGTATTAAAACATTGAAAGTAATTTGAAAATAGTGCTATCCTGGGGAGTCTGGGATTCCAGACATTACCAGACAGTTGTAAATCAGCAGTCACCTCCCAGAGCCGGGGAATAAAAGTCAGGAAAATAAGAACACCTAAGTGTGCTCATCTGGAGCTACTTTCTGAAAATCGGTGGTCAGTTGCGTCTATAGAAAGGAGAAAGGGATGGTGGGGTGGGAAGTCTGTATTTTTCATCAGGTTTACTCCTTCTTCTCCAGCCCGCTCACATATCCCAGATGAAAAATAGAAGGACCTTTCTGGATTCTTATGCTTGACATTAATTAAGCACTGAAGAACTGAAGGCATCATCATGGCCATGTTGTCTGTCTAACCTGCCTTCTAAAAACACTTGGTGGCTGTACTGGGAAATGGAAATCTAAAGGAAATAGGGACAAGGGGTGTAGTACCGATAGTATCTAACTTACTCAGTGCTCTCTGGAAGACTGGCCCTGCCCTAAGCTCTTTCTGTGTTTTAGCATGTTTGATTCCCAAAACAACCTCCAAGGTTTTTAGTATTACTTTCTCTTTATACAAATGAGGAGAAGATGGCAGCCTCAGGAGTCAAGTAACTTTCTCTCCTTGTCAAAAGTACTGAGCGATCAAGCTGGAATCTGAATCTTTTACAGCTGGGCTTTTGAGATCTTGCTCTTGACTCAGCCCTGTTTGTATAAAAAAATGTCTGGCATTTGATAAAAGAAGGTGTAGAAAAACAAACAAACAATAGTAATTAGTAGTTTGAGGAGAAAGAAAACCTAAGACTCATGAATTTAAAACATTCATGTGGAATGTTCATTCAAATTTAGAATTCACTGATTTACTTCTTAGAAAAGTCTGTTCTTTAAGAATTCTAATGTGTACAAATATCAGTATTATTCTAAAACGTGGGTATTTTCTTACTGCTACATTGGGATATGTCCTAGGATAGTTAATTGCTTACCTTGGATAATTATTTTTTCTGAAAATATTACCTTAAAATGAGCCTATAAAGAGCATGTTCTAGTCTGTGCTGGAGTAAAATTAATAAATAATGCATGAGCAATATTTCTGGCAAACCCAAAGAGGATATTTTTTCCACTTGGGTGTGAAGCTCAAGCTAAAATTTAGCACACTTTCTTTTCTCTCAAAGCTGTTTTTTTTTTTTCCCCTTCAGTATTTTCCATGCCGAAAGATTGACTCTACTTTTCATATACTCATCTGAGAAAAGTTCTTCATCATCTTGGATACCTCTCTCTTTCCTTTGCTCCTTCACTGTTGTAGCGATTCTGTATCTTTAATATAATTTGAGCATGATTCCTCCTTCCTGTCTCAGTGGTCATTGCCTTTGGAGCGGCCATGTTTCTCCGGAATGAATGATGTTGCTTTCTAATTTTCTCACTGCACCTAGTCCTCTGTTCTCTCCAATCCATTTTTCTCACTGCCATCAGAAAAATCTCTCCAAAATCCCATTGTCTTCATTTCCCAGCATAAAGTCCACATTCTGCTGTGGCTTACGTGACTCTCCTTCTGGCTTCTGCACACCTCTCTGGTCTCAGTGCCTGCTGTTCCTTTATAACTACTCTGGAGTCCAGCCACACCAAATTATTTGCAATTCCTCTAACATATCAAGTTGTTGCATGTCTTCAAGCCTTTGTGCGTACTGTTCCCTGGATTAGCCTTTGTTAAACTTGCCGAATTCTTTCTCATTCTTTAAGACAACCAGGTATCACAACTTAAGAAGTCTTGATTCTTTCTTTGACGCTGTTGTGGTGGTGCACACTATCTTTCTGTAGTGCTTATCACATTGAATTTCAGCTGTTTACTTGTGTATCACTTCTGGATTACAAGGGCCTGAGAGCAGGGACTATACTATGTTTTATCATTCTAACAAAATCTCTGAACACATTCTTCCAGGACCATTTTACTGACTGACTTTGTTTAAAGGTTAAAGGTTTTACCTGTAAAGTATTTTAGATGTGCTTCTAGGCTACTATACGAAGTAGAGACATCAATATTTAATCATTCTGCATAATAATTTTGTGGCACTTTTCTTTGTTACCCAATATAAAGCGAAATAAATAACGGTAAAGGAAAACTCTCTTTTTCTGCTCTATTCTCAGTACTTCTGACACCAGGTATGTGGGGGGTTTTCCACACCAAGGGATTTTGCAACACCAGCTGTTTATGCTACAGTTCAAATCTGTTCTGACACTATCTATAGGAGATAACATCACACCCCACAGGTTGAGGACTCAGTCCCACCAGACTGCCTCCTGCCTCACAACTCAGACAGCAGTGCAAGTCCAGGCTGTCACCTGTGCTTCTGACAGACTGGCTACGAATCAGAGATTCTCACAACCCCCTCCTTGGACTCAGCCATTTGCTAGAATGGCTCACAAACTCAGGAAGCAGTTGACGCGCTATTGTCAATTTATTACAAAGGGTATCTCAAAGGGTGGAAATGAAGAGTCAGATGGAAGAGGCATGTAGGGCACAGTGTGGAGGAAGCAGCACAGGACTTCCATGCCATCTCCAGGCATGCCCCCCTCCTAGAACCTCCACGGTTCATCCACCCAAACTCGTCAACCTTTGTTGTTCTAGAGTTTTTATAGAGCTTCACCTGAAGCTCCTGCCCACTTGCCTTAGGGCCCATGGCTGGAGTTAAACATTCCAATCCTCTGAACACTTGGTCTTTCTGGTAACCAGCCCCATTCTGAGGCTTTCTAAGGGCTTCATCCTAAGGCATCTCATTAACATAAACTCAAAGGTGATTAAAAGGGGCTCACTTTGAATACTCAAAGACACTCCACTCCTATTGCTCTGATGGTTCTAGGAGTTTCAGGAGATCTGTGCCAGGAACTAAGACCAAATATATATTTTTATTATACCACAACCAACCTACCTATTTTCTGGCTATTCTCGTCTTGTCATATTGCCATTTAAAAAAACAACAACAACAACAACAAAAAACAAAAATTTGAATCAAGTGGCTGTTTAAATGGCAAATATCTTGGCTGAATAAGGAGGAGAACTAGGGGACTGTGATCTGTGTGCACCAGTGCAGAGTGAGAAGAGCCAACGTTACTGAGCACCGGTGACAGGCCAAACTCAGACACATGTTGTCCCACCACCCCCACCTAAGGTTCTGAGGGATTAAATGAGTTGCCCAACATTGCAGAAATAGTAAGCAGTAAAACTCAAATCCAGAACTTTGATAACCAAGTATACAAATGAGCTGTTGGGCACTTACCACATAAGAAGTTCTCTATAAAACCTTGAATTTGATGTTTTATGCTTCTCTTTTTTCTCACTGCCTACATGACCGTGCCTGACCCATAGCAGTGTTCATTGAATGTGCAGAGACTTAAATGGCAAACCCAAATAGTGCACTTTACAGGAAAACTTCCTTTGGCCCAACTCTTTCAAGGAGATCTCTGAACATGATTTCTCTTCTCATGTATTTCAAGTTAGAAACTTGATTTAGGAACCAACAAGTTGTAAAATGAGGCACTGATTTAATGAGCTGATTATGTAGAACCTATCAGGATGGGGTCCATATGCTTACATAGTACATTAGGATGTTTATCTTGTCTGACAACCTGAACTCCAGGTCCCAACCCAAATGCATTTGAGTCTATAAAGATAGTGAGTGTGCAGTACTTTTACCCAAGACTTTTCTTCCCATATTCACTGATAATGTCTCCACTTACCAAGACAACCCATACTACAAGAATTGAGCAGCCTTTTTCTTCTCATTCCATTATGCCCAATAGACCAGTTATATTTTTCTACTCTGTTGAGTTTGCCAAGTTTAGCATAAACGCAAGGTTGACTTCTTTTCTGAACTAAATCTTCCTTTATTTCATTCATTTTTTTAGATACAAAAATCCCTAGTGAACAGCTTTCAAACCACACTTGTATATAATACAAAACTTTTTTTTTTCTAACAAATGAAAAATGTACGAATGTTTTCACCAAACCAAGCTTTTTTTAGCTGTGTGATAAGAGAAAGTTCTGTGAAATAAGCCATAATACCATAACCTTAACTAATCAAGGGAATGTTTGCTTTCTTTTTCCCTCTTCCTCTCCTCCTCTCTCTCTGTCTCTGTTTCTCTTTCTCTTTTAGTGAAGTAAACACATTCTGGCAGCACTTTTTGTTCACACCAGACGACCTTATTTATTTTGCTTCATTACAGAAACTCCACTTACTGTATGAAGGTATCCATCTCACTGACAGTGGGCGAAAATGACACTGGACTCTGCTACAATTCCAAGATGAAATACTTTGATAAAGCTGAACTTAGCAAAAGCAAGGAAATTTCATGCCGTGACATAGAAGATTTTTTACTACCAACCAGAGAACCTGAAATCCTATGGTATAAGGTATGTGCTGTGAATGATTTTCTTACTTGTAAATAGATGAATGTGTATCTTATTCTTGGACAAGTTGGATAAAAAAATTAAATGGATATGATGACGTTCAGCTCTGTGCTCCTAAAATAGTACACCAAATTGTGCTGCTCGTTATAAGTTTTCAAACCAATAGCTTTGATAAATGGCTTTCAATATTTATATTGGTAATCCATTGCAATAAGCTGTTGTGTTAATGTTCACATCTAGCTTACACAATTCTTTCAAGTCGATTATAATCTGTGTTGATAATTTCAGGAACTAAAATACGTTAAGCATTCATTTCAGAGCTCTTCACATAAACAGTCCTAATGTCCCCAAGCAAGGAAAGGATTGATTTACTTCTATGAAAAAATGGTATTCTAGCTTTATTGAACTCTTCTGTTTAATGGAAGTACCTTTTATATTCAATTCCTTTTCATATAAAAACACATACATTTTCTAAAATCTGATGAAAATTCATAGCATTATAAAAATAGCACTAGATAAACTTCTTTTCAAAAACCAAAAGAAACTTCAGACTAAAGGAGAATAATCCAACCCCTGTCCTTCCTATCACATAATTGACTTTCTCTCAGTTTTAAGATTTGGATGTACTCTTCAACTTATTTCTACCATACAAGAAATTTTTGTTACTGAGTGTCTTCAAGAAATATAATATAGCTGCTATGACCATTTGTCTGGGATATTGTGTCTATGATTTAAAGAGTACTAGTATAAATTTTACTTTGTATAATTCCCTATAAGTAGGAATTTAGGAAACATGACCTCTTAGTAACTAGATCCACCAATATCAGTATGTCATGAATTCAGAACTTATGAGAAATTAACAAGAAACAAATATTTAATAAGTTGTAAAGGATTTGCCGTAATTAGCAATGACCTTCTCTGAGTAAGACTTAATTTTCATTCTTGATAGCAAGTAATGGAGGATTCAGAACATTTGAACCGTTGAAATATTTTTGTATATTTCTTTTGAATTTCTATCCAAGGCAATGTCAAACAGCCCTCAAATATTAGCCCCACTGATTTCTGTTGCTGTGCAGATGAGGTTTATTTTTTCCCTTTTGTTTTTCTTTGTGTATTTCATACCCTGATTCTCAGTGGCATGCCTGCTTTCCACAAGCAGATCCTTAGCAAGCCCTAATGATTACTTCAAAGGGGAGACTATTAGGGAAGTTTGACCCAAAGTCTCTGAGAACAAATGTTTGTCTAGTAGTCATATGTGTATATTCACCTTCTATACATGTACACACACACACACACACACACACACACTCACACACACACAGTATTTAAAATGGCTGGCCTCACATTGGTCCTTTAGTCATGTTTCCACCAACACCCCAATTACTGTGACCTTAAGCTGTAAAGACTGTCACTAATGGAGTGATGGGAGGAGATGCATTATACATGAAACTTAAAAGTCTTGCAGTAATCCAGATTATTTTCCCATACTCAAGGCAACATATATTTCATGTATTCGATGTATATATAGCTTCTGCAATTATGACAGTTTATGCAACTAATATGAGTATGTAAGATGTATATTTTGGTCTGAAATAACTGGAATAACTAAAATATATACAAAGGCATTGATCCACATAATCAAAATGATAGCCTGCAAAAAGTTGATGTGGCAATAAATTTTTTTCAGAAATAATACTACCTGTGAACAGTGTCCAAGGGCTTAAAGCTACTTTTATCCTCATTGCCTTGATTTTGAATCTGGCTAGTGGAAATGGATTTCTGGCAAAAAGAGAAAGCTCCTGAGCCAACATCATTATAATCCTAAGCTTAATTTAGAGACCATAATTTGGTAGACCCACCAACAATGAAAATAGATATTTATAGTACTGTAAAGACCTTGTATATGAATGTTGGCCATTTCTTTCACGGATTATAGGATGTACATGTTATGAAGAGACTGAATTATTTCTAAATGTTGTATTAAAAGATTTAAAAGATTGAAATAGAAGCATTTTCCTCTACAGAATTAATTTTTCTACTTCACACTAAAATAGTATATTTTCTATTTTATGTTATTAGTATCAAGATGGTTAATTACATAGTTAGCAAATAAAGAGTATTTACTTCTAAAAATGATGTTTGTAGTTATCTTAATTGAGTGTCTTTTTTCTTATATCTTCTAAATCAATGTATACCTGATTTAGGGACATTAATCTTTGAAGGTAATAAAGTGACTCTTGCTAAAAGAAAAAAAAAAAGAACAAAAAAACAGCTTTCAAATTGAGGTACCTGATTTCCCAGAGATGTGGAGAAGATATGAAAATTCTTAGAATTAATTACAAACTTTTCAGCCCTTTAAAATATAACATTAGAAGCTTTTGGTTTAGCTATTTAGAATACTTTTCTCTATTTTTCAGTTATTTTACTTACCACAGAAATTTTGTGTTTTCCATGCAGGAATGCAGGACAAAAACATGGAGGCCAAGTATTGTGTTCAAAAGAGATACACTGCTTATAAGAGAAGTCAGGGAAGATGACATTGGAAATTACACCTGTGAATTAAAATATGGAGGCTTTGTTGTGAGAAGAACTACTGAATTAACTGTTACAGGTAATCACAGTCTTCAGTATTTCATGTGCAAGTAATGAAGTTGAGTTTTTATGCTACTTATTGGTTTTTTCAAATCTGTGCACTGAAAGAAGTACTTAACCAAATGCTAAGTGGACTCCTGTAGGTGACATTTATTCCTGCTTGCTTTTAAATCATCTTGTGCTGAAATGCATTTGAAAGGTTAAAGAAAATATGCTTAGGGAATTATAGAAATGTTAGCTTTTGAAAGTACTTGAAATAATGAGTTTACAATTTCAGAAAATTATGCTTATATTTTGTAATGGTATCATTTTTTGGAAACATTTTCCCAAGTGTTAAAATAGAATACATGAAATCTATCTCTGTCTTCCTGTCTTGCTCCAAATCAGAAAATTTACTATTTTCTTCACGTATCGCTCTATAAATCTGATGTATGTGTTCTCATGAACTTGAAAATAACATAATTTCAGGTGTAATAATTGAATAATTATATGAGATGCAGCAATTGGTGTCATTCCTCTCTCTGGTTGCTAAGACAGAAGGACATGAGCACGAGATTTAGACCTCTGTAATCATGAGTCTGCAACTCCCTGGTCTCATGACCATATTGGAATCACCAAAACCTTCACCGTATCAGTTTCTACATGTACCAAATGGCAATTATAAAACTTGCCTTGCTTATTTCATAGGGTTTTTGCAAGGATCTAATGAGGTAAGGTATGTGAAATCAGTTTGCATAATATAGAATTATATCCAAATGTGCATTTTGGTCATTTTATGTCATGTAATATATTATCTTCATGCCTTTTTTTTTACTTGATAGTTTACTTCTCTAAAAGTGGTCCCAAGAGAAAAAACAGGGGAAAACAAGAGCAATATTAGGAGTTAAAGAAATTATTCTCATCTTGTTTAGAAAGGTTCTTCTTGGTAACTTTTTGTACAATCATATTTATGAAACATATAGAAATAAGTGTACAAGGGATATTATATACTTTTAAGAGATTTTCATGTGTTCATTGATTCACTTAGTATAGTTTTCGTATATGAAGAGCGCTTAGTGGTAGCGACCTTCATCTCATAATCATTGCCTTTTCTTTCGTATCTTGAGATTATCATATATTTTGACTTAAAAACTGTAATTCAATTTATAAAATTCATTTGATGAATATTAATTATTCTAATCTAAATAAAATTTTACTTAAATAAATCAGGTGCTCTTTGGTAATGCCTTTGGTAAACATTAGGCCTAGTAAATAACTGACACTTGCAATATATGATATATTTAAATAGTAAACACACATTCACTCTTGTATTATGTATGAATGGTATGCATGGGTATAATCTATAACTAGTTTGGTTTTCAGTTTTGCTGTGTTTAATAGGTCTTTGTAGAGAAAATTACAATTAACACTTTCTCTTCCTGTCTGTTTAATGGAAGAGTGAAAAACGTAACTGTTTATACTTGGGTTTTCTTTACAATAGATATTGAGGTTTTATTTATTTTTTGCTTTCAATCTATACTGAAGTAGATTTTCCAAGAGTAAGTATAGAGACAAGGAATTTGAAAATATAATGAAAAAACATCTATTCCCTAAAGAATGTCGAATATACTTCTAGTCTTTATTCTTTGGATTATAGAACTCATCCTTGGTAAACACATCTCTTCCCTTTCTAGAAACATTAGGACGCCAAACCACTATTTAGAAAGAGGTGATTAAAAAAAAAAATCTCAGAGACTGGAAACTGGGTCCCAAATGGTGCAATCACTTAAATGAGGCTATTTTGTATAACCAGTAATAGAATCATTTTCTCCTAAATGCTACTCAGGGCTACTATATTTTCCTAACTCTATTTCTCCAAAAATATCTTGTCTTTACTTGAAAAGAGTGAGTAGTTATTCTGTATTATCCAAGAGGAAGTAGATAAAAGTTTTAATGGAAGTTTTCATTCAACTCATAATCCTGAATACCTCTCATTTAAGTGGCCTTACCTGTGACATTGATTTGGGTAAAAAAATATAAAGCCAAGTTTGCCTATATATGAAGTTTTGGATGAATGGGGGAGTTGCATGACCTATAATTAAAATAGTATGTATTAAAATGCATCTTTTATTAAAATAAAAGTCTATGACTTTTATATAAAAATGTTTTTTATAGCATTGCTTTAGTGTGACACCATAGCACATTTACTTTGCCTGTAACCAAATTAAAGAATGATTCTTAGAACCCAAATTATATCTGTCTCTAAAGCAGCAAAGGTGGGCTGTTCTCTGGATCATAATTAACCAGTGTTTTGTAGCTTGATTTTCTGCAAATCATGATTATATTGTACTTGGTGTAAATATTATGCACAGCATGATATCATTTAATTTTAGTGCATCTGCATTAGCTGATGATAAGCAAATATTTTGAAGTGTTTTAGAACATGCTTCTTTAAAATAAGAAAGAATCCTGCATGTGAAGCGGAAAGGAAATTTCTAGTTTCATAAGGTGGCTAAATGTGCGGGCAATATTGTGAATTTTTTTTTTAATGTTTTATTTACTTTTGGCGGGGTGGAGAGTATGAGGGGGGGAGGGGCAGAGAGAGAGGGAGACGTGGAATCCCAAGCAGGCTCCAGGTTCTGAGCTGTCAGCACAGAGCCCCACACGGGGCTCGAACTCACGGACTACGAGATCATGACCTGAGCCGAAGTCAGATGCTGAACTGACTGAGCCACCCAGGTGCCCCAATATTAGGAGATCTTTCACTTATTAAAAGTGCGTGTGTCTACTTAAGTGAAGTAGTGCTTCAGGAAAACAGACCACAGGGATAAAATAATAAACCTGCTTATCACTTTGGGTATACTTTCAACATTATTATTTTGTTAAATTCAAGGTGTTTTTAGCATCAGTCTGTATCGTCTACGCTCTTCTGTAAGCCTCAGCCACACTGAAGTTTTTACTGTTCTCCAAATATCCTCCCTCTGAGCCCCTCTACCTGGTGCGCTCCCTCTGGAATGCTTTTTCTTACGCGTTGTCACGGAGCTGATTCTTACCCTTTCTTCAGGGCACAACTCACAGGTTCCCTTTGTTTTGAGGCCCGTCGTTCTTCATGCCTTCATAGCACTTTTAGAATCCCCACTGCAGCCCTTACCCATTGCACTGTAACTGTTGACACTCCTGTTCTTCCACAACAACATGAGCTACTTACAAAGGGATGTCTTCTTTTTAATAAGCATTTTATTTGAGACCAGTTTTACATTTACAGGAAAATTATAAAGACATTAGAGAGAGATCCTATATACCCTACATCCAGTTGATGTAGGATTAAGAGGTGGGGTGGAGGGGATTAAGGAGTGCACTTGTCATGATGAGCACAGGGTGATGTATGGAACTGTTGAATTACTGCATTGTGCACCTGAAAGGAATATAATGCTGTATGTTAACTAACTGGAATTAAAATAAAAACCTTATTTTTTTTAAATCCATCCATGTTATTTCATTTATCTGTCATTGATTTATTACTTTTATGCTATAATATTCTGTTACATGAATATCTCCCAGTTTATTGATAGGGCTGTTTTCATATTTTTTTAATGTAAGTGATATTATCATTAACCATCTCCTAAGCGCGTGCACACGCACACACACGCACGCTGTTCATTTTGCCTAATAGTAGGCATTTATGTAGAATTTTTACCTAGGAGTGGATTAGCTTATTCAGAGTGTGTATGTTTTTAAATGTACTAGATATTGCTTGGATTGCTTTGGTAATGGGCCAACCCAACTAAATGAAGTGAGGGGAGGAAGGGAGTAGTACTCCAAAGAAAAGTTGAGGTGCCCAAAGAAGGGGAAAAATATTCAAGGAATATAAAGAGGAGATGTCCAGTACTTCTAAAGAGTATGATTTCTTAAACATTGTAAAATGTGGTTTGATATTCATAAAAATCCATTTTCTGTACTTCAATATTGCTAAATAAAAATGTGAAAATGTTCAAATTTGTTTTCATATAAATTTCTATATCTGAGGATTCCTTATACTAAACTCTAACTCATACTCAGACCGTAGCTTTGACACTGATCCCCTGCCTGATTATTTGCGAGGATGGGGAAAATGTGTCCAGAGACGGTCCATAATAGACCTAGTAATTCCAAAATAATTTCGACCAGCTTGGCTCTTTGTACAATAGTCCCTATTTAGATTTAAAAAATACAGACGTAAGTTATGATACGTTGTTTTGAATTTGTTACATCTGAGGAAAAAATTACACACTATATAGATTTTTTTTCCTAGAAGTATTGATTAAATTATATGATATTCCCTTTCGTCTCGTTAATACTTATTTTTTCTTCTGGCTGAAACATTTTTCTGGAGGTTTTAGAAGAAAGATTAAGAACAAAATAGCACCATGTTTCCAGCAAAAAAATCTGAAATGAGTCAGACTAGTAGAAAAGCCGTTTAATTTGTAGGGCTAGATCATTAAGTGAAGTACTGGTTAAAAAAATGGATTGTTACATCAGGAAAAGAAATTCCCAACAAAATGCAGTAGTCAGCAAAAACAGAGAAGTGAAGAAAAGAATACTGACTTGAAAAAAAAACACAAAAAGAATGAAGTGACTGCTACAAGGATGTGATGGTTTTAGTAGCATTTTTATACTTGGTTTAACATTTTTAACAGAGTTAATGTAGCAATATATTTAAACTACTTCCCAATCAACCAGAGGTTGAAGATATGCTCTCAAAAAGTACATCTTCCTCCTCTTTTTATAGATGAGGAAGCTGAGGCAAAGAAAGGTTAAGTGGCTTTATCACAAAGCATCATGCTGAGAAATTTAGGAGTAAAATTTAATTTCCTGAACTTCAGTTTATGATTTACTCTACTGGATAATTAATAGACAGGCGTTGTATTTTTCATATGAGCTCTGCTGATCACTATGAAAGATTTATCATTTAAGTTCAACTGAAACACATTTTATTATGAGTCCTTTAATTCTTCTGTTACTGATGTAATTAAATGGTGCTTCTGTAGTGAAGCCCAGGGGCGCTCAGTGATTCCTTTTATTTATTTTTCCTTAACAAACAGTTCCTTTTATCTTCCCTTTTAAACATCTATTTTTACTGACACATTTCATAGCCTCATGTGTGCTCTACTGACTGTAACCTAACAAGAATTGATGAAATGGATAACACGAATTGATAAATTCCAGACTTGACTTTGTGTGTTCAGTAATCAGTGTGCTAGGACTTATGCCCACAACAACCATCACATATATTATTTTTTATAAAATGAATCATATTACAGATAGTCTTAGCTGTTTTTCTGCCATATTTTGCAACTCAAAAATCATTTAGATTAATTCAGAGTTTTGAATTCAAAGAGGTTAAAGCTGATCAATATAGTGAAACTGAGTTTAATCATTTTGGCAGTCCAATCCTGATGTGGATTTCAGTACCTAGAGCAAAAGACCTCTCTTATGAGTATTTTCTAATGATAACTCTGCTGACACTAATTACCTTCATTTATTGTTTGATCTCTCACTATATTGAGTGAATTGCCAAAATGTATTAATCAAGCAAATATTTAATGTCAAGGCATGGTAACTTTGAATAAAAAGTATGATGTTTTTACTCTTAAGCAGAAAATGTTGTAGGATATTTTAAAATATATCAATAGTAAATTTGGGATGTGCCATTTCTAGCCATGGGGAAAATAAGGCTTTATTCCTTCGGATAATTTCCATCAATATAAGCAATAATAAACATTAGTAATCACAATAGTTAATGCTGTTTACTATATGCCAGGATCTGTGCTAAGTTCTTATTTATAATTATTCATTGAATCCACATAACCTCAATTTACTCACCCTTAAAAACTTTTCAGGTGCTTTCTATGCACCGGCTATTCTAGATTTTATAAATTACACTTGAAAAGCATTCGTTTTTTTCGTTGCTCACTGAGTGGCCTCCAGCCAGGGCCTCAAATGAGCCTGGGTCAGGATAGCATTTAAAAAAAAACAGAAACAAAAACAAAAAACAAAGCCATATGACATCCCTAAGAATGTCAAATACTAGAATCCATAGATACAGGTTATAAATTAGCCATGCCTAAAAGGATGAGTGACATTTTAAAACCTTAAAAGAATGATGCCATTTTTGGTTCTGTGTGAGAGTGTCCATATTAAGAATGCTCAATCAGCAGTACAACCTACCCCATATCTATGTTTTGATTTGATTGAATGTTATGGCCTACTTTTTGGTGTTGTATTGTTGCCTGACATAGTTTATCAGCAAGAGCTAGCCTTTGATTTCTTGCTGCTTTTGAAAGCACTGGATTTGCAGTGTACTAGAATGTTTTCATTATGATGACCTTACCAGTGCAATCCTTTGGACTGCTTGGCTATGAGAAATGGTACAGTCTTCCTGTCCCCAGCCATCCCTCTGGCCTGATCCCAGTATGAGAGCTGTACAGCTCCTGGCCTTGCAGACCACTAACCAAACTCATACCTACCTCATTGGGAAAGAAACAGATACTTTTTCTTTGACTCCTAACCATATGGCAGTCACCATGCAGAATGATTTATAGGCTTTATTATCTACATTTTACCAAGGATGCAATTCAAAGTACATGAATTTATAATTTTAAATACAAATCATCATCATCTTTTCTAATGAAGTTCCATTCTTTTATTTGCTCGAAGAGCTGACCAATAAATATTCTTTCATAGAATGGTTAGCTTAGAGGTTAATTAGAGAAACGTCTGGAACTGCGCTGTCCGATACAGTGGACATTAGCAACATGTGATTATTGAGCACTTGAAATGTGACTAGACTGGACTTAACTGTGCTGTAAGGATAAAATATATACCAGATTTCAAAGACTTTGTATGAGAAAATAATGCACAATATATAATTTGTAACTTTGTATTGATTACATATTGAAGTTATAATATTTGGTTAAATACAAAATATTACTAAATTAATTTTACCTATTTTTACTTTTTAAAATGTAGCCACTACAAAACTGTTAATTTTATACGTCACTTGCTTTATATTGGTATTGGACAGCACTGCTCTAGAACGTGAATGTGATTGCTGTCTTGAAAAGTGTAAGGGGAAGGCACAGGACCCAGAACCTTGGGTGTAGTTCCATTGGTGGCTGTGTCACTCATGAGCTAAAAGACCTTGGCCAAATCACCTGACTTCACTAAGTGTAGTCGTAATGTTGAGACCGTGAATACCCACTCACAGTGCTATAGTAAGGAGTAAATTAGCCGAAACATGTGAAAGCAGGCTATAAAGAGATGTGGAAATGGAAGTGTCCACTATCATGATTTGGTCTGATCTGTGAATCTTTACCTTTGCTTGTTTTAATTAGTGGAATGTTAATATTTATAATCCTAACCCAGTATTTCAAATGACATTATCATCAATACAAATCACTGAGTAGTACTCATTGATCACTAAGGAGTGGTTTATATGTGTGGAGAAATCTCAAAAAGGTCATGATCTCACAGTTTGTGGGTTCAAGCCCCATGTTGGGTCTCTGCTGACAGCTCAGAGCCTGGATCCTGCTTCAGATTCTGTGTCTCCCTCTTTCTCTCTGCCACACCCCTGCTCACACACACTCTCTGTCTCATCAATAAATAAACATTTAAAAAAATAAAAAAAAGAGAATTGGGAAAATTCACAAGAATGAAAAAGCAACTAAAAGTTGTTGCACTAAAAATACATCAAGTAAAGGTTTCAGCATGATTTAGAAGGTTTTATTTTTTTTAATTGTTTACTGCTACATGACAGTATGTTTACATTTTCCACATATCCTTTCTACTTAAGTGAGGAGATTCAATTTATAGCTCTATGAATTTAGCATTTGACAGTGGTTCCTAGACAACTCATTGCTCAATACTGGGAGAGATTGCTGGTGCTATCTTCTTTGGAGGTCCTTAAAATAAGATAGATTTGGAGCACATGGGTGGCTCAGTCGGTTCAGCGTCGGACTCCTGATTTCATCTCGGGCCATGATCTCACAGCCTCGTGGGTTTGAGCCCCACATCGGGCTCTGTGCTGATGGTGTGGAACCTGCTTGGGATTCTCTCCCCCCGCCACTCTCTCTCTGCCCCTCCTCCACTTGCACTGTCTCTGTCTCTCTCAAAATAAATAAATAAACTTTTAAGAAAAATATGATCAGTTCCCCTCTGAGGTATGTGTAGGCATAGACAAGCTGGAGGAAGGTCATGGAGACTCTAGTGATTTTTCATTATGCTCATTATTTTAGTACTCACATTTTCCAAAGATATTTTATGGTTTAAAAACCAGGAAGCAATTAAGAAAATCAAAATATTAGGGTTTGATATGACAACCTAATAATTACATAATGAGATTTTTGAATGATGAAGGTTTATTGTCAAAAGGTTTTAACTATTTGGAAGAGCTTTTATTATCTTCACACTCTGAACAGGTCCACTAGGTATACAGTATTCCAGGGTTCTAACTTGTCTCTCCTACAATTTTGAAGTCTCTTTCTTGGTAAAATCAAGAGGTAACTCTTCAAAGTAACTTGCAATTGATGTGGACATTGTGTAATACATATTTAAAAGAATTTTCAGAACTACCTATGAGAAAACCACATAGAAATAGAATTGGTTTTATTCATGTCAAAATATATGGCTTTTGCATAAGAGGAATTAATGTTTTCATTTCTTAAAATGCTTGACCAAAGCTTTTAGTCATTATGTTAGCATCTGTTGTTCCATCTGGAAGACCTAAAAAATCCAATGAATTATAAATGGACAGTTCAACATGAATATGCAAATTAAAGACATTTTATGAATTCTATGTAAGATGTAAGAAATAGTTTACTCTGTGCTTTAACTAGAAGATCTTACTATATATTTCTTGATCATCTGTTGGGTTCAGCCTTGGGTTCTACTCCCAATATATCAACTATGACTTCTTGGAATATAAACACCACAGATTCATTATGAATTTCATAGACTTTATTTCAAATGATACAGTATAATTTGCTTATCAGGGAAATAAAAAAAATACAAATTAACATGTAAGAAGTATTATTTTATTTATTTATTTATTTATTTATTTATTTTAATTTATTTTTTTTTTAATTTACATCCAAGTTTGTTAGCATATAGTGCAACAATGATTTCAGGAATAGATTCCTTCATGCCCCTTACTCATTTACCCCATCCCGCCTCCCACACCCCCTCCAGGAACCCTCTGTTTGTTCTCCATATTTAAGAGTCTCTTATGTTTTGTCCCCCTCCCTGTTTTTATATTATTTTTGCTTCCCTTCCCATATGTTCATCTGTTTTGTCTCTTAAAGTTAAGAGGTATTATTTTAAATATAGAAGTACTATCAGTAGTCACTCCTGTGTTGTGGTGTCAACAGAAAATTATGGAATTTTTAATGAGTGCTTACTGTTAATGTTCCCTTAGAAAATTATGCTGTTTTCCATAATGCCATCTCTTGAAGGACACATTTGCTTTATTCACTAAACCTTGACACATACTCTAAATATGAATATAAATGCTACTGTTTCTATGCCCTGCTTTCTAAGTCTTGTGATTTCTAATATTTGTTTAAAATGTTTAGTTTTCAATATATCACTTAGGATTGCAAAGTACATACTGAGCTTTTTTTTTTTTTAATTGAGGTTTGCTTTGTCAAATTAAGGATGAAAGAATGACGCTGAAACATATGTCCTTTTTTTTTTAAAAATGTAAAAATGCATTTTAAACTTTTTAAGTGAAACCATGGCTTCTGAATGTCACGAACATGTCATGTTTCTTTTATGCATCAACTTTTATGAGTCCCCGATTAAAAATATAACCTGAAAACAGAATGTTTCTACTTAGATGTTGTTGCTATGGTGCTATTTAGCTAATCATATAACCCTTTCAGAATAATGAAACCAATAGCACTTGTCAACACCAAACATGAAGGATGGGAGTGAAATAGCAGAGATGTGAAAAATATCCATTAACATGAAAGCAATATGTTATGGGGCAGCAAAGAGGTAGTAGGCTATTCACTGTTTACTGGTTGGCTATGACATTGCTAAAATTAGATTAAAGCAAAAAAGCTTAGTACAAATGTAATGAAATAGTTTTGATGATATTTTCCATTTGGGGTATATAATTAGATCCTTTTATATTAATCTAATTTCTCTCTGAGTTAAATAAACTGAATAGTCTTGACCTACCTTTTTTATATGCTTTTTTTATTCAACAAAATCATTTGATAAACATTTTGTAAGAAATACAGTTACACTCAGAGCAACAATTGTGTACGTATACAAGCTACTTACACTGTATAAATGAATGTGCTCTATGGTTGTAAGATCTGCATTTATTATTTTAAATAAAGTTAGAAGTTATAGAGAATTTCTACGCTGGTACCATTCAATGTATAGATTGGAAATAACAGAGTCAAGAGGTTCTTTACCCCAAATACTTAGAGAAGTGCTGTTTTTGATGGCAGACAAGAGGCTGAAACAAAGGTAAGACAGTGAGTTTGAAGAAGAGGTAACAGATCTGAAATATACCTAGGTGTATCTCACATAATATGATTAGTTGTTACATGTGAGTATTCGTGGAGTGGGGGCCTGGTTTTTGTCTGGAGGATTTGAATTTTGAGGGATTTCAAGATGAGCCTGTTTGAAGAGGAGTATATTAGGTGGTTTTTGTTTGTTTTACTCCAAGTAACTAGTGACTTAAGTAACAAAGACATACATTATGTTTTCTTTTTTAACATTTTATTTTATTTTTTAAGACACAGAGAGGGATAGAGCACAATTAAGGGAGGGTCAGAGAGAGAGGGAGACACAGAATCCAAAGCAGGCTCCAGGTTCTGAGCTATCAGCACAGAGCCCAACCTGGGGTTTGAACCCATGAAAGCGAAATGATGAGCTGAGCTGAAGTCAGACACTTAACCGACTGAGCCACCCAGATGCCCCATGTATTATGTTCTATAACAAGAATTCCAGAAGTAGATAAGGCCCAGGACTGGTAATTCAGCAGCTACAATGACATTATCAGGTACAGTTGTTGTTGTTTTTTTTTTTTCCTTTTTTGTCTTTCCTCTCTGCCATTCTCTGCAAATGACTTGACCTCTTAGCCTGGCTTCACAAATGGCATCATGTGTAGACCCTGTATCTACAGACAAAGAATTGGTCCATATTGTATTCCCTAAATAAGAGCAAGGTCCGTTTTTCCAGAAGCTCCCAGAGCACACTTCCAACCACCATCCTATTGTTAAAAATTGCCCATGGATAAACCAATCACTAGAAAGGGGGCCAAGATCACTGTCAATATGACTGTTTATGACCATTCAAGATTCAACCCTGCACTTAGAAGGTTCTCAGCCTCCCCATGAAGCACATGAGGACCTGTAGTAGGGTGAACAATATCAGGACAAGGATGGCAAGGAAGGTGTGTGGGGGTGGGGTGGGGGGAGGGGTGGTTTGGAGAGGCTGCTAGATTTTGTGCCCAGAAAGTAGCAGTTAAGGTTTGGTAATGTCGGACTTGAGGTATCTATGGGATATCTGTTGGCAGGTTTTAGGAGATGATTGGAAATATGGGACAGAACGGTGATAAGAATTTGGCATTAATCACACAGATGACACTTGAACCTATAACAGTGAATGGGATTATTCAGGAACAATGTATAGAGTAGAATGTTAGGTGTGAAAGGACAAAATGCTGCAAAGATAACAAAGATGTTGAGAAAAGGTGATTTTCCAGAGAAATAAAACTAGAGAGGCTGTTTTTATATGTGTGAAATACAGTTAAATAAAAAAATATGAATTTGTTTGGTGGACTTTTCCATCCTCAGAAGTTCAACTAGGATCCCACATTTCTAATTCATAGGAATCCTAACATTTCCATGGTTTTTGTCTGTTTAATTTAGAAACATCTGTAATGACCTGTTACTCTTACTCAAATCATTCCTTGTCATTGATTAAAGTCCAATTTAGTCTGAGAATTTGGTTTTGTTTGGCTCTACTCTGGTGTATAACCACATTCCTAGAAGATTATGGCAGAGGATTTCAGCAATTCTCCTGTAGTAGTGGTTAAGTCTTCCACTTGACTGCAGTTCTTGGAGTCACAGTTACCAATATACGTGAAGCTCTGTGATATAAATGTATCAAGTATCCCATTAATTGGAATCTAAGATAGATTTTCATATACATGTTTCTGTACTTTGCCAAACAGTCCTGGGTGGGAAAGAGTCTCCTTTCCTTCATATAGTTTGAGCTCTTGCTGGACAGCAGCTGCTCAGTCCACAACTGTAGTTACCCCTTGATCGATGCAGGGATTAGGGGCAGGGCTTCATATGTAGTCACAAATTTACCTGTCATGTTTGTGCGTTTTTTGTTAATTGAATTTCTTTGGTAAAAACAGTCTGGAGTCAAGGATTTCCTTTTTACTGCTTTTTTTTTGGAGTATAATTAAAATACAGTATAATGTTAGTTTCAGGTGTATAGTGTAATGATTCAGCAATTCTATCATTGCTTGGTGCTCATCATGATAAGGTACTCTTGGTCCCCTTCACCTGTTTTACCAATTCCAGCCACCCACCTCCCCTCTGGCAACCCCAGTTTGTTGTCAGTATTTAAGATTCTGGATTTGTTGTTTATCTCGTTTTCTTTTTGTTTGTTTTGCTTCTTAAATTCCATGTGAGTTAAATCGTATGGTATTTGCATTTCTCTAATTTATTTCATTTAGTATTATACCCTGTAGGTCCATCCACATTATTGCAAATGGCAAAACCTCATTCTTGTTTATGGCTGAGTGTTACTCCATTGTGTATGTATACTACATCTCCTTTATCCATTTATCTACTGATGTACACTTGGGCTGCTTCTGTATATTGGCTGTTGTAAATAATGCTGCAGTAAACATTGGGGTGCATGTATCTTTTTGAATTAGTGTTTTCATTCTGTTTGCATAAATATCTAGTAGTGGAATTACTGGGTCATATGGTGATTCTTTAGTTGATTTTTTGAGGTCCTCCTTGCTGTTTTCCACAGTGACTGCACCAGTTTACATTACCACCAACAATATGTGAGGGTTCATTTTTTCCCACATCCTTACCAACACCTGTTTTGTTTTGTTTTGTTTTGTTTTGTTTTTTGTCTTTTTTTTTGGCATTTTACAAACCTCCTTAATATCTGAGGTTTTTTTCAATTTAAATTCAAGTTAGTTAACATGCAGTGTAGTCTTGGCTTCAGGAGTAGAACCCAGTGATTCATCACTTACATGTAACACCCATTGCTCATCCTGAAAAGTGCCCTCCTTAATGCCCATCACCCATTTAACTCACCCCACTCCCCCCTCACCCCCATCAACCCTCAGTTTCTTCTCTGTATTTAAGAGTCTCTTATCATTGGCCTCCCTCTCTGGTTTTATCTTATTTTTCCTTCCTTTCCCCTATGTTCTTCTCTTGTGTTTCTCAAATTCCACATATAGATGAACTCATACAATATTTGTCTTTCTCTGACTTATTGATTTTAGCCTTTCTGAGAGGTGTGAAGTGATATCTCATTGTGGTTTTGATTTACATTTGTGTGGTCTGGTGATGTTGAGCATCTTTTCATCTGTCTATAGGCCATCTGAATGTCTTCTTGGGAAAAATGTCTACTCAGGTCCTCTGCCCATTTTTTAACTGGATTATTTCTATTTTTGGTGTGAGTTGTATAAGTTCTTTATATATTTTGGATATTAACTTCTTATCAGATGTATCATTTGCACGTATCTTCTCCCATTCTGTAGGCTGACCTCCTCTGCAGTCAAAAATTTGCATGTAACTTTTGACTCCCCAAAAACTTAACTACTAATAGCTTACTGTTGACCAAAAGCCTTACCAGTAATATAAATTGTCAATTAGCACATATTTTGTGTATGTATTGTATACTGTATTCCTATAATAAAGTAAGCTTGAGAAAAGAAAAGAAAATCACAAGAAGATGGGGCATCTGGGTGACTCAGTCGATTAAGCATCCAACTCTAGATTTCAGCTGAGGTCATGGTCTCATGGTCATGAGATCGAGCCCCATGATGGGCTGTTTGCTGGACGTGGAGCCTGCTTAAGATTCTCTATTTCCCTCTCCCTCTGCTCCTCCCTTGCTCGCACTCTCTGTCTCTGGAAGAAAAAGAAAGAAAGAAAGAAAGAAAGAAAGAAAGAAAGAAAGACCCAAGAAGAAATATATTTATAGAACTTTAGTGTAAAAACTGTATGTACAAGTAGACCTGCGCCATTCAAACCTGTGGTGTTCATGAACTGTATACCTCCCAGCCCCTATTGCTTCTAGGTAAAGCCACATGACTAGTTCTCACCAATGAAGGGAAAGGAGGAACTGTCACTTCTGAGCCAAAGTAGTGAGGAAATAAATATTCTTTCTCCTGTTCTTACCACAGTAATTGCTTAGAGACAGAGAATGCCTAGGCCCTATTGGAGGGAAAGAGCTCTTATCTCTAAATCACATCATGGGCGAAAGCTAATCACTGACCAGAACAATTCTCATTGCATGCTTCTGTGAGTGAGAAATGACCATCATTTAAGTTAAACCACTAAAATCCTGAGGTTCACTCTTACAGCTGCTAGCTTTTATCCTAAATAACACAGGCAAATTTTGCTAATGCAAAGTCATTTGAATAAAAGATTATTGTCAAGTTATGAAAGATCTGAAAGGCAAACTGCTAAGCTGTACTCCCACTTTCCTGTCTGAATACCTCATTCTATACTTATTCTCCATCTGCTTTGCACATCCATCAGATCTCTGCATGTTCAGAGTCTACCTGTCTTTCAAGGTGCGACTCAAAAACCCATCCCCTCCAGTCAGCCTTCAGTGCTTTCCTCCTAGTTCAGGACAGTCCCTTCTTCACTAGAGGTCAGATAGCTTCTGACGTTGTTTCTTCTATGCTTATTTGGCTGTTGGGCTATATTGACACTCTTTTTCAATGGCCTCTAACTTACTTGAGGTAAGGCTTCATCTTGTCTATTTTGGTTTATCAGTAATTCTGCATTATTTAGTACATAGTATTAGATGATTAATGAGCAGTTTTTGAAATGTTGAATAAACAAAAGCTAAATTGGGTATGTATTTAATGAATGTATTCTAAATAATTCAGCTACATGTTATTTTAGTGTTAATCATAAACCTGTTATGTAAGTAATATTTTTATGGCTTTCAGCTTATACATAAAATAAGTTAAAATGTAACTATTTTGTTTAAAATTATTTTTATAGTCATTATTATCAAATTAATCTATAATAATCCCAATGAGCTATAATAGCGGTTGTTTTCTTCATAGTAATTCAAATGATATCATTTTCTTTTAAAGTAAGCACAATATACTTTCTTATATAGGGTCAACTGAAGTGTTTTTAAAAGCTTGTAGAGTCTGGAGGTTCATTTACTTTTTTCCCCACTATTTTTATTTCAAGTTTCTATTTAAATTCCAGTTAGTTAACATATAGTGTAATAATGGTTTCAGGAGTAGAATTTAGTGACTCATCACTTACATACAACACCCAGTGTTCATCCCAACGCATGTCCTCCTTAATGCCCATTACCCATTTAGCCCATCCCTCACCAACTTCCTTCCATCAACCCTCAGTTTGTTCTTTATCATTAACAGTGTGTTTTCTGGTTTGCCTCTCTCTTTTTATTTTCCTATGTTCATCTGTTTCGTTTCTTAAATTCCACATATGAGTGAAATCGTATGGTATTCATTTTTCTCTGACTGACTTACTTCACTTACCATAATACCCTCTAGATCCATCCATGCCATGGCAAATGGCAAGATTTCATTATTTTTTATGGCTGAGTAATATTCCATTGTGTGTGTATCTATCTAGTGTGTGTGTGTGTGTGTGTGTGTGTGTGTGTGTGTGTGTGTTTACCACATCTTCTTTATCCATTCATCAGTCAATGGACATTTGTGCTCCTTCCATAATTTGGCTATTGTTGATAATGCTGCTGTAAACATCGGGATGTACCAATTCATTTATAAAACACATAGTAAAATAGTTTAAAGTTGGAATCTTCCAAACATAATATGAAAAAATAAATAGAATACCGAAACAGCTTGGAAGACTAATGCCAACAGAAGACATACCCCCTAAAAAGAAGAGGATAACAGAAAAATAAGTAAATACATTCGAGAAAGGAGGTAGAAAGGGAGGAGAGAGTGAAAAAGAAAAATATGCCTGGTCTTCTTGTAGAGGGAGTGTTTCTTAAGCATTAATCTTGGAGAGTAAGAGAGAGAGAAAGAGAGGGAAAGGGAAAGGAAGAGAGGAAGGAAGGAAGGAAGCATTTGTTACTAAGCTGTCTCTTTGCAGCATTATCTGTAAGGTGCAATATTAGAAATACTTTAAATGTTTAGAAAGTGAAAAGGAAAGGGACTTATCAATTATGTGAGGTAGTGCCATATAGTGGAAAGAGTCTGGATCAGAGCAAGGTGACGTTACATTATGGTCCTGTTTCCAACCTGGTTTAGGCCAATGTTTTTAACCCAGACTTGTATCTTAGGGAACTCTATGACTCCTTCCAGGGCTAAAGTTTTCTAATGCAATAAAACGTTTAACAGTTAACGCTATTCTGATATTTGCAAGCTTCCTGAATAGCATCTCTTCATCGTGTGGGGGAGGGCAACGCTATTCTTAAAAGAACAGAATCTCCAAAAGCCAATAAACCATTACTATTCTTTCAAGAAATGCTTATTGTGTGGATACTAATCTAAACCAGGATTTTTTTTGTTGTTCCTAAAATGATACCATGGGCAAGTTAACTATTCACAGTTACTTCCTTTAGTCTAACTCAAATTGTGATGAGAGTTGAATTATATTTAGGCACCCAGCACAGTACATAGCATGTAATAGACTCTCAAGAAAAGTTTGTTTCCTCCCTCTGGCATATAAAATATAAAAGAACAACCAAATGAAAAACTAAAAGCAGCAATAAGTTAGCTACATGTCTATCCTTGTACCGAGGGGTTGTTTGACACCAGAATGGTCACAGTCAGTTTTCATTACTGTGATACAAACCGTAATAAAATTATATTTAAAGCATTATATAAGAGAGAAAAAATCAGTTAGTATTCCCTGGTTAATTTCAGACATAATAATTATGTAAGTTGGCTGTTATTAAGTAAACATCTCTTTAATGCAGATGAAAAGAGGATTGTGCTGCTGCTGCTTATGATGATGATGAAAACTAGCCTTTATGAATGCCTTCTGTATGCATGATTATAAGTACTTTGTATATTTTATCTGATTTAAACTGTATCATACATGACATAATAGTTTAAAGTCGCCTGTTTGTTGACTGCGTTTTACTGTCTACTGCCATTTGATGGATTCTGTAGATGTACTAAGTCCATTCTTCATTTCCTTTATAAAAACCAAGTTATTATTTGTGTAATGTTCTAAGCACTATGATAAATCAAAGAATGAAATAGGCAGAGATCTCCTGGGGCAGTTGCACTGAGCAGAAGAGATAAATTATGCATGTAATAAGATGCAAAATAAAAAGTGCAGTGTGAAAGAAATGGATCATAAACAGTGGTAGGAATTCTGGGGTGGTCATAGAAAGTTTCCTGCACAAGTGGAATTTGAAGTTCTCCTTCAGGGAGAGCAAGAATTTGAATATGAAGGTGCTAAAAAAAAATTTTTTTTTAAATTTTTTTTTTCAACATTTTTTATTTATTTTTGGGACAGAGAGAGACAGAGCATGAACGGGGGAGGGGCAGAGAGAGAGGGAGACACAGAATCGGAGCATGAACGGGGGAGGGGCAGAGAGAGAGGGAGACACAGAATCGGAAACAGGCTCCAGGCTCCGAGCCATCAGCCCAGAGCCCGACGCGGGGCTCGAACTCATGGACCGCGAGATCGTGACCTGGCTGAAGTCGGACGCTTAACCGACTGCGCCACCCAGGCGCCCCAAATTTTTTTAATCTGAACTTGATAAGGACTTTATTTAGATGAATTATTACAAAGAGTGGGGCAGTTGCAATAGAAGGAGGACTATTGTGATAGAGAGACCATTTTGACCATAAGACCTGCACACCTCTCAGGGATTAGGCAAAAAGACTTTTTCTTTTACATAGAGGAGAAAACAAAGCTAGCAAGAACAGGGTGTAGGGAGGTAGTGTGAACAGAAATGGCATGATGGGAAAGCAGATCAGAGAAGGTTTTACCCTGAGGCCAGCCTACACTGTGGAAGGGCTATTAAGAAATGGCTTAGTGATGGCTCAGGATGAGGGTAGGTCAAAGTTGGGGGCCTGCGGGAAGGAGAGAATCTTAACCAAATTATAGCTAACAGGCATTTTGTTCTGGCTGATCAATGGGGACAGCAGTTTAATCATTTATGAAGCAAAGATGGGAATTTGGAGGGTCTGTGTCTGGCCTTGTCATAGGTAAACAAAGGAGCATCCCTGAGTTTTATTTAAGTCATATGGGGAAGTGTGGGTTTTTATGATAAGCTGTTGCCTAGAATACAAAAGGAGGGGGAAATTTCTTAAACTTTGCTTTTTTCTAGGATCATAGGTTTTGGGTAAAATTCAACATTGTCAGCGATGTGGGAATAATGAGGATTCCCTAATGAATGAGTTGTGCATGGGAGGGGTTTCAGTTAGTCAGGAAGTCAAGATTTTGAAAGATTGCACTAATAAATAATAATAGTAATAGCACCTTATATCTGTGAACTCATTTAAATAATCGTCACAACCATCCAGTGACATGGGTACAATTATTCTCCCATTTTATAGGCAAGAAATTTGAATTCCTTAAAGGTAGGTAACTTTGTCACTGCTAGTAAGACATACATCTGGGGCTGTGACTCATAAAGCCCTGGTCTCCCAGTAGCTGACCCAACCTCTTTTCATTACTTCAAACTATTCCTTTAACCCAGAGAGAGAGAAGGGATAAAACTCCTGGAATAAGGGAGACAGGACCTACGGTGATTTTCCCATTTCCAAAAACAATGGACTCAACAAATACATATATATGAGAGACGTTATGGGACACTAAAGAAAGAAGATTGTAGAATACTAGAAAATACAAATTTGGGTACAGCAGCAGCCAATGGAACTTCACAAAAGAAAATGACAATTAGCAGGGAAGATTCTGGATGCAGAGAATAAAAAACCTCAGCTAGTCAGGACAGAAGGGGGCCTACTGCTTTGTGTGCTTTCTCTTTGTGTGGGAATGAGGATATGCGTGGACATTAGGGTCAACTTAACACTGTCATCTTTGTCGGCCCAGGTTTCCAAGCTTCATTCTGCCATGGGTGAGATTATGGCAGGCCTTGAGGTATGAGCAGTAGGTGGAAAATGCCTACTGCTTTAGTCCTTAAGAGCATCTCTGAGCTACAAATCAGGCATCCCCACTAGTACAATTTAGCCTTCCAGAGTTAAGAACAATTGCTTAATCCAACAGGCATTTACCTCTCCTTCCCTTAACCAGCTACATTTGCGTTCATTTCTACTGTTCACAAGTACCATTGTTTTTCCTAATGATTATCTTGTGATTCAGTACATTTGGTCTAATGAGCCAGGGAATACATAACACATGGTGGAAAATTTTACTGAAAATATTGGTAACTATTTTGACACGTCAAGAATTGAATGAAGTTCATGTAGAGAGCATAGTTTATATAGCAGTGCTGATTGCTACAACCAACAGAGATTTTATTGGAAATGTAATAATAAAAGCATTTAACTTCTGCTGAGCGCATTCTATGTGTCTGGACCAATGGTAAGCACCTTCACATCCTTATTTCTTTTCATCTTCCTAGGCACCTATTAGTCAGGGATATGGTTTCTGCTTTATGGATGAACAAATTAAAGTTAAAAGAATTTAATCACTATGCTCATGAGTTTGTACTTTAATCCTTAGAGCCCAGTTTTGAACCTACACCTCTTTGATTTAAAAAATCTTCTAAACTATTCTGTGAATCAATCACTCACATTTTTAAGGCTGATCAGTAACAGCTCTGCTGCCTAATAGCTGTGTGACCTTGGGGAAATTATTTAACCGCTCTTTGACTTTGTTTCTTAATCTGAAAAGTGAGGGCGTCCATGTCTTCATCATAAGATCGTTGTGAAGATTAAATAAATAATATGTGTAAAGTATTTAAAAGACCTACATAGCCACCATTTTCATATACATTAGCTGTGGTTATTGATGATGATGATTGAGATGACAGTGAAACCATGTTCTTTCTTAAAAACTCAGAGTGAATAGCCACACTCAGTGTCTCAGTATGACTTTGTGTGCTCCAGCAGTAGGATTGATTATATTTGTGTACATATTCTTTGTTTCCCCATACTCTTGTACCAGCTTAATTTAAATAAAAACCACAGGGAATTAGGAGCATTGGTTTACTCAAAATTGAATTCACATGTAATTTTTTAAAACATAAATTGAGAAAACTCCTTTGTGTCTATGTTTGAACTTCTCTGACTTCCTAAAATAAAATTTAGATTCGATCTCAGAGGACAGGGTGGCATCTTTGACAACTGAATTTTAGGAAACTTAAAAAACAAACAAATGGGATTTGAAAAGCCAACATAACATTGAAGAGGAAGAACAAATCTGAAAGCCTGATACTATAGGACTTTGATACTTACTTACTCTTTGGTATTTATTTACCCAGAGGAGTTGAAAACTTTTGTCCACATAAAAGCCTACACACACATCTTATACCAGCTTTATTCATAATTGCCAAAAATTGGAAGCAACCAAGACATCCCTTCAATAGGTGAGTGGATAAATAAACTGTGGTACGGTCAGATGATAGAACATTATTCAGTTCTAAAAGGAAATTAGCTATCAAGCCACGAAAATACATAGAGGAAACCTAAATGCATATTACTAAGTGAAAGAAGTCAGTTTGAAAAGGGTACATACTATATGATTCCATCTATATGATGTTTTGGAAAAGGCAAAACTATGGAGACAGTAAAAAGATCAGTGGTTGCCAGAGTTAAGGGTGGGGAGCTAGAGGTGAATAGACAGAGCACAGGAGTTTTAGGGCAGTGAATATTCCCTGTATGATACTATGTTATACATTTTTTGTGTGGTTTCATATTTTTATTTAAATTCTAGTTAGTTAACATAAGCTTTGTTATACATCGGTCCAAACTGATAGGATGTATAACACCAAGAGTGAACCCTAAGCTACGCTATGGACTTCGGGTGATTATGATGTGTCAGTGTAGGTTCATGTTGTGATAAGTGTGCCACTATGGTGGGGGATGTTGTTGATGGGGAGGCCGCGCATGTGTTGAGAGAGAGGGTGTATGGGAAATCTCTGTACCTTCCTTTCAATTTTGCTGTGAGCCTAAAACTACCCTTAAAAAATAAAGTCTTTTATAGCAAAATAAGTAAAGAAATTACATATCATTGCCCTGGTGTAAAGAATCAAGATTACTAAAATGCAAGAAAAATTTACTCATATTTCCCATTTGTATGGAACATAGAGATATTAACACTGTCTTGACTTACTTGCTCCCTATGGTGGTCAGGCTGCATGGAGCCTGAGCTGAGCCTGAGTTTTCTCATCTAAAATATATGTTGATAGGTGTGCATGGTGATTAGAGATCAAACAGGTCAACAAAGAAGTAGCAGGGAAAGGACTGAGGTGCAGAAACAAGGTTCTTTCCTAGAAATTCAAAGGTAGATCGAAGTAAAAGTCACTTAAGGTTGTGATGTGTCTGAATATTGGTAGTAGTGCTATGTGCCTCAGCACAGGCTTTAAATAGCCCTTGGAGTTTGTGACAACTTTATGCTCTGATAAGTATGTATTTGTAGATAATTCAGGCTGAGTTTAAAGGTTTGCAGCAGGGGGATGAATGGATAAAGATGCAGTATGCATATACAACGGGATATTACTTAGCCATGAAAAGAATGAAATCTTGCCATGAGTAATGATGTGGATGGAACTAGGCAGTATTATGCTAAGAGAAAGAAATCAGTCATAGAAAGACATACCGTACCATACCATACCATATGATTTCACTTATATGTGGAATTTAATAAACAAAACAAATAAGCAAAAGGGGGAAAAGAGAGAGACAAGCCAAGAAACAGACTCTTGAAAACAAACTGATTGTTACTAGAAGAGAGGTAGGTGGGGGAATGGGTTAAATAGGTGATGGGGATTAAGGAGGGCACTTGCTGTGATGAGCACCAGGTTTTGTGTGAAAATGTTGAATCACTATATTGTACACCTGAACCTAATATATTGTATGTTAACTGGAATTTAAATTAAAAACTTTATTAAAATGTTGCCAACAACAACAACAACAAGAAAAAGGTTTGCAGCAGGGGTTGCATAAGATATTGTGAAAATGGTATTGAACGTGATCTTAAATATCTTATTTTTTAAAATTCTGAGTTCAGTTCAAGTGTAGAAATCTTCATAGTCACAAAGGTCAGCAGTGAAACCTTCTCATCACTGCTCAGCACTGATGAGCGTTTCATACACACATATACCCTCCCATCTCTTTCATCCATCAGCCAGTCCTTGGTTCTCTGCTGTCACTTTTATAAACATACATGCACACACGCTCACATTCATACTCACACACTGACAATCCCAGACATAAGCCCTTATTGCTTTAAATTACTTTTACTTCTCAGAAGTATGAAGATCATGCATCAGGCAGACTGGAAGGTCTTCTGATGCTCAGATTCAGCTATTTTCATCATTGATCTACTTCACTAAGAACAGATCTCAGAGAATTAAATATTTTAAATATAAAAAATTAAACTAAATTCACTTAGGAGTCCCACTATATCCTCTGTGTAGCTATGACGTTTATTTCTTGCTGCCTTGCAGCTGAGCATAAAAGAGCAAATGGTGGCCTCTCTCTCCAGTCCATACCGACTAGAAAAATGATCACACAAACAACTACCGATTTGTGCTTGGTTAAAAAGAAAATATTTCCATTCTAGAACACAAAATGAGTAAAAACAATCTAATTCTGTTTAAGGATTATACTGATTGCTTCTGTATCTTTGAAACAAAAAAATAAGTAAGATACAATTTACACAACCACAGGTTTGAAGAAATTGGGTCCTGAATACTATGATCAGGGCATCTTTCTGTTGCCACCTGCCCTACCTCAAAACGATTCTCCACATTGTGAAAAACAGATGCTTAAAAGCCATCAGTAACTCACTCCACATTACTCAGAGTCCCAAATCTTTAGTTGGTTTATCTACCATCAATCATTTGTCCTCACTCACACCCCATCTCCCTTACAAACTACGAGTTTGTGTTCTCGTAGTGTCAAGGCACATCTGTTTCACACACTTTTATAGTTATATATTTATTTTCAAAACTTTTTTTAACATTTATTTTTGAGAGAGAGAGACAGACAGACAGACAGAGTGTGAGCAGGGAAAGGGCAGGGGTGGGCGACACAGAATCCGAAGCAGGCTGCAGGCTCTGAGCTGTCAGCAGAGGGCCCGATGCAGGGCTCAAACCCACGAACTGTGAGATCTGACCTGAGCTGAAGTCCAACGCTTAACGAACTGAGCCACCCAGGCTCCTCTATAGTCATATATTTAAAGTAATGTCTCTCAGACTTTGATATGCATAAGAATTATGTAGAGATCTTGTAAAAATGCAGATTCTGATTCCGGCTGATGCGGTTGCTGCAGGCCCCAGACCACACACTAAGTAACAAGGGCTTAGAGTCTGTCTGCTTCTCTGGACCTGGGGACAGGATCCTCAGAGCCTGAATCACAGCAGGCCCTGAATTAACAGCCACTGAATGAATTTCAAAAGCAACAGAATCTCGACAATATAACATTTTCATTTTAAAATACAAGCAGTGCTTACAAATAACCATTTGAGAAGAACTTTGTTAACTTCCTTCCCTCCTTCTGTATCTTGGTACATCCATCTGTTCTTCCTGTCTCTTTGCCTCAAAGTTCACTGGTATCTGGAATTTCTACCCAATCCCCTGCTTTTCCTGTATTCCTTTTACACCCTGGAGGCATTTTCAATGATAGCACTTCTGAAAATAAAAAGTAAAGGAAGCCAGCATAGAGAGATGAAGAAAAATGAACCTCTGTTCTCCTCTTCAGATACCAGTTGAGTTACTTTCTTGTTTCTCCCAATCTAACCTCTTTGGACCCCATCAGACCATTTACCAAAGAATCCCAAACACATCCCTAGACTCCACTTTGGTATTGTAATGCTCAACACTGTTGTCTGTATGTTCCTCAGGAATGGAAATGAACCTTTTATCAGTCATTTATTTATAGAAAGACTTGTCTTTTAACATCTAAGTAAAGATTTGATCATGTTTTGAGCCTATAAATATATTTTTACATGCATAGTTACCCAGGGCTCGGGGGAGAGAAGGCATGTAGTCATTTTGTTCCAAATGCTTATAGTTGGGTGTATTGTGAAAACGGAAAAATGAAAATTGTCATAAACTCCCTTTGGTCCCCTTACCACCTATATACCCAGCCCTTGTCTCAAATACTTGGAGCAGTCACTGTAGCAAAGGAGGAAATTGGTGAAAACATTTTATGAGATAATAATTTTCCTACCAGGTGGACTGTCTTTTAGTAGTACAGGCCCTGCTCTTCTCCTGTTAGGGTTAGACATGCTCCCAAGCAGGCAAAAACCATCAAGTAAAGCATTGTTTCAGGGAGATAATATGTACTCGGAAACCTTGACGCTTGTGGTTTTAGGAAGCCATAGATTGACTTTTCTACTAGGACGTACAAATCTTTGTTGGGCTTCAAACTTATTTAATGTCCAAAGGAATAGTATAAGAAAGAAGGTTAATTAGTCTGGATTTCTATGTAAAACTTACGGTACAACTTACAGAGCATATGCTTTCTCTCCTTCTCTCTCTCTCTGGGATGTAGTCTATATCTACATGATAAGTAAAATGTGTATTTGTATTTCTATATCCATATATCTAATTCGTATCTTCCATGTTTGCATTTCATGTATATATGTATGTGTATATGTGTATGCTCTATATTTTCTTTTTTTTAATTTTTTTTTTTTTTTTGAGAAATAGAGAGCATGAGTGGGGCAGGGGCAGAGAGAGGGAGACACAGAATCTGAACCAGGCTACAGGCTGTGAATTGTCAGCACAGAGCCCAATGCGGGGCTCGAACTCATCAACTATGAGATCATGACCTGAGCCGAAATCGGACACTTAACCTTCTGAGCCACCCAGGAGCGCCTATATTTTCATTTCTTGACAGCTGAGGTATGAAAGATATCAGAAGAAAACCTCTTGGTAAATGTGTAGATTTGGCCACTAGCAAGATATTAGACATAATATAAATCTCATACTAAAAATGCCATCCCCCAAATACAAGGAGAATAGAACAATTATACCAGGGTGTGAATTCTAGCAAATTAAAAGAAGTATCTGTATGATCTATATTTCTAATTATCTGACAGACTGCTGTTAATAACTTTTCTGGAAGCCACAAGCACAGCAGTAGCACTTAATTATGATGTAGTCTTAAAATATAACACAATGCACTTTTTCTATGGCCTTCAAGATCACATTGGCAGCAAAGCCTACCATAATGAACTGTCCCGAAGCCTCAAGATGCTGTTTTCAGCAATTTTGCGTTTGAGTATTCAGATTCTACAGTGTGAGAAGTCTGACTTGAATGTGCTCCGCCACAGTAACTTCAGAATATTCACATTTTTCCTTTTCTTCATTTAAGGCCAGGTTCATAAAAAAGCATATGGAATATTGCACATAAATAGCTATCGTGAGCTAAGAACTAGATACAACCTCAAGATTATTCAGGACAGGCTGATGATTATTTTGCCCAGTGGATTTCTTTTTGCTGCGACACACACATTAAAAAAGGGCCTTCACATTTCCCATGGTTCTCAGTGGTGAACTCACCAGCCTATAATTAGCAGCGCACAGTTATTCAGTCATCTGTTTGCAGTCAAGAAAATACATCATTTGTTTTCTTTTGATATTTTGTTTCACATCATGTAAGCGTATGTCTAAAGCATTAATAAAATTGTAAATTACACATTTGAAGATTAGATCAGAGAAAATCTCTTAAACATTCTGACGTTCTCTGTAATTTTCTTCCTTTTGCAGATGTTGGACCCATTTTGCTACTTGTTTCATTTTAATCTGAAAAAGTCCACCAAAAGAGAGAAAAGGAAAAGTTAAGTCTTCCTAAAAAGGACTATTATGCTAAATACTAACTACCAGAATAAGTCATCATTCATGGGAATTAGAAGCAGCCCCCTTAAATGTGCCTATGCTATTTTTTAAGATTTAAGATATTTTACTTCAATTTTAATTCACCACTAACCTGTGTCACTTTTTAAAAATTATAGGAATTTTTTCCCACTCAGGTTTTTTTTTTTAATATATCAAGTGAGCACTTAACTGCTCTTTTTGGAGTCACTCTAGGGTGTTGCATTAATTTTAGCTGTAGGATAACAATAAAAAGTAATTTTAGTTAACCACAAGATAACTTAGGGGCCTCATAAATGAAAACACTTTTCTGAATGCCAGTTGTTGAAGATAGCCTTAACGTTCCCTCAGCGTGACTAACTTGAGACAGACTGCTTCATGGTTATAGGCCCCTCATCTCCCTATTCTTAGAGCATTAGCTTTAGAAAACTTGAAATTGTCAATTCTTCCCTGCCCCTTTGAGGTGTAAATCATCTCCTAGGCTCTTGCCAGTTTTGTATCTCAGGGATGTCTTTCTCAAAGACTTGGGAGCCTTCCCTTTGATATGTCATCATTAAGGGAGCTAAGGCACCCTCTCTCTAGAGTTCATGAGGGAGTAAGAGTCTAACTTTAATAGATAAATGCCAATTAGCAAACACAGATAGCCTAATCACATTGATGGATCCCCTTTCCCAGTGTCCTTCAGTACTTTTCTACTAGCTCATCCCAGTGCTTAAAACCTCTTTCACCTTTTGTTATGGTGGAGTTGAGTTCTTTCTTGCCTATTGTGGTTGTCTTTCATAAAGTCTTCCTTGCCTGTTTAAGTCTGTCTGGTGCATTTTTCCTAAGACATTATTTAGACTTCAAGTTTCCTGTAAGGAATCTGGATCAATGTAAATAGATTTTTTAAAGGGTTTTAGTGAATATTCTAAGACCTAGAAATGCCTTATCTACCTGCAATTACTGTGTCTTACCCTTTTAAACCATACTACATTTTTTGCCTACTTTTATCATTCATGGTGGAAATATTCCTAAAATGTAATAAGCCTATTTTTTTCTCAACATGAAGAAAACTTTGTTTCTCAAAGTGAAAATAGTTGTGTTTATGTGTGTGTGTGTGTGTGTGTGTGTGTGTGCGTGTGTGATTAAGCAAAACTACACGTGTTAAAAATTCAAACGGTGAAAACCAGAGATTAAAGGAATGTTTCCCAGCCTTTTCAGAAAGGCTGAGATTCTAGCCACCCTCCCCCATGAGATTTTAAAACCATGGATATATGGTATATCTGTTTATATACTGTGGTTTTTGGAATGCCATAAACCACTGTAATAGCCAAGATTTCTTTGCCCCTCAGGAACCAGTTTTTGCACTCATGGGGTGATAATGCTTGCTGAAAATGAATGGATAAAGCACAAAGTAAAAATCACCTAAAATCCCACAACACAGAGGTGACTACTGTTTGCATTTAGACAAACATCCTTGCATATATCTTAATATTTTATATCCTTTCTTTTATTCATTCTTCTACTTCAATAGCATAATGTAGAAATATTTCCATATTAATTTAGACGTCATCCTCTTCAAGTATGTCCCATAATTTATTTAATCGGTTACCTCTGGCACACCTTCTTTCTTTTTCTGTGTTGGAGTTTTAAGTAATGCTATGATCAATATCGTGCCACATCATCTTTACACATTTGATGAGATTTTTTGGTTGAAGATAGCGTATGATAACTTTATATAGAAAAATATAAAAAGTAGGCAAGAGAAAACAAACACATGATACCAGGATGTCTAAATGAACTAAACTACTATAAAAAATGCATAAAGATAACACATTCTTATAATGTATCTTAGATTGACAATGTTCTTTTAATTTGAGCATGATAAATGAGCTGAGTGCAGAAAAGAAGATTGCATTATATGTAAAATTTGGATGATGATATGTAGAATGTGTATTTTGTATATCATAAGGAAATGGTAGGTAGAAGCTTTATATTTAACAACAGAATATATTGTCTTGCACGTATAGTAAACCATTGCCCTACCACTCTTTCTTCCAAAAAAACTCCCCCAAACTGTTATTGGTGGGGAAAGGCGCATCTGTCCATAAAATTTATTTGTAAACACTTAGACTTTGTTTCTGTCCATATGTAACCATGTGGACATAGGCTGTCTATCATGTAAAGTAAGTAATTGAATTTCTCATTTTCTAAGCTCACAGTTTTATGTGTATTCATATCTTTCATTTGCCAGTTTTAAACTTAAATATATACTTTCATTTTATAAAACTAAAATAACCCTTGTAGAAGATGTAAGCAACAGCATGCAAATGAGCTCTTTGGTGCTGTTCTTAGGCAGTATTTACTCACTGTTCACCTTGTTGTCTACAAAACAGGGAAACGCATGATGTGATATCTTTAGAAATAATTTCTGGAGGTATAATTTCTGGACAAAAAAAGGCATGTCTTTTTATTTTTTTAAATAAAATTTCCGAACTATCTTCCAAAAAATGTTTGCCAGTTTACATTCCTTCATATTTTGCATGAGAAAACACTTGGGTAGTACCAATTTTTTAAATCTCTGCAACACTTATACACACAAGTGAATACCCAATATTGTTTTCATTTTATATTATTTAATAACTAATTGGGTTGAGTTTTTTAATGAGAATATTGACTATTTGTATTTTTTTAATCTTTTTATTTTAAGTTTATTTATTTATTTTGAGAGATAGAGAGGGAGAGAACAAGCAGGGCAGTGCCAGAAGGAGGGAGAAAGAGAGAGAATTCCAAGCAGACTCTACACTGACTGCTCGGAGCCCAATGTGGGGCTCGAACCCACAAACCGTGAAATCATGGCCTGAGATGAAACCAAGAGTCGGATGCTTAACCGACTGAGCCACCCAGGTGCCCCTTGACTATTTGTACTTTGAAAAGAGATTTCTCTGATCTTAGAACTTTCAGCAGGTTTTTTTTTTCTTTCTTTTTCATTTCTTATTAAACATATTATTACCCACAATATAATCATCATGTGTAATAATTTACTGAAATTTTACAGTCATGCTTGTGGGAACTCTATAGGACTCTGTGTCCTTTCATTTTACAAATGATTTTGCTTCCTTGTAAATTTACTCTTAAGTGTAAACGAAGTTTATGACAATTGTAGATATATTGATGTATATGACTTATTATTCATACATATTACTATTCTTAAAATGTATTTAATAATTTATGCAGAGGTGTTCAGAAAAAATAACATTTAAAATAATTGCAGTTCTTTCATGATCACAGGTATTTTTTATACATTTAAGGAGAACTCTAACATTCTCATGCGTTTTTTCATACTGAAAGTTAGAAGCTTCTCAATTCCCTTCACTTCTTACTTTTTCTCTATGGACTCTGAACTGACGTATTTGACTTTTTTTCATCTTTATCTTTTTTAAAAGTGTCATTAGACTGAGACAATATAGCATTTTTCTCTAAAGCGGTACTTTTAAAACAGATCTCTGCTTCCACTTAGGCTCATTTCACTTCTTTTTGGCGGCTCGTCACGTGAAGCAATACCTGTCTTCGTATGGGCACATTTTTGTTTTATGCCAACCACTGCCCATTTCTCCAAGTTTATTAATAAGACTTGTTACTGATACAGTTTACTCCAATGCTCATGTAAATTCTGATGTTTCCCCAGTATTTTGAATATGATAATCCATACCCAGAAAGGAAAATGAAAGCCAGTAATTGTGCTTTGGTTTTGATGACCCTTTTTTGAGAATTGTCTAAATAAGTTGACAGGATTTCATTAAACCTTATGGGGAATGAGGTACTGTTGCATAGGTAGACCTTAAAAACATCATGCTCCGTGAAAGAAGCAAGTCACAAAAGACCACCTATTGTACGATACCATCTGTATGAAATATCCAGAGCAGGCAAATCCATAGAGACAGAAAATTAATCAGTGGCTACCAGGAAATGGTGTGTGTGGGAGGACCTTCAGGAGGTACTCATTATTATTTTAATTTATATGTTATCTCCATAAATGCATTTGGACTTTTACTCAAATAGAATCGCATACCATACAATTTACTATTTTAACCAGTTCAGAGTGTAGAGGTTAGTGGATTTTAGTATCCAGTAGTCCCCTTCTTATCCATGGAGGGTACATTTCAGTACCCCCACTGGATGTGTTAAACTGTGGATAGTACCAAACCCTATATATGCTGTTTTTTCCTATAAATACATACCTGTGATAACGTTTAATTTATAAGTGAGGCACAGTAAGAGAGTAACAACAGTAACTAATAATAGAAAAGAACAATTATAATAACAATATACTGTAATAAAAGTAATGTGACTCAATTTTCTCTCAAAATCTTATTGTACTGTACTTACCCTTCATCTCATGATGATGTGAGATGATAAAATGCCTATGTGATGAGTTAAAGTGAGGTGAATGATGTAAGCATTGTGACCTAACATTAGGCTATTAGTGACCTTCTGATTATATGTCAGGAAAATCATTTGCTTCCAGAACATACTTGACCCTGAGTAACTGAGACCATCAAAAGTGAAACTGCAGGTAAGTCGGGGGGGGGACTACCGTATTCACATTATCCTGCAACCATCATCATTGCCTAATTCCAGAACATTTCCATTATTCTAAAAATAAACCCTATACCTCCCAGTCCCACTGTACTCCTACTTCCTGTCTGTATGATTTGTCTATTCAAAGAGAATCATACAAGAGGTGGTATTTTGTGACTGGCTTCTTTCACGTAGTACGTTTGTAAGGTTCATCCTTAGAGCTTATAGCAGTACTCCATTACATTTTATGGCTAAATAATATTCCATTGCACCAACGTAATACATACTGTTTATCCATTCATCATTTGATGTGCATTTGGGTTGTTTCTACTTTTTAGCCGTTAGGAATAATGCTCCTATGAAAATTTGTGTGCACATTTTTGTGCAAACATGTTTTGAATTCATGTAGGTATATACCTAGTAGTGAAATGGCTGAGTCATAGGTAACTCTGTTGAACTTTTTGAGGAAATACAAAACTGTTTTCCATAACAACTGTACCACTTGACGTTCAAACACTACAAATCATATGTTTATGGTGTATGAGGGCTCCAGTTTCACAACATGTATACTGACTTGTTGTTTTCTAGTTGTTGTGTTTTTTTTTAATTTTAGCCATTCCGGCGACTGTAAAGTGGTATCACATTATTATTTTGTGCATTTGTTTTTAAATTGCTCACAGTACAAATGCGTCTGTGCTTTAATGAATGAAATGCATGATATCAAAATTATATAACCATTCTTGATGCATGCTGTGTATCTCTTGGTGTGCTACAAGGAGTTGATGATTGTTCTGTATTATATTTATGAAAGAAAAAAAACTTTATGGTAAAATTGAGGATCAGATTATATGTTTTAGGCTTTAACCTAAATCACTTTTTACAGCTAATTATTTCAACCCCTGAAAATCTATCTTTATTAAATTTTCAAAAGTAGCTTTAAAAGAATTGTACTAATAGACTTCTATGTTAATGGACTGGCCACTCTGGCTCACAGTGCCTACTGTCTGTAGTGCCCAGAAAAGGGAGCCCTATAAATCATCCTTATTTATAACCTTTCTTGACCTGAAATTCCATTAGTGAGAGGAAAAAAGCAGCTTCTCATTGAAAAATATATTTACATAATATCAGTATATAAACCATCCTTTCAGGGTAAGTTAAACTCCACTAGAAATTTCATTAACTCTGTTAGACTGATAGTCATTAAAATAAATACGTCTTCATGAAACATTTTGCTTCCCTGGAGGCATGAGAATAAAATGATAAAACTAATTAAAACAATGGAGGGAAAGAGGGAGAAAGAAAATCACACTAACAGTATCTAGGTTTTAGATTTTCCTTATAGATAAACAAAAGTAATCTCTTTGATTTGGGTTTTATTATAATGATTTTAATCTCCTTTCAAAAGTGTTGTTCAAAATGACTTACTTTTGATAACAAAACTGAGACTCTTACTACTATCTCCTCAGGAATTCTCCTAATAGGGCATTTGAAAAGGCTTTTATTTTACTAGGTACAATGATCTTGCATGCATTTTTATTCAAGTACCTAGGAAGAAGCAGTTATGGCCAAGCTGGTAATTGACAAAAGTTGTGAGAACGTCTGAAGAAAAAAATGTAAAAGAATCCAAACATCTTACAACAATTTGCATACCCCCCTTTTCTTACTCATTGGCCTGGGAGATGACACCCAGAAGGGTGACAGAGAGGAGCAGGAACCTCCCCTTCTCTGTGATAAGTCCATAGGGAGAGCCATCTTCCAGGGATGGCTAAAACTTGTTAGTTCTGGTGGATAAAGACTTAAGCTGCTTGAAAGTGAAATTAAAATTTCCTGGAGTGACTGAGGGCAAAATCGTGAATTAAAGAGAGTTAACAAAGAAAATACACAGATTACTCTGTAAAGGTCCCAAATGAGATCTTAGATATTATATTACAATTGGAAGATACTGTGGTATTTAAAATTATTTCTGTGTTTCACTATTTTAATAAAATGTGTCATGTGTGTTGTATAATTGTTAAAGATTCTTGCTCTCTGTTCTTGATCTCTTTCATGAGAGTGATTTGTACTATGTAATTTTGGCAGAAATTTCTCCTAGTAGCAAGCAGAGGGTTTCACAGTAAAATTTTAAGATATGTATAAATATGTTAAAATTTTGTCTGAAAATGCACAATTTTTCAACCACAGCAAATATGAGAATTATTTTCTCTTTATTCTTTACTATATGTGCCAGCATTACTTGATCTGTGGGCCTTTTTATAAATCTCATGATGCCTCCCCACCCCCAAATTGTAACATCTCAGGTTTTACAAATTCTACATTCAGTTACTTAGTTACACAGTTATGTTAACAATACATAGTTATTAACCATTATTACTGAGACTGATTTATATCAAAATGATGCAAAATGAGGACACAGTTCCAATGTGCACGAGTTTCCATTAGCAGAGTACAATCATGTTATTTGTAGATAGGGACAGGTTTATCTCTTCCTTTCCCATCTCTATGCACTGTGTTGAATCAGAGTGGTGAGAGCAGATGTCATTGCCTTGTTCTTCATTTTAAGAGGAAAGCATTTGCTGCATTCTGTCTTTCACCATTAAGTGTAATGCTAGCTGCAGGTTTTTGTAGATGCACATGATCCAGTCGAAGATGCTCCCCTCTATCTCTCTATTCTTACTTTTCTAAAAGTTCTTATCATGTATGGGAATTGGTCCATTTCAGTTGCCAAATTAATACATGTAGAATTCCTCATAGTATTCTCTCATTATCCTTTTGATGTTTGCAGGGTTTGTAGTGACTGTGATTGTTTCATTCTTGATATTAATAATTGGTGGCTTCCATTTCATTGTCACTGCTACTAGAGCTTTGACAGTTCTATTGAGCTTTCCATAGAACATTGATTTTCTCAATTGCTTTTCTGTTTCAATTTCATTCATTTTTGTCTTTGTTTTATTGTTTTCTTCATTCAGCTTGCTTCGGGTTCATTTTGATATGTTTCTAGATTCTTCAGGTGGGAGTTTAGATTATTGTTTTGAGATTTTTTTCTTTTTTCCAACCTATGCGTTTAGTGCTTTCAGATTTCCTCTTAGCACTGGTTTGGTTTTATCCCATAAATGATTACAAGTTGTGTTTTCATTATTACTTAGTTCAATGTACTTTTTTAAGTTTTTATTTAAATTCCAGTTAGTTAACATACAGTGTAATATTTGTTTCAGGTGTACAGTATAGAGATTTAACACTGCGACACAACATCAGGTGCTCATCACAACAAGTACACTCATTAATCCCCTTTACCTGTTTAACCCATCCCTCCCACCTGCCTCCCCTCTGGTTCACTGTATTTTTGATATTCATGAAGACTCATTATTTGACTGATAAATTATTTAGTAGTGTAGTTTTTAGTTTCCAAATGTTAGCAGATTTTCCTATTGCTGTTAACTCATTTTTAGTTTGATTCCATGGTGGTCAGAGAGCACACTTTGTATGATTTCGTTTTTTTTTTTTTTAATTTGTTGAGGTTGCATGATGCAAGACATAGTCAATTTTGGTATGTGTCCCATGGTAACTTAAAAAGAATAGGTTTTCTGATGCTTTGTGTGGCTAATTCTATAAATGATCATTGCATACCATTGACTGATGGCATTCTACCAAGTCAGTAGATTTGAATCTCTAGTTCTTGAAGAATCGAACCCTATATACAGTTGGTGCTTAATAAAGGTTTGTTGGATTTCATAGACCTGCTGTACTTGTACCCTCATTTCTGTCATCTGTTGTCATCTGCCACGGGATTTGACTAGGCAGGCTATAGTGATAATGCTGCATAGCAAACAACCCAAAAGCACAGTTTGCTGTACCAATCATTTATTTCATAGTCACAGGTCTATAGCTTGGCTGTATTTTGACTGATTGTGTCTGTTCTTGCCTGATCTGTACTGAGCTCTGCTGGATTCCATGTTTTGGGTTAAATTCAAGTCTCTTCCTTATACTTTAATTTTTGGATCCATGCTGAAAGGAGCAGTAGCTTTCCAGAGCATATTCTTTACATGACAAATGATGAAAGGTCCAGGAGAGTTGGTAGAAATAGGGAATAACTCTCCAAGGCTCAGCTGATAATAGGCAGAGTATCACTTTCATCCATGTTCCATTGTCCAAAGGGAGTCATAACAATGTCTAAAGCAAATGTTTGAAAAGGATATGTGTACTCCCCCTACTCTGGTAGGAGTCACCTCAAAATTATAGGGCAAAAGTCATGGATGAATAATTCTATTACAGTGAGGGAGTGAAGAGTTAAGAAGCAATGGTCCAATTTACTTCTGATTTACTTTCTGGATCTGTAATACTTACTATCTTACACAGGGATGAAAATGAAAATTAACCCTTCGCATGAGAAGGTGGGGAATCTTTATTTGATTTATAAACTATAAAGGATATTTCCCTTTGACATACAATGAAGTCTTATACATTGTGTTTTGGAGAATCTGAAGAAATAGCTTTAGTCAACTAATGAGAAAGTACTTCAGAATATAGTTAATATTACATCAAAGGCAATGTATTTTTTATTTTTTATTTTTAAGTGTATTTATTTATTTTGAGAGAGAGAGAGAGAGAGAGAGAGAGAAACAGAGCAAGAGCATGACTGAGGGAGGGACAGAAAAAGAGAGAGAGAGAGCCAGAGAGAGAGAGAATCCCAAGCAGGCTCCATGCTCTCAGCACAGAGCCCAACACAGGGCTCAATCCCACAACTGTGAGATCATGACCTGAGCTGAGATCAAGAGTCAGATACTTAACCAACTGAGCCACCCATTTGCCCCAAAGGCAATATATTTTCAAATCTAGACTATATTTTCTAATTCTTTTGGTTTGGAACTATAGGTGGGTATTTGGTTTGGATAATTTTGGGGGGGGGGGAATCCTTTGTAAGCTTGCACAGCTAAGCTAGATACAGTAACCTAAATAGAGTTCCTCTTTATCAGTTTGACTTGTGTGTGTGCATATGAGTGTGTTTGTGTGTGTGTGTGTGTGTGTGTGTGTGTGTGTGTGATGAAACATATGTACTTGCCATTTATTTTTGGAAACCTTCTAAGGTGTCTATGAGTTAGAAATATAGAGACTATTTAGTATCTTTCTGTTGGTCATCACAGAATACTATAGGATGATACACGTCCAGGATTTTTCAGGTCACAATTTGAATTTTATTTGAAGAGACACAATAGTCATTAAAAATACAACAAAGAAAACTCTGGGGACAGAATTCTTAATTTAAATCCAGAACAGGCATGTGGCACCTGGTATTTCATGTACTCACAGAGTGACAGAACTTTTCTTACCAGTGCGGAATAAAGGAAATGGTTTCTCAGAGTCTGTTCGGGGTACTAATTGGTTGTAGTTGAGGCAGGAGTTTTAATGAAACAGACACTTGTTCTCCAAGAATTGATCTGGGACCACCAACACATTAACAGACTATTGAACACATAACAAGCAAGTGATGATTTGCAATCAGTCCTTGTCAGATTGGTTTCAGTTAAAACCTTTAACCCAGAACACAGGGATGACCTCATTATCAGTTTTCTTAGGTCAAGATCAAGCAAAATTAAGAGTCATATTTAAAAAGTATTTGTGTTTGCAGGCATTCATGTGAGTGACATTTTAAACACAATTATCAGAACAAAATAAATGCAGTTGAATTAGAATTCAATTAGAGCCTTTCCAACATATGTCAAATATAAAGGAACAAATTTCACTGGCAAATGAAGGAATGAAGGAAACATTTTAGAACACATTTATTGTTATCTGAATTATATAAGTTGCAAGGAAAGGACATCATTGAAATATTGGTATTAAATAAACTTTAGGGTTACCTGGGTGGCTCAGCCAATTAAGCGTCGAACTTCAGCTCAGGTTGTGATCTCACGGTTCGTGGGTTTGAGCCCCACATCGGGCTCTGTGTTGACAGCTCGGAACCTGGAACCTGCTTCACATTCTGTGTCTTCCTCTCTCTCTGCCCCTCCCCTACTCACACCCTGTCTGTCCTTCTCTCTCTCTCTCTCTCTCTCTCTCTCTCTCTCTCTCTCTTAAAAATAAAATAAGCATTAAAAAGTTTAAATAAACTTTAAGGTTGTTATATTTGTTCTGATTTTCCCTTGCATAACATTTTCTGATTCTTTGTAATATAACAATAAGCAAAATGTAAGAAATTCAGCTTTGGATGTGTCTGCAGTTATTGCAGTTATGTTCTTATCTAGTGATATCTGTGTTATAGCTCCCCTCTCTCAACTTCCTTCATTGTTGTTTTACCTCCTCTCCTTTTCCCTTCCATGATTATCTACTTTTATAACTTTAACAATCAGTGACCCTCTATTTCTTCCAGTGCCCTCTCTTCCAAAGAACAGACCTCATATGCCTAGCTATTTACTGCAAGTGTTCATGGGGACATCTCCATGTTGCCTCAATATCTGTCCTCTTTTGTTTCTCATCCTCTGTCTGCTGTCCCCTTCCTTCATATTAAACCACAAAAAAAAATCAATTCATCGTGTCTTGGTTTGACATTAGTTTATTCTGCCACCTATGTCAAAAATTTCTATCATCTTTGATTCTTGCCTGTCTCTTAACTCGTTTTCATTTGGTATCTGACCAAATGGGTAAGGAGAAATTGACATCTGTGACTGTTTTCCAGAGTGTTAACATTTCATCATTAATTATCTTAGTGGCCTTAATTCTAACCTGATTCATAGTTCCATGGATTCTACCTGCTGATTCAAATACTTATGCCTAATGCATAGGCCAAAAAAGGTAAGCACATGACATATGGTCCTTGGCAGACATTTCATTTGACCTTGACATTCTCTCCTGATGTTCCTAGACATGACTTCAAAATTCAGTAGTGTCTCAGAAAGTCAAAATCAGTACAGTATCATTGGCACAGTATGAAATCTGTCTGCAGTCTTGGCCTGCATTACTATTATACCGTGTAAAATGCTCTTCTTGTCTGCTGTTAATTCCACTCTGAATATATTATACAAACTTTGATCAGATAAATCTGCCTGAAGCACACTTCTCCTTGTGTCATTTTACCATTCCACATGGATATAATCATCTGTATATGCTGGGATGTGGAAATGCTTGGGAAGTCCTGAGTAATGAATTGGCATGATTATTGCTTCATGACCTGTGTCTCAGAACTCATTGGTGCTAATTTTGGAAGGTCTCCAGAGTTAAGTTGGGAAGAATAGTTCTCTTCTTGAAAAGCAGAACTCTCTTGTTACTGTTTGGGGTGGAAATTTTCTCTCCTGTGGTTCCTCACGTGAATGATCCCACCTGCTTACTTTTACGCACAAAATCTGCACATCTTCCAGTTAGCTGATTACATCCACCATTTTGTTTTAGTATAAGAATGGACTCTTTCCTCCACCAGTCATTTTGGTGGGATTTCGTTGAGAAAAAAAGAAAAACGGATGTTCTTAGTCCAGAATTTTATATATTTTTAACATCTTTATTTTGAAACAGTTTTCATCTTAGAAAAAGTTCTGAAAATACCATATAAAGTTCCTGTGTACCTTTTTTCCAACTTCCCCAAATTTTAACAAGTTATATAATCTTAGTGCAGTTATCAAAATCAGGAAATTGACATTTATTCAATACCATTAACTAATCTACAGATTAGTCCTGTTTTGTAAAGGGTAATGTTTAACAGTGTATTCACCATATTTATCCAAAGTTTTATTTCTCCTTAATTTAAAACAAAGAGATATAGCACTTAGACACAGTGATTGATCTTAATATTGGTAAGTGAAATAATAAAAGACCCTAATATATTTTTTTCATTCTATTCCCATTTCTAAAAATTGTTTACATGTAATATTTTATTTATATAATTAATATTTATCTAAGTTCACTCTTTGTATTGCAAAGAACAGCCTCTACCTTTATGTGATCAATCATCTGTAAGGCTTTATTTTTTGCAACCTAAAGAGGAAAAACTCTTAGGAGAATGTCACAGAAATCCATGCACAAGGACCAAAATGTAGTGTGTTTCATTCAAACTTGCACTAAGGCCTACAAATTTGTTAGGAAATGAGGGTCTTTCTATGTCTATCCATCTCTGTGTCTGTCTTTCAGTTTCAATGGTCACAATTCATCTTATGCCATACTCGATAGGATTGTTTTTCATTTCTCTGTATATATTTCATGTTCTCTCTTGTTGAGACCTTTTTATCTCCTTACAAATGGCCTCATAATGGCCACCATAGTCAAAGTAGATCATCTTTAAGCTCTATTATTCACCATAGCCTGAACACTCCCCTTTGTGATTCTGTTTAAGTCCAAAAGAGGACTTGGCTGAATCCAACTTATTTGGGGATGGTAGGGCGAGGCCACATATGTTGAGTTGTGTATAGGTGCTTTCTACTCCCTTATGTCAAGTCCTTAATCCTTACTAAGCCAAAATAACTGTACATTTAGTTTTTGCTACGCAACAACCAATCCCCCAAATACAATAATCATTTGTTCACAGTTCTGTGGGGTCGTCGATTTGGGCTGGGCCCAGCTAGGATGGTCTGATTCTGCTTTGTGTGAGGTCACCTGGGCCTATTGCTATGTCTGGGACCTCAGCTGGTGTGAATGAGCTTTTCTCCTTATGTGCTTCTTCATCTTCAAGAGGGCTAGCCCAGGATAATTCATATGTAGACAGATGGGGTTCCAGAAGCAGCAAGAGGGTGCAATCTCCAATACAGAGGCGCTTTTCATGTCTGTCCTTGTGTCATTTTTGCTAATGTCTCCTTGACCAAAACAAGTTATATGGCCGAGCCCAAATACAAGGCATGAAGAAGTAGATTTTACCTCCTGTTAGAACTTGTGGCATCAGATTGCAAAGGGATACATTGCAGAGTTTGAAGAATTTATGGTCTTTTTTTAATCTATCATACTCATCTAGGAAAATGGGGTGGGATCGTGTAGATCATAACATTTAAGGACAAAAGGGGATGTTAGCAAACATTTCCCCAGTTAGGCTTGTGAATAGGTAGCTGCAGAATATGGTTAAGATAGTGAAGTCAGAGGGTGCCATACTTCATTTGTATTCATGCAATCAGTTTTCTTAATGATCTCAACAGCAGAGTCATGAAATTGTTTGAGGCAAGTATATAAGTAAAAAATGTACAATCTATCTACAGCCAATTCTTTGGTTATAATCTAATTAAGACTAGATAGCAATGACTGGAAATCATGTTTCCTGATGTCCTTCTGTAGCACAAGCAAATTAAAGATGTGTTACACTTCCCGGTGTGAAAGAACCCCCATAGAAAAAAAACAAAACACAAAAAAGACAAAAACACCGTCACAATTAACACTAATTGGAGTTGGTACTGGCAAAAAAAGATAATTAATTCTAGCTTGCTTTTATAGTTGCCCTCATGGGTTGAAGCCGAAGCACATCTATTGGTTTTGCTTGAAATTTGCCCTGGTACTGCCCACACTGTGCTTTTATAGTGGGTAAATAGAAACAGTAAATTCCCAGTACCTAATGTGTCACTGTACAAAAATAGACAATCTGCTTATACATATTCATGTGTACCTCTGTTTTCTGGAATATTCTTTAGATAGAAAAGTTAGAATTTGACACATCCATGAAACAGAGTTCATTATGAGGTCAACACGGTGTTCTACTTCCTTTTGTGCCCTGAAAGGTACACCTTGGTTCTGAAAAGCATAATAGACTTTTACAAAGTGAATACTCTAGTCTCCACTGTCTTAGATTCGCTCTTGTGAAGAGAAGGGATCCCACTAGTGAGCAGAAAATCAATTGCTAACTTTCTGGAGCTGCATTAAGTTTTACTTACCAGTAGGATACCATTATCTCTTTTGGAACCTTGCTGGCTTAGCCATTAACTCCCTTTTCACAAACAGGGTCAGACCTTTGCTGCTTCTGAGTTAGAAGTTTTATACATTATACATAAACGTGTTTGTTTTTAGAAATGGAATTGCATGTAGAAATGTTTTGGCATTTTGTAGAGATAGCTGTTATCAAAGAAGGCCTGCAATGAAGTAGACTATAATTGACCTCTACCCAGTCTATTTTATGGCTGCATTTACATTATAGTCTCTTTAAAGTTATTGCAGTGGTTTCACGTGTTTAATATAGCTATTTAAGTTCGCTTGAGTGAGTTACTTTACTCTCTGTGCTAGTTCAGACATGTGGGCCTTGAAAAGCATGTGTCCTAAGGCTTGGATTTCTGTGTTAAGTAGGAGATTGATCCTTTGATTTAAAAAGGAAAACAGTCACTTACTATGATATAATTCCTCTAATGAAGTTGCTGTTCTTCCAGTGTCCTTTATTAATTCCAAAATCAATTTTGAAACTACTTTGCTATCTTTTAATACTTTCATTGTACTAAAACTATAGAAAATTGTTTCAACTGAGAGAAGGTTGAACTAGGAATAACTACCACTTAAGTGCTACTTTTAGTTTGAGATAATAGTTGAAAGCAGTAAAACTGTCTGAAATTTATAATATAGTATCAGATGGTTCTCAAGATCTATTGCCCTATATAACGTTTTAATTAGAAAACTCACATAGAAATTTTGACCCTTCAGAACAAAGGCATAGTTTGAAAACCAAACAAAAAGCAGTGTGGTTTAAATGTTGAAGAATTGTGAGCTGTTAAAAGTGTCCCTAAGTGTGGCTTCATTTTATGTGTGTACGTCGTTTTATTACATCTGTGATTAAAAACACAAGCAAACGAGAACTTTTGACAAGCATGTTTAATACTCTGTTTTTAATGAGTCATGTTACATATTCTGACTCCTAAATTAGGATGTATCAGACAGTAAGATTATTCTACTTAAAAACTTAAAAAAAAAAAGAAGAGGCAAAAAGGACTGATAAGTGCTGTGTTCTGAATCATCTAAAACTAAGAACCAGTTTTAGTTCTAATAATTCCCAAAACTTGACTAAACCATATATAGTCTGGTGACTAAGGAACAATGGATCTCTCGATCTCAGGTTTCCTTTCTGCAAGACTGTACTTAGAATGCTTGTTTAGACTTAACAGTGCACCTGAGGGCCCATAGCAGTGGACATATTAATCATCATTTCACAACATACAAGTGGTTATACATGTAGTATGCTCTGGGAGAAACTGCTTATACTTTCTTACATACTATTGCCGTTTTCACAAAAGACCATACCAAGTCTCATTTGGAATGCTCTCAGAACATTTAAACCAGCGATATGATGGAGTGAGCCAGTTTATACCAACTCACAAGAGCTTGACCAATGCTCCCCATCACATCCCTCCCCAGGCAAAACTGTTGTTAAACATTCATCAGCACACCACTGAGTTTTAAACTATATATAGTTTTATTTTTTTAAGTTTATTTATTTTGGGAGAGAGACAGAGCGAACAAGGGAAGGGCAGAGAAAGAGAGGGAGAGAGAGCATACCAAGTGGGCTCTCCACCACCAGTGTGGAGTCCGATGCAGGGCTTGAAATCATGAACTGTGAGATCATGATCTGAGCCAAAAGCAAGAGTGGGACACGACCCACTGAGCCACACGGGCGCCCCTGGACTGTGTGTAGTTTTAAAACAGAATCTACATAATCTCAATTGGAATGAATACTTACCTTTTAAATGTTCTTGCTGTGAACTCTCAGTGTAAGTTATACAAGTCAACTAAACATTTATAAAACTTGTTTATCTTGAAAAACCATGATTCCACTAGTGCATGTGGAAACCCTGTTACTCCTCCAAAGAGAGATGCTTCATCTCGCGTATAAAAACAAAATCTCCGGTTGGTTAGTTTTCATTGTAAAGCTGCCTTTCACTGTTTCGTATTGAGGCAATTATGTGAGCCTCGTATTAAAAAAAATTTTTTAAATGTTTAATTGCCTTCCAAAAGGAAGCAACATAATTTACTTCCTCAAAGCAGGGACATGATTTTCAGTGTTTATCCCCAAAGTATAGTTTCTATATGTATTGTAATTGTCCAAGAAGCAGTTTTCACAATAAGATCCCTTGTAATTACCCAGAATAATTTGGTATCTGAAGTATTGAGATTAATGAGTGAAAAAGGGTTGTAAGTCACAGAGCTTTGCTGTAACATTTTCTGTTTCACTGTACTGTAGGATTCAATGAAAGGTAGGTGTATCATCTCATGGAGTTTATGATAGCAATTATTAGCGAGTTCTCTCATGACATCATTTCACGTAAAAAATCCAAACTTAGGGGGTGCCTGGGTGGCTCACCCCACCAGTTAAATGTCTAACTCTTGATTTCAGCTCAGGTCATGATCTCACGGTTCTTGAGATCGAGCCCCATGTCGGGCTCTGTGCTGACAGCATGCAGCCTATTTGGGATTCTCTCTCTCTCTCTGCTCCTCCTCTGCTCATGCTGTGTCATGCTTTGTCTCTCTCATTCTGTGTCTGTCTCTTTCTCTCTCTCTCTCTCTCTCTCTCTCAAAATAAATAAACATTTAAAAAACTCCAAACTGAGATTAATTTAACTAAAACAAACTCTTCCTTTGAGCTCCAATAGCACAATTCTTTTATAAGAACTATCTCTCTGCAATATGATTGCTGAATTACTCATCTGTCAACTCCTTGATAATAGAAAACATAGCATATATTGTATGTCACTATGAGAGATTAGGTCTCTGACATATAGGAGTCACCCACCACCCATTTGAAGAATAAATGAGTTAATACTAAGGGCAAAGATTGTTGGCAAAAATAAGAAGTCCATGCATTAATGAAATGGAATACCCAGCATATACTTGAATCGTCAGGGAAGACTCCATTTCATTGGTAGGACTTCCACGAACACTGAATTTATATATGGAAAGGAGAGCAAAGTGGTCTAGGCAGGGGAAAATGCATAAGCAAGGTTGCTGAGGTGTAACTAATGCATTTGAAGTTCAGTAATAGTCCAGTTCAGTTGGAGTCAAGACTCGTAAAAGTTAATTCTGGAGACTGAGAGGAGCGTTGGAGTAACATCGGGTCAAAGGGGAGGTTGCAAGTTTATCCTATTGGTTATGGGGAACCGCTGAGATTTTGCCAATATATTTAATTCAGAAAGATTCCTTTGAAATAGATTGTGACAGGGTGAAATTACAGTTGGTGAAAAGTGAGAAAACCTGAACTATTAGACTGTTAATGCTATGAAATTCAATGTTATTTAAATGTGCCCTCATTCTCCCTGCCCAAATCTATAAATAATTTTAAGGCAAAATTATTCTCAAATACTAAATTGTTTTAGACTTCATTTCTAGGAAAAAGTAATACTTACAAATTCTATGTCCATATTACAGTGGTCGAATATAGCAAAGACTCAGCTTTATCCCCAGCCAATACAAATCCATTGATTAGAACAGTCAAAATGTGAAGAATCAGATTCAAAATCTGAATCTTAGTTTGCTTCCTTATGGAAGGCACCTAAACATATATATAGACCATGCACTGGATGGTTAAGAAATGCAAAAACTTAAACATGTTTTTAACTATTTCACTTCTCAAAAGTAATTAGTAATACCTAACATTTGCCAAGCAGTACTGTATGTTGAGTCTAGAACTTGTTATTTGCAGGTGTCTTAGCTCAGGCTGCTAGAACAAAATACCATGGCATGTGTATACCACATCTTCTTTATCCATTGAAAGACACTTAGGTTGTTTCCATATCTTGAGTCTTGTGAATAATGCTGCGTTAAACACCATAGGAAAGATAGCTTTTTGATATCCCGTTTTCATATCATATACCCAGAAGTGGGACTGGTGGATAATATGGTTGTTTTATTCTTAATTGTTTTGAAGAACTTCCATACCATTTTTCATAGTGAGTAACCAATTTACATTCTCACCCACAATGCCCAAAGGTTCTCTTTATTCCACATTCTCACCAACACTTCTTATCTCTTATCCTCCTCATAATAACCATTCTAACAAAGTGATACGATGTGTGTGTGTGTGTGTGCGTGTATACACACACACACACACACACACACACACACACACAATGGAATATTATTCATCCATGAGAAAGAAGAAAATCCTGCCATTTGTGACAACATGGATGGGCCTTGAGGGCCTTATGCTCAGTGAGATAAACCAAAGAAAGACAAATATTATAGAGTATCACATATATGTGGAATCTAAAAAAGCCAAAATTGTAGAAGCAGACTACAGTGGCCATTACTGGGGGCTGGGGAGTGGGGGAATTGGGGAAATGTGAAAAGGTACAAATTTGCAACTATAAGATGAGTTAGTCCTGGAGATGGAATGCATAGCATAGTGATTGTAGTCAGTGATATACTGTATTATATAGTAGATCTTATTTAGATCTTGCTAAGAGGCAAGATCTTAAATGTTCTCACCATCAAAAAGAAATAATAATTGTGTGACATGATGGAAGTATTAGAAGCAAAAGTGATGATCATATTGCAATATCTGTGAGTTCGAGCCCCCCGTCACTCTCTGTGCTGACAGCTCAGAGCCTGGAGCCTGTTTCGGATTCTGTGTCTCCCTTTCTCTCTGCCCCTCCCCTGCTCATGCTCTGTCTCCTTCTGTCTCAAAAATAAATGTATCAAATCAGAACACTGTGAACCTTAAACACATAATGTCATATGTAATTGTATCACTATAAAAATAATAAAAATATGCATTTTAAAATTCCATTGACTGGGTGGCTTAAACCATAGACATTTGTTTCTCACAGTTCTGGGAGGCTGGGAAGTCCAAGACCAAGATGGTGGCAGGGTTAGTTCCTGGAGAGGATCTGTAAGCTTCCTAGCTTACAGATGGCAACTTTCTCACTGTGTCTTCATATCACAGAGAGAGAGAGCTTTGGTGTCTCTTTATTTTCTTACAAGGTCACAAATCCCATCACAAAGGCCTAGTCCTCATAATCTCGTCTACACCTAATTATCCGTCAGAGGCCCTACCTCCAAGTACCATCATATTGGGGGTTAGGGCTGCAACTTATGAATGGCGGGGCAGGGGAGGGGGGACAAACATTCAGTCCCTAACAATAGGTATTATCTTATTTAATATGTACAACAATTTGGTGAGAGGTGCTATTCTTCCTGTTTTGTAGATAAGGAAACCAAAACAGAAACAGTTAGGTTTCTCGCCCAAGATTACTGGCTTTTTGGTTGCAGGGTTGGGAAACAGCAGTGATTTGAACTTGCATTCCTATGAATGATCCTTTTAACCTTTTCTCTGGCTCAAAGCGTAGAGTATTGACAGTTTAACGCTACCAGGGTGGCAGAAATGTATAAGAATGAGTGTGAGAGGGTGTCTGTATCTGCGAGTGAGAGGGTAAGAGAGAAGGAGAGAGAAAAATAGGTATAAAAATAAGTATAATAGTACCTTGGCATTTTCACTATGAGGTATGGGTATGTTGTTGTAGAGGTGTGACTACAAGGAGTGATTGAAATCTGATTCTTTTAAGCATGAGCACCAGGTATTCTTTCTGCTAACTCCCACAGCTCTTCTAACAGCAAATCTGGATAGTGAGACACATCTTGCTCAATCTCAATCGGCTCCATGGGTGGAGTGCTACCAGTAATGTATCCCGTTTCTTCCAGGAATCTCCCCTTAACAGTGAAGAAACAGTTTTGCCATATTGACCAATAAAGAAAGTGTGATTTAAATGAGTAACTTATGCATACCCATACACACAGAGAATATAAGGAGAAATAAAATAATCTTATTTTATAAAATGCTTCGGTTATGTACCAGTGTTCTGACTATTGAAAATAAGAACATATTTAATTGACTCAAGTAAAAAAGAAAAAAAAGACGGGGAAAGAAATAACAAAAAATGAAAGGAGAAAATAGTCAGGGGAAGAAAGCTACATTAAGGGAATTCTCTTGACAGCTGGTATTCTTTTTAGCTTTTCTAATTCTCCTTTCTTGACAATATCAGCAACTTTACTATCATAAACTTAATGACTTGGGAAATGCAAACTGGTTAGAAAGTGTCAAGGTAGAAAGGAAAATTTCTCATATTTTTGCTTTCTAATGAGGGCTTAAGTTGACAAATCTAAGTCTATTTTAGCATAATGGGAAGATATGTTATCAATTAGGAACATTTAGGTAATGTTGGAGTAAAGTTTTTCAGCAATTTACAATCCAATAAATGCTGAGATGGCTGCAGTGTGCTGACAGGATACGACAGATTTTTAAAAGATACCAGGAGGGGAAAGACACAAATGCACACACATACATTTACAACTGTGTGATAGAGTGGTGGGCAAACTTTTTCTGCAAAAGGCCAGAGTAAATATTTTAGGCTTTGCAGCCAGATGGTCTCTGTCACAACTACTCATCTCTGCTGTTGTAGCATGAAACCACCCACAGACAATAATACATCATCAAATGAGCATGGCTGTGTTCCAATAAAACTTTATTTACAAGAATAAGGAAGGAGCTAGAATTTTCCCACAGACCATAATTTGTTGACTTCTGATCTAATATAATAATATATATTCATATATTAGATATAGACGGATAGCTTCACCTAGCAAGCAGTAGAAATGGGTGTATGTATAAAGCTCAAATAGCTAAATGCATATCAAATCATTCAGTGTCTTTTTTTTGAAAAAAAAATTTCTATATATTATACTTTTCTGAAACAACTATTTTATATTAATGTTTAATTCAAGTGAAAGTCATTAAAATGAAGTGGCATCTTCATATTCAAAACTGCCTTAAATATATTCATGCTTGTCAGAGCTTTAAATAGAATCTGTGAACAATGCTCATAAAATATCTCCTGAATTATGTCAAATCAATTTGGAAACTAATTGCAGAATATTTATTTACCACTTCCTGTACATGATTAAGTTGCCAATATTTGTGTATAATAGCAAATTAGTGAGCCAGGTGGGGGTGGTATTTATATTAAGGAGTCACAGTGACATGGGTAAGAAACAGTCAAGCTCATAGGAAGCAAGTACAAAAAGGGGAAATCTTTTCACGTACAAGAAGGCTTATGGCTGCGTCTACCTATGCCTGATAGGTTAAAAAAAAACGGAAAATTTTTTAAAAACAGTGTAATTATAATTTTACAGTGATCTGGGATGTAGACTCGTATTGTTCTATGAATTAATCTCTAAGGAATCATTTAGGAATTTTAACTGGTTCTCTCTGGGGGTGCCTGGGTGGCTCAGTCGGTTAAGTGTCTGACTTTGGCTCAACTCATGATCTCACAGTTTGTGGGTTCGGGCCCCGCATCGGGCCCTGTTCTGACAGCTCGGGGCCTGGAGCCTGCTTTGGATTCTGTGGCTCATTCTCTCTCTGCCCCTCCCCCACTTGTGCTCTGTCTCTCTCTGTCTCTTAAAAATAAGTAAATAAATGTAAAAAAAATTTTTTTAACTGGTTCTCTCAGTTTCTTTCTACCTCTATCTATAACTTTATTCTCTCTATCTATATCTAACCTTTTATACAACGCCATAGATACTGTTCCATCAATTTGGGAACACAGTGATGTTAAAAAAAACATTTTTGAAACCAATGGTCCAGATTAACATCAGTTTCCATTTTTGTTTTTCATTGCTCAGATCTAAATTGTATTTGCTTAAAAAAAAAGAAAATAAATTTAAAATTAAGGAGGAAAATAAACTTAATCGATGTGATATTTTCCATTCATTCTATACTTTATTTTAATAAAGACAGTGTACAGATTTGAATGCAGCTTTGTTCTAAGGCTTTTTATACATACCAGGATATGAGTTAATGTTGGTTAAAAGAAGAAGAGGAACACTTGTCATGGAAAAAGTTATGCAATTAGTCAAAATCAAGATGACAAAATAAGAAATATCAAGTAGTTAAATATAACCTGGGAGTTTTGAAAACAAGGTAACAAATTGATCTCAAGTGCTTAAAATCCCTCACATCTAAAATGGTAAAGCTATCATAAATAAAGCAGCATTACATTTACTATTTTAAATATTAAATTTTAGGATATGTGTATAATTTGCTTCACTTAAGTTGCCTCTCTTATCCAATTATTTCTCTGTAGGTTTTAGATTAATTTTCCAGAGCTGATTTTTGGAGCTATTTTTTTTCTTTCTATATGCTTTTTTTTCAAGTTTTTCTTTAAATTCCACTAAGTTAACATATAGTGGAATATTAGTTTCAGGTGTGTAATTTCCAGAGATGATTCTTACTCACGTCAAGGCAGTAAATTTTTGGTGTGGAAAATGTGCCCACTTCAGTACAGTCACTTATTACACATGTGTGAAATATATTGCAACAGGGCATTGGGAAAAATGTCTCCTTGGAATATGAGTCCCCTTGAAGCTAATGCCAGGGAATATTAGCTTTCATTTATTTATTTAAGAAACAATTGGGAGGAGTGGAGCAAGAGTTTTGTGACTTCGCAGTCGATTCCAGAAATTCTACTAGCAATATGAAACATGACATACTTTATTTTCATGGGTAGTCTATCTTTCTTAACATTTGGTTTGAAGATACTTCAAGGTAGGGATCACCTTCTCTGGATCAATGAGGGCAGGAATTATTGTCTGTTTCATTCTCAGCTGTATCATAACCTCCTACAACAGTACCAGGCCCAGAGTAGATGCTCAATAAATATTTTTCACTGGAAGAATTAAGCTTTATATTGCCAGCCAAAGCTCAGAACAAAGCCATGGTCAGTACTCAACAAGTGCCTATTAAATTAAGTGGAAGGAGCAATGTGAAATAAAGAGCTAGTACTATGTCACTCCCCACAATGGGTCTGAGAATTCACCCTAGTAAAGCTGTGGAGTATGTCCCCTGAGAATGTATACAGCTTCCTTTCTTCTCCACATAATGAGAAGGTTGTTGTAATATAAATGCTGTAAGAATAGTCAACCTTTACTTAATATTGTCTTCATATATGACTATATGATTATACTCTAGGATGCCATTAACTAGGAAGAAAACTCCAGGAAGCATAAATACTTAGATTTTTTTTTTTTTTTTTTTTTTTTTTTTTTTTTTTTTTTTTTTTTTTGGTTCTCATGTTTTATAGTCTGGTTTCAGTATTAGTGAGAAGTTACCAAGAAAACAATTATACCAATTTCTTTAGCCACAGCATTTTACAGGGAGAAATATTAGGATTGTTGACTTTGAAATGATTGTAAGATCATCCTCACTAGTAGGTCACAATGCAATGGCTTTCAACCCTGCCTTCAAGGAGGCATCACCTGGAGAAGCTTCTAGAAAATTTTCTTTTCAGACCCAAATCCTACCTTTAGAGATTACCCACTGGTACCTGAATATCTGTATTTTTTTAAAGCAATTCAAGTGACTGTACTGTGTAATTATGGTTGAGAGAGTCTTGTGGTCTTGAAACTGCTTTCCTCAAATAATTCTAAAGGAATTTCAAAAACTATGTAATCTCTCCTGTGTTTTTGTTTTTAGTTTATTTATTTATTTTTGAGAGAGAGACAGAGACAGCAGGTAAAAGGAAGAGAGAGAGAGAGAGAGAGAGAGAGAGAGAGAGAAAATCCTAACCAGGCCCCACACCCAACACAGAGCCCAGTGTGGGACTTGATCCCATGAACCATGAGATCAAGACCTAAGCCGAAATCAAGAGTCAGACACTTATCTGACTGAGCCACCCAGGCACCCCTCCTGTGTTTTAAATATAAAACATTTTGGGGCACCTGGGTGGTTCAGTCAGTTGAGCTTCTGACTTTGGCTCAGGTCACGATCTCACGGTCTGTGACTTCAAGCCCCACGTCGGGCTCTGTGCTGACAGCTCAGAGCCTGGAGCCTGCTTCAGATTCTGTGTCTCCCACTCTATATGACCCTCCCCTGTTCATGCTCTCTCTGTCTCAAAAAAAAATAAACATTAAAAAATTTTAATATAAAACATTTCATCATATATATGTTTTTTAATATTTTTTAATATGAAATTTATTGTCAAATTGGTTTCCATACAACACCCAGTGCTCCTCCCAACAGGTACCCTCCTCAGTGCCCATCACCCACCCTCCCCCCCCTCCCATGCCCATCAACCCTCAGTTTATTCTCAGTTTTTAAGAGTCTCTTATGGTTTGGCTCCCTCCCTCTCTTTTTTTTTCCTTCCCCTCCCCCATGGTCTTCTGTTAAGTTTCTCAGGATCCACATAAGAGTGAAAACATATGGTATCTGTCTTTCTCTGTATGACTTATTTCACTTAGCATAACACTCTCCAGTTCCATCCAGGTTGCTACAAAAGGCCAGATTTCATTCTTTCCCATTGCCACATAGTATTCCATTGTGTATATAAACCACAATGTCTTTATCCATTCATCAGTTGATGAACATTTAGGATCTTTCCATAATTTGGCTATTGTTGAAAGTGCTGCTAGAAGCATTGGGGTACAAGTGCCCCTATGCCTCAGCACTCCTGTATCCCTTGGATAAATTCCTAGCAGTGCTACTGCTGGGTCATAGGGTAGGTCTATTTTTAATTTTTTGAGGAACCTCCACACTGTTTTTCCAGAGCAGCTGCACCAGTTTGCATTCCCACCAACAGTGCAAGAGGGTTCCTGTTTCTCCACATCCTCTCCAGCATCTATAGTCTCCTGATTTGTTCATTTTAGCCACTCTGACCGGCGTGAGGTGGTATCTGAGGGTGGTTTTGATTTGTATTTCCCTGATGAGGAGTGACCTCATGAAGATAACTTCTGCACTGCAAAGGAAACAATCAACAAAACTAAAAGGCAACCAACAGAATGGGAAAAGATATTTGCAAATCATATATCAGACAAAGGGCTAGTATCCAAAATGTATAAAGAGCTCACCAAACTCCACACCCGAAAAACAAATAATCCAGTGAAGAAATGGGCAGAAAGCATGAATAGACACTTCTCTACAGAAGACATCCAGATGGCCAACAGGCACATGAAAAGATGCTCAACGTCACTCCTCATCATATATTTAAATGGTCTCAAAGAATATAAGATCCTTTGTGTCACATGTGCTACGAATACATGAGGAATGACTTAAAAAAAACCTTAATTGAGGTATAATTAATATATAACATTTTATTGAGATACAATTAACATATAGCATTGTGTCAATTTAAGGTATACAATGTGATGATTTGAGACACATGTATATTGTGAAATGGTTAACACCATAACATTAGTTAACATACCCATCACCTCATATAATTGATGCTGTATGTGTGTAGTGAGAACATTTAATATTTACTGTCTTACAGCTTCCAATTATGTAATACTGTATAGTTAACTATAGTCACCATGCTGTACATTAGATCCCCAGGACTTATACATCTTATAAGTGGAAGTTTGTACCCTTTGATCAGTACCTTCCTATTTTCCCCATAGCCCCGCCCCTGGAAACCACCATTCTATTGTTTCTATGAGTTTAGCTTATTTTTTTAAGATTCTGCATATAAGTCCTATAATACAGTGTTTGTCTTTCTCTGACTTATTTTACTCAGCATAATGCCCTCTGGTTGCATCCATGTTGTCACCAATGGCAGAATTTCCTTCTTTCTTATGGCTTAATAACATCCCATTGTACATATATACCACATTTTCTGTATGCATTCATCCATGGATGGACACCGAGGTTGTTTCCATGACTTGGCTATTGTGAATAATGCTGCAGTGAACATAGGGATAAAGATCTCTTTTTGAGATAGTGATGTTATATATATAACAGATATATATATATAACAGATATATATACATATGTGTATATATATATATACGTGTATATATATATATACGTGTATATATACATATATATATATATATATATACACCTATATATATATATATATATATATATATATATAACAGATTAGTTGGTTGAAGATGAGGTGAGCATTTTTTAATTAGGGACACATAAGCACCACATGCCAAAACAAGATAGGAGACTTTTAACACTAAACAGATAAGCATATATATGAATACATTCATACCAGGAAAAGGGCAAGAGTGGGTGAGAAACCAGAAAAGTAACCACGAATCAATGGGAAAAAAAAAATCTGAAGGGTTGGAGAAGATGAGAGAATCATGTAGCAAAATTTTTGGGTAAAAACAAAACCATTGGAATGAAAGATTATGATAAACATGGCCAGTAAATCAGTAAGATGCCATCACCAACCAAGTAGGTGACAATGCGTGAGGTTCCCCTCTCTCCCACGCAAAAATCTTTCATGTTTTGCCTTTAAATCAAGAATAACTTGTCATGCCTCAAAAACACCTGTAAGGCAAAAGCAGACAATTGGCACTTGCATTTTGTGGTGTGGAAGTAGAAGTCAGGAAAGAGATCCTGACTTCTGAAGTACAGTGAATGCACAGAAAATTTACTTTTCCTCAGTGAAAAAGTATAAGATCCAAATATAGATGACATTTGCCAGACATACTGACCACAGCTAATGAAATTTTTTACAGATTTATTTTCTCTGAAATCTTCTGTAATAAAATCTTTTATGGATTTTTCCTTTTCAGTTAATTTTCTTGATTCTTGTTTTAACCCAAACAGAATCCCAATAGTTACCTCTTCAATGACTAAACGTGTCTCTTAAGCTTTAAGTGCTACTTGAAATTTTGAAAGAGAACAGTTTTTTCAAACTCAGATTATAATAAACACTTCAATGACTTTTTCAAAAGGAGAAGAAGCAGAGTGTTAATTTTTAATTATATGAAAGTGTTGAAGTAAAAAGAACTTTGACCTTTAAAGGCTTTACTCTTGAGCATCAAAATAAATGTAAACTTAACTATGGTCTTAAGGGGAGCATACTGTGAATTGCCCCACCCCAGAAATCTGGGTAAGGGTTAATACAAATAAAATATAACAAAATATTAATTTAATTAAGTAGTTATCCAAAGTGTTATCACAGATGTGTGACTTCACACTTGAGGCCCTTACATTTTCATATTGCCTGGCATTTGTCTTTTTAATTAAGAAAAACACACGTTTCTAGTGCATTGCCATGGGGTTCTTCATTTAATTTTTGATTTAAAAGTACTTTCATTTCTCCCTTTAATTAAAAAAGTGAAAATTCTGAGAGAAAAAAGTTGAAGAAAATCCTTCGTCATCACTCTTTCCTTCTCAAATTATTCACATCATTGATGAATGCCTGTCTAGAACAAAACACTAATACTACTCACTGGGTGATAACGAGCCTTTGCAAAATTATGGAACAGACATGAAATGAAATATATTTATCCTCTTTAAAGGCAGTGGAGCACTGAAAATTGAAGTTTACTTGCTTGGAGGAAATTAATAGAAAACAAACAACCGAAATATTTCTTTCCTTTTTGACAATTTTTTTAATTGTGAAAATAAAATGTCTTATGTGTAGACGCCCACATCCACCCATCAAAGGGAAGAAAATGTTTTCTTGTAACCCTGGAGTTAAAACACCTTACAACATCTTCTATAACTTGAATTTCATTGAAATGTCTTGTTGCACACTTTTGAAGTGGTTCAACATCTTGTTTTAAGTTCCAACTTTAGAAAATGAAAGAGTAAATGGTATTGGAGTTATAATCATTTCCCAAGTCAGGGCAAGTTCACTGAGGAAGGAATGCAGGAAATGGAGAAGCTAGTGGTCATGGCTACCTTCTAGTCAACTTAAATTGGTGTCTCCCAGTTGGGTGCCATGTAATTGGATATGGGCTAAGACTTTGGTTAAAGGAAAGTTGTTTGCTTGGAAGTATTCCACCAGGAATTTGCCAAAGTCACAGAGTAGAAAAGTAGAGAAAGTGATCATTTATTTTAAAAATTATGTATTAAACTACTATTAAGTGCTACAAACTATGCTAGATACAGAGGATACAGTAGCTACAGCCATGTCAGTCATGACCTGCAGAGATTGGAAAGGGTCTTATCTCTTACGGAGGTCCCCAGTGTTTCCAAAGTTTTAGTACCAAGCACTTTTTATTGACCTTTCATTGACCCCTTTTGATGAACAAAGCGGAATGGGAAAACATTTACATAATGCATATTTTTATCATTATTTAAATAGTATAAAATATTTTTCTAATAACAGTTGAAATTGCATTAGAAAACTGTTTTATGGAGGAATCTTGAGTCCAAACCATTCCATTAAAATAAAATTTTATTATGCAATTTATGCCAGCTTTTATCTGCCTCTGTTCTGAAAAGTTCAGTCATACACTATAAATATTTTATTGGAATAAGTTAGGTAACACATTTGAATAATTAATTCAATATCTTGAAGTATGGATCACTGCCAAATTGATGTAAAAAAGTGTACAAGAGGGGTTGTACTACTTGGGTAGTCACATTACACACACACACACACACACACACACACACACAAACACACACACACAGAATTCAAATAGATCTTTGGACCATGGACCACATCAGATAACATCGAAGTGAACGGTAGTTGGTGATTATATGATGCTGAGATTATACTATAAAAATCCTTATGTTATATATTTTATTAGGATAATTAGTTGTAAAAAAATTGTCTTTCTTTAATCAGCATGATCTAGATTAGATGTCAGAAAACTTTTAGTGTAAAGGGCTAGGCAGTAAATGTTTTTGGTTTGTGGACCATGTGCCTTCTGTCACAAGTACTCAACTTCAAACCATTGTAGTGTGAAAGCAGCCACAGATAATAAGTAAATGAATGATAATGGCTGTGTTCTAATAAAACACAGTAGGACAGATTTGGTCTGTGGGCCATATAATTTGTCCCCCACTGATGTAGATGACATAAAAGTTGAGAAGAGGAAGATAAGGTGTCAACATAGGGAAATGGAAAAGTGTTTCATCGAAGAGGTAGCATTTGGGGCATGCTTGAAGGCTGGGGGAATTTTGATGGGTTGAGATTGTGATTCCTGGTAGAAGGAATGTGCAGAGTTTAAGCAGAATTGTTATGATCACCAAGTATACTGTTATGGCAGAAATGTAGATTCCGTGTACAGGAATAACTCTAGATGAGATATGAATATAGGTATGCTCATTTTCCAGAGTTTTCAGTGCCAGGAGGAGTGAGGAATTTGAATCTAATTTGATAAGCAGTGATAGACCATTAAATATTTTATATTGCTGATGGGTTTTATAGAAACCACACTTGAAAATAGTGAACCTAGGATTGGTATGTGGACTACATGACAGAAATGAAGAACCATGAACAAAGAGATAGATTTGAAGACTATTATAATAGGCTAGACGAGAGATAATGAAGGCCCTATTTAGTGGGGCAAGACAATATGGAAGTAAGGAGTTGTTAAAATGAATTGTGTAACATATTAAAGATTAACAACTGGGAGCCTAAAGTATTCCCAAGCCTTAGTGCCACCCTGTGCCCCGAGGTCTGCCTTATTCCTGCTTCCGGAAAACTATTCAATAAAATATCTATCTTATGTCTGTCTTCTGTGAATCCTGTTTTCTTGCTAAGTCCTTTCCTGGAGACAGAAACTCTGCCTAGATTCCTGAGGCCCAATGCTTCAGGACTTGTTCACTTGCAGTAGTTGCCTTTATGGATTTTCAGTTTCCCTGACATTAGTTGCTAACTCCTCACTTGGGGCCTATTTGCATCTTGGGCCTTGTATCTCTTGGCCTACTGTCACTAGAGATTTTCATATTTTCTGGGTAGTATTGTAATGAGCTTTCATATTAATTCATAGCCATCTGTCTTTGGTTGGGCAAACTCCCCCTTCAGCTATCATGTCCCATGATGTCAAACAAATACCATGTCCCATTTCTCTTTATTCTGGCCTCCTATGAGCAACTGCCCTTACTGAAGACCTGAACCTGAGATATGCCATTCTTGAGCTTATTTTTAAAATTGTAGAGTAAGAACTACAGATAGTGTATTCACACATATACGTATATATATGATACACACACACACACACATATATATATACGTATATACATATACACCCTAATACAAGTGTGTGATTTGTCTGTAAAAACTACCTATGATTAGAAATTATATTCAGCATAGTTTACAGCTGGTTCTGCCTAGCCACTGACCCATTGAAACAGTCGCCAGACATAAATAACTGCTTTCCTCCCAGTTATAAATATCATCCCTTCTTGTGATAAATAACTATTTGAAAAAAAATACTACAGATAAGAACTTAAACTATGAAATGTCTAGAAGTAAAAAGAGAAGATAATGTCTGTGATCTTAGGGCAGGCCACAATTTCTTAAATATGACAGCAGAAGCATGAACAATGTAAAAATATTAATAAATTAAATCTCATCAAAATTAACCACTTGTTTCTCCAAAGATATCAGTAAGGCAATGAAAAACTAAACCACGAACTTGGAAAAGTATGTGCAAATTATATATCTATTTAAATTATATAGCTATTTAAAATGCTGGAGAGAATTGTTATAGAAGCATATATTTTAATTAGAAGATGATTTTTGTATAAAAACGAAATTGTTGGTAGCATTTTATCACAAGGATTTTTTTAATGTCTAAGACATAACATAGGCACATAAAAGGCAAACTGTTAGAATAGACACCTCACCAAAGAAAATATACAAATGGCCAATAAAACGCATGAAAAGATGCTCAACATCATTAGTCATTAGGGAGATGCAAATTAAAACCACATTGAAATACCACATTGTACCTGTTAGAATGGCTAAAATCCAAAAGAATGACCATTCTAAATATAGACAAAGAGGTAGAGAAAGTAAAACCCTTACACATTGCTGGTCCCAATGTAAATTGGTATAGCCATTTGAAAAATACCTTTGTGGGTTTTTTTTTAATTATTAAATCAGACCACCCAGCAACTCCACACCTAGATACCTACTCAAGAAAAATAAAAATGTGTCCATGCAAATATTGTACTAAAATGTTCAGACTAAAATCATTTCGAGCAGCCCCAAACTGGAAATTCTCCAAATGTCCATCACCAAGCGAATGGATAGAAACAACTGTCCTGAAGGGTAGCACAGCCAGAATACAGCAGCGGGGCACACACAGCACACACCAGAGACGGTCTCTGAAGCACCAGGCCCCGGGCACCACATAACCTTTTCTTCATAAGGGCGTCACTTTCAGGAGCAGTAGACACAACTGGCTTTTCTAACACAGAGAAGAAAGCAGAGACTTAGACCAAATGCCAAGAGGGAGGAATGTATCCCAAATGAAAGAACAGGACAAGTCCACGGCCAGAGAGAGATCTAAGTGAAACAAATGTAAATAACGTGCCTGCTGGAGAATGTAAAGCAATGATCATAAGGATGTTCGCTGGACTTGAGAAAAGAATGGAAGACATAAAAGGGAAAAAAGAATCAATCAGAGATGAAGAGTGCCATAAACAAGATTAGAAACACACTTGATGCAATGAACAAGTGAATGGATAAATAAAAATGTGTATATTACAAGTAAATATATATATATGTATATTACAAGTAAATATATATATATATATGTATATTACAAGTAAATATATATATATGTATATATACACATATATATATATACATATATATATATATACACACACACACACAATGGCATGCTGCTCCATAAAAAAGAATAAACTGCTGATATACACAATAACATAGATGAATCTCTAAGGTCTTATGCTGCGTGAAAGAATCTATTCACAAAGACTATGTATTGTATAATTTCATTTCCTGAAATCTCCAGAAAAGGAAAAACTAGAGAGACAGAGACCAGATCAATGGGTGCCTTGGGTCAAGGTTAGGAGGCAAGGATTGGCTGCACATAAGCATGAAGAAATGTTTTTGGGGGTGATGGAAGGGTTCTAAAACTGGGCTGTGGTGATGGTGGCACAAATGTATAAATTTACCAAAACTCATTGAACTGAACACATAAAGTGGGTTAATTTTATTGCATATAAATTGTACCACAGAAAAGCTATTTAAAATGCTGTAGAGAATTGTTATAGGGGGATATATTTTAATGTAGAAGATGATTTTTGTATAAAAAAGAAATTGCTGGTAACATCACAAGGATTTTTTAAATATCTAAGATATAAAGTAGGCACATAAAACAATTAGTACATCTTTTTCAGATGAAGAATTAGTAAAAAGAATTAGTAAAGCATCATTTTTACAGCCATGCATGTTGCAAAATTGTATGGTTCTGTTTATGACCAACAAAAGGGAACTTTTTTTAGTGAAACTATGTTCCTGCTCAGTTTTGTAGGAAACAACAGCTCTGTGAAATAAAATATTGCTTGGGGAGTTCTTTCATACTGCTTGTCACCAGCGTTCTCACCAGCTTATAAGTTATAATTGCTCTGTGATAAAGGCATGTGCTTTTCCTCCTCTCTTATAAAAATTTTAATGAGAACTTGACGTGAACTCTCACTGAACCTATTTTCATTCCAAAATCTTATGATTTTAATCTTACGATCCTCCTGAGACCCAGCACTGTGGTCTGTGACAGCATGAATACTTCATAATTACTCCTCCTGTTTGTGGAAAACACCATGAGCATCCATCATTCCTTCTCTCCCCTGCTGCCTCCAGGGAGCCACAGCCTCTAGCAAGGTCAGTAATTGCAGTCTGGGTTGACACTTCCAAGCCAGCTGAAGCACACCCAGCTGGTGAAGACCAGCCACATTGGGTACTGACTGCCTTTCTTCAGTTTCTCCTTTCCTAGTTAGTTTGGCCTCAAAACTCTTGCTTAACAATGTGATAGATGGACTTGAATCATTTCACAGGAGGCTCCCCAAAGCAGAGAAAATGAATAGTTTCTGTACAGCCATGTGTATGTTTCTGTTGGCATCTGGGGAACAATTGATCTCACTGTCCCGGGGCAAGCCGAAGGTCTTCCCCTTGAGTATATCGAGAAGGTGGTATTGGAGCTTGACATTTAATATTCAAGTTTGGCATCTTGGTCCAATGAAGATGACCTGCATGAAATAAAATATTCAGCCATGTGGCTTAAGGTAGTATTTTGGAAATGGACTTCATTTTGGTAACGTTAAGAACTTTAACTGCAGCTTTGGCCAGTGCTTAGAAAAAAAAATAGATATTTTAGCGGCAAATCAAATAAACATTCATTTTCTACATTATTTCTTGACAAAGCATGGACAGATTCACAAAAGAAATACTAAAGGAATTCTTTATGAAAAGAAACACATTATCAGTACAAAGAGGGAAAAGCACATAGCCTTCGTAATGTATATCATACTGGATGATGTAGATTCAGGAAAAAGAAACACTCATGTAAAACTTTGGTGAAATCTAGAAAAAGAAATGCCTTTGAAAGGTAATATGATATTTTCACTTTCTCATTTCTCATTTGTGCCTTCCTTGCTTGAATACATACGAAAGTACTGGCAGAAGCAAACCCTATGAGGGCCAACCAAGTCTGCTATCTGTAGGTTTCAAATAGGTCGAAGTTTGGGGGATTGTTCGTTTGTTTTGTTTTTGCTCGTGGGCTTCCTTGGGGCATTAAAAATGGATGTACCTGAGAATAACTTAATTACCCATTCTGGATGAAATTTCGACTGAATTTGATGAAAGACCTCAATTGAGTACTAGAGTTAATTATAATTATGACCCCTAAAATGTTTGACACACCTTCCATCAAGATGTAGAGTTTGAGCAGGCATGTGCTTGGTTGGTCCACTCACTAGAATAAGGCTGAAGTGGTGCCGTATAACCTCAAAGGCTGGGTTAGAAAAGCCTATTTCGTGTCTCTCTGATTCTCTTGGGATCCTTACTTTGGGAGAAATCAGTCATTATACATAAAACTACCTCGAGAACACCGTGTTGGGGAGGTCTAGCCTTCATATAACTGTAGCCCCCACCTGATGTTTGAGTACAATCCCGTGAGAGGTGCTACGCGAGAACTACCCAGCCAATTCCTCCCACACCCCTGTCCCACAAATTGTTGCTAATTTCTTTACTATATTTTTAATAGTAACACTGCTGTCACTCTCTAATGTTGATATTAGTTACATTTTTTTTTTTTTGAATTTTCAGTTCTTCATGCCTCTGTTCAAATGAAGATTGAATTTCTGTTATGGATACATGTTCGGCATATCTACCTTGACACTTAAAAATGTCAAAATTACACTCTTTGCCTTAGGTAAACTTAATTGTTCGTGGAGTTGATGCAGGGTCACCAAGTATCAAAGTTGTGGAGTACACCATTCACATGATATTTTATGTAAATGGTGGTCCTCCTTGAGTTGCATAGTCGGGTATCACTGAGAAGATAAGACAAAGAATTATTTTAGCAGTAAGCATGATTTCCTGGCATTTTGTCAGGGATTGCTACTTAAGAATGGCAAGCAATACTACTAAATTTTATCCTTTTTCAACTTTCTTTACACTGCTCTTGACAAAACTGAAAAAAAATCTCAGAATGTAAAAGTAACCAGAAACATTTTTTTTAATTTAGAAAATAAAAATGTTATATTGCACTGTATACAATAATTTCTAAATGCATATGATGTCCTTCTAACACTTTCAACACTTCACTGTATCTCATGAGAATATGCCAAGTTGGCAAACTATAAAGTAATTGTTCCATCTTTGCTGTACATTGAAATCACCTGGGCAGGTTTAACAACCAGTTGATGGCTGGGGCTCGTCCCTAGCGAATAGGATTTAATGGACGTGGGGTACAGCTTGGGCACTGGGATTTTAATAGTTGCCACGATATTGTTATGGGCACCCACAACCCTGAACCCCTGATACAAATTTCTTCTTTGGATCTCATAGTTCTTACCCTCGACCACTTATTAGAATCCTTGGGAGCTTCTAAAACTACCAGTGACTTGATTGCATTTCCAGAGATTCTGGTTATTTGCGCTGGTGTGGGGCTTGCTTTTTGGTACGTTTTTAGAAAATGCTCCCTGGGTGAATATGGCTTAACATAATGTTCTTTTCTTTATACATATGTTTCTCAGCCACAGTTACCACAACATTACTAGAGGACACAGATTAGATTGCCAGATTCAACAAAGAAAAATATGTGGATATGGTTCCTGGATAAATTTAGATTTCAAGTAAGTGAGAAATACCTTTTTAGTATTAGTACATCAAATGCAGTATTTGTGACATAGTTTTAAAATATCTTTTTTTGACAATATAGAATGCAAATTTATGTGGGTATCTGTATTTTATCTAGCAACACTAGACACAGTAGATTTTAGGCAAGAGACAGAACTGGATCCCCGCAATGCGTTAGGTGAAGTGTCACCTTGTTGAATTTCATTCCCTTTCAAGATACTCTCATTGCCCCCTAACGGCCAGAGACTAACCATTCTGTCCCAGAATGCTAGTTTTAGTTGGGTTCATCTGTAGCCTAACTATGACTTACTGAGCAAAAGCAGTGAACGGTTGTAGGAGAGAGGAAAGAACTGAAGCCTCCCCCACCATGAGTGTTAAATCTGTTGGCAACAGAAATTGACTAAGATGAGATGTTGAAACTGATCATTATGACTTAAAAGCACATGAACAAACAAAACCTTGTGGGTTTCCGTTGCTGTTACTTAAGACAGTTTTTCAAATATTTTCATGTAATTATAGAAGAAAAAAAAGATTAGTGCTGAGGTTCAGTTCCTTGGCAGAACTTCATAGCCTTAGTGGCCATCGCTCAACTTAAAGATTCCTCTGTCTCATTTGCAATGACAGCAGTTCCCTGGGGCTTACACAGCACTTGCTGGCATATGTAGTCTCATGTTTGGCAAGGGCTTATGTTTCCCAAGCTCACTTTCTCATTTGTTCTTTTCAACAATGCTGTGAAGTATACGGGGAAGTTATTATGACATCCATTCTATAAGTCAGGAGGATACAACCCGGATTGCCTTGTCCTGGGGCAGTATTACTCATATTACTCAAAGTGTGGTCCTTGGATCAGCAGCCTCAGCATCACCTGAGAACTTGTCAGAGATGCAAATTCTCACCTCTAACTCCAGACTCACTGACTCAGAAACTGTGGTGTGAGCTGAGCGATTTGTGTTTAACAAGCCCTCCGGGTGACTCTTGCACATTCTAGCTTGAGAACTCCTGGCCTAGAATGTGTGCTTAATAACCAGACTAGTAAGAAACAGAGAATTTCAACTTAGGTCTTCTGAGGACAGTGGTAGTAGGATTTGTATTACTTTACGTGGTCTCCAGATATAAAATGAAATTAAAAATTAAAAAAAGAAATCTATGAATTTACAGAGGGCTGGATCCAAGGCTAAAAGTTTAAAATCACATATTTTTATTTGTATGTTTATTTACTTAGTTATTTCCAATTTCATTAATTAATTTATAGAAAGGTTCCTAATAGCTTTTCATTTACTTTGGTTCAAGTTCAAATTTCATTCAAATAAATGATCCTCCTACCAGATATGATCTCTCTCTTTGTTTCCTGCCCTGCCCAGGATCCTAACTAAAACATTGCTACCATAACGTTTATTTGTCAAATTTCTGGTTTCTCTTTCCCTACTGGGTTGTAAACTCCGTGAGGTCGGGGATGCTGTCATGCTACCTGGGCACATCATAAGTGCACAGTGAGTATTTCAAAATGAATGAATAAAGACTAGAATGAAAGAATGAATCCCGCATGTGAGGGTCTTCCACTGGCAAGTCATGCCTTTCTAGAAGTGTCCTACGCTCAGATGCATTGCCACTATCAAAATGCTCAGACTCTCTTTGGCAGGATCTCAGCCAGTGGGAAGAGAAATGGTAGACTGCGTGAATTTGCCCAAAGATGTATGTGTTAGGACATATGCATTAAGGCATCAGTTCTCTGTAAGTATTTAAAAGGGAATTCTTGCATTCTCTATGATAGGGAGAAACTGGAAATAGGCTGTTGAATGCTTTTGTAACTTGGCAAGATTTTTATAATGTATTAAGTGAAAATAGGATCTGCTTAAAGACATTAAAAGTTGTTCTTGGTCTATAAAATAAGAGTAATAATCATTCTGCATATCTCCTAGGGTTGCTATGAAGTGGACTTACTTTTAAAAAACCCATAGGCAAACCCTTGGTGCAGTCAGATAGACTCATGATTTTTACTGTTGTGTTAACATCATGATTGTATCTGGATACAGGAATTACAGGCAATCTTCTTGTGATTGTTTCTAAATTATGAAACCTTTATGAAAGTGTGTTGTTTTTGTTGTCAGATTAAAATCTTCTAGAAAGGAAAACTACAGTACTTGATTCAAAGGAATCCCTAACTCTAAGGAAGTTTTTGGACTAGATCGTTTCGACTAGTTTTCTACTTCGTTGCTTTTCGAAACTCCGAGGTTTGCTCTTGTGTACCTCCTTCCCTTTGTGCCTACCTGGCTGGCTATTAACAAGCTTCTACTAAATCTCCTTCTGACAGTGAGGCTAGTTATCAGCTATCTCATAGATTTTCGTTTTCATAAGGACCCTCTAGGAAGAAATGTCCCAAGGAACCATATATTACCTGGAAGGTACCTTCGAATTTATCTAGTTTAATCCTCTCATTTGTTCACATGAAGAAGCTGTATTTGCAAGAGATAAAATCTGTGTCCATATGATAAAATACTTGGATAGCTTGGACTAGAACTCTAAGGTCTATCTTCTCAGTCTTTCATATTCAAAGAATAATTCTGAGCACAGTACCCCAGGAAGAGTGTTTGAAATCTCATCATAGAGACTGTCAACAGTTCAGTTCTGTCATTGTTATTTTGACTTACCCATTAAATTTGATGTCATTAATTTTTGCAAAATTTCAACTTCTTATGCTGAATAACTATTGGAAATGTGGAACCTTGTGCTCTGAGGTGTTGTTGTTGTTGTTGTTGTTGTTGTTTTGGAAGCGGACTTGAGACTAATGGAAAAATGTTGATAAGTTTTGTCTTCAAAGCAGGTGAAGGGGATGTGCAAACATGTGAAATGAAGGAAAAATCCAAGCTATCTCTTACCTGAGTATTTACCCTAATGTTGTTTGGGTGAGATGTTTCTGTACTTCTCAAATATTAATTCATCCTTCTTTATTCTACCAACAAAGGTGTAACACTGATTGCAGTATATTTTAGGGAAAACAGAATTCTCTCACTTCTTTACTCTGCTGTCTTGGCTCATCACAGTGACCTTTAATTTATTTTATCTTGTCTGGTCTCCTTTGCAGATAGTATGAAATCACTACATGGTGTCTATTGAGCTAAAGTCAATTAATCACAGGGTGACTTTTAAAATCAAGATTAATAATAGGCTATTTCATAGCCAGAATACTTGATTAAGATGGGCACATTTGTGGTTCCCTTCATGTCCAGAAATAATTTAGCCAAGTTCCAATATCTCAGATAACTTTTTCTCTCATATAACTTTCCTCACACGAATTGCTCAGCTTAAATGGACTTTCCTAAGCTTCCATCAAGGTTTCCCAGAAATACTTTCACAAAATCACTCTTCTTGCCTCCTGGGTGCCTCTAGATAGCAGCATCTTTTAAGCCATGTAGTGCTGGCACCTCCCCAGAAAAGGTGGGGGGAAGAAGTGAAAAAAGGAGAGAAAGTCTGTCTGAAAAGATAACAGCATCTGTCATCAACATTGTACACATCTCAGCCATGCCCTTGTGGTAGGAGAGAAAGTGTCCTCTTTTCTCTCTAGTCTTGTGCCAGATTTCCTCTTCCTGTCTCCCCGAATCCACTAATGTCCTTGGTGGGAGGATCCTGGTTTATTAGTAGACCTAAAACATTTCATATTCATATTCTGCTTAACAGTGTGATGGTACACCTTAGCAGTTTAGCAACATGGCAAATCTGTTTGTTTAATAAGCCATATAATATGCTGCATCACCAATTTGATTTTGCCGGGTAAACTAAAAGAGCCAGTCGGCACTGATGAACTTGAGTTTTACAGGTCAGTGCAGCACCCACATTAAGGAAATCCTGGACAACTGTGTACATGTCTATTGTAGTTGGGGGCCGAATACATCTTGTACAATATTTCATTTGCTATTATAAGAAAACAATGGAGCTTTGTACAGCTACCATAGAAATCAATTTTTAAGTTTAATTTTATCGCCGCCTTCCTATTCCCCAGGTGTACCTCTCCCTAGAATGTCCACCCCTAGACACAATTGCCTCTGAAGTAGCAGTATACCTCTGAGTGAATGACAATTTCCAAACTCCGCTTGGAAAATACAGGGCTAATCCTGACATAACATAATGGAAGCACCAGGGGTTGTTATGGGGCCAAATATCATGTACTCTCTACTCTCTTGAGAACTTAGCAGAATCCCTTCCTGGTACCCATGACTTATTGAAGAGGATTAGTTCATTTGGTGTTAATCGGAAGATGTCTGCCATCTCTCAGCTCCTTCAGTGACGTGACTTTCTTTTAACCTAGTGAAAACACGAGGTGGCTTCATTCTAGAACAGTAATACGGCTAATGATACGGAGACCAAGAGTGAAGAATATGAAACTAATTTCCCTGCAAGAAAATTGTTGCCTCTCTAGCTCTGTGGGGGCAATTTTTGTTCAGTTTCTGGGAATTAATGCCTATTTTGCCTTTCACAGGGCACCGCCCTCAGAGTGGTACTGAAGTGTCTAGATGGTACTGCTTTGATGAGGTGCAGGCCTCACAATGACGGGTTTTTCTGGCAGTCCCTCTCTTCAGGAGGACGCACCCTTGGCTCGTTTAGTCATGTGAGGGGAACGCCTCCTTTGAAAGTTGCCACTTACTTCACTAGCATCTTGCTAAAGAAGGGCCTTACCCTCCTAGGTCTCCGAGGTCTTTTACTGGTCTCATTCCATGTGCTGCTTTGAGTTCTACATTCATGACCTAGTGAAAGGCTTTTGATTCCTGGCTTGCCAGAGCGCTCTGTTGGTGGTAAACCATACACTGATGGAAAAGAGAAAAATGGTTGTAACAGTTCTGGCTCATTGAACTTGTCTTTCTCAACCATTATCGAACCATCCTAAGTGATGCCTTGACACCATATACCTCTGCAACCACCACTTGATATGACTCATCTCCTTCACAACCAAATACCATTTTTCTTACAGATTTTTTAAGGTTGAGATATAATTCACATACCTTAAAATCCAGCCTTGTAAAATGTACAATTTAATGATTTTAAGTATATTCAAAAAGTTGTGCGAATATCACCCTAATTTCAGAATATTTTAGCATTCCCAGAAGAAACGTTATACCCATTAGCAGCCATTTCCTGTGTCTGTCTCCCACCCAGCCCCCTGGTAACCACTAGTCTTTCTTTTCCCCGTGAATTTGCCTCTTCTGTGCATTTTGTATTGGTGGAATCGTGCAGTATGTGGCTCTTTGTGTTGGGCCTTTCAGCTATCCTGAACTTTTCGTAGTCCATACGTGTCACAGCAGGTGTTGATACATCATTCCTTTTTATTGCTGAATAATATTCTGTTGTATGGTTAGACCATACCTCATTTATGCATTCATCAGTTGATGGAAATTGGCAGTGTTTCCATTTTGGGGCTCCTCTGAATAATGCTGCATAGCCAACCATCTTGTTACAGTTGCCTTCCTGCTGCTGTGTCATCGTTTCTTCATTTCCTCTTCACTCCTCAGCCCACTTTAATTATGATTCTGCTCCAGTCATTCACCTAAGAAGGCTCTCTCTGGGTCACCAGACACATTTTACTTGTATGAACTTGGAGAAGTCACAGCCTTCATATGCCTATAACTTCATCAGTAAGATGAGTTCTCCCCAGGGTTCTTGAATGACTACAAGAGTTTAAATATAGTAAAATTCCTAGAATTATGTCTGACACAGAACAAGAACTTTAAATGCTGACTGTTTTCCCTCTGTCCCATCTCCCATTTCTAATACTTTTCTTCCTAAGTAGTTCTCAAATTCCTCTTTTTCATTTCTTCCACCCTGGATAAACTTCTATCATGACTTGCTTAGACTCCTTGATATCCTCTAAACTGCTTACCATGCTTTGGTGGAAATCATCTTCTCTCTTTTTTTTTTTTTTTTTACTTTTAATTTTTTTTAAACCTTTATTCATTTTTGAGAGACAGAGAGAGACAGAGCATGAGCGGGGTAGGGGCAGAGAGAGAGGGAGACACAGAATCTGAAACAGGCTCCAGGCTCTGAGCTGTCAGCACAGAGCCCAATGTGAGGCCCGAACCCACAAACTGTGAGATCATGACCTGAGTCGAAGTCAGACGCTTAACTGACTGAACTACCTAGGCGCCCCAGAAATCATCTTTTCAAAACACATATCTGACCATATTAAAAACTCTCCAAGAGATGGGGACACACACACACACACACACACACCCCTTCCCACTGTTTTAGATACAGAGGCCACAATCTACAGGCTGGACTGATGTATTAGTTTTCTAGGGCTGTTGTAACAAAGTACCACACACTGGGTGGCTTAAACAACAAAAATTTATTTGCTCGCAGTTCTGGAGGCCAGAGGTCTAAGATCAAAGTGTCGGTATGATTGGTTTTTTTCTGAGAGCCACAAGGGAAGGGGCTGTTACAGGCCTCTCTCGTTGGCTTGCAGAGGGCCAATTTCCTGCTGTGTCTCTGCACATTGTCTTCTCTCTGTGTGTATCTCTGTGTCCAAATTTCCTCTTTTGATAAGGATACCAGTCTGTTGGATTAGGGGCCCACCCTACTTAGTGTGACTTCATTTTAACTCGTCACATCTGCAATGATCTTACTTCCAAATAACTTCATATCTGGAGGTATTAGGCGTTAGAACTTCAATGTATTAATGGAAGAGTGCACGGTTCAACCCATAATACCTGGTCAGTCTCCTGCCCACCTCTCCAGCTATTTATGTACTCCATGCTTTCTCAGCCTTTCTCCTTGTCATCTGTACACCGGCCTCTTTTATTTTATTTTATTTTATTTTATTTTATTTTATTTTATTTTATTTACTTTTTATTTAAATTCTAGTTAGTTAATATAAGGTGCAAGATCAAAACAAGTGTCATCTTCAATACCCATCACCCATCTAGCCCATCCCTCTGGCCTCTTTTAAATGGGCCACAATATTTTCACTTTTCTAGAACTGTTTCTGGAAGATATTTCTTTGACCTGAAACTCTTCTCATTCCATCTTCCCCACCCCCAAGCCATTTTCCCTGGCTTATTTCTCTTCCTCGTCCAGATTTCAAGTCAAGACCACTTTCTTAGTGAAGAATTCTCTTATCCCCTAGGCTGGATTGGGAATCTATCAAAGGATGTGACCCCTAAAGCATTTATCTTGGTTTGTAATTATCCATTCTTTGCATGTCTTTTTTCCCCCAGTAATGCCTATTTCACTCTGAAAGGTTTATCTTACCTTGTACTGCAGATCCTTTTAAGCAAATAATAGGAACCAAATCAATATTTCTTAAATCCAAACATTACTACACTATTATTTTGACAAATCAGAATCCTTACTATGCATTATGTGGTTACTTTTTTCCTGATTTTTTAATAACGCATTCCCTCTGACAACATTGCATGCACCTTGAAATCCTTTCACTTGACTGCATACTTTGCTGGAGGGAAGATTTGAGAAAGGACAAATTTTTTATCAGGTGATCTATTCCCAACACAGAGAAGTTGAGTGAAAGCTTCTTCCTTGTTAGATATTCATAATGTAGACTGTTGATTATGTTAAAGGTTATCTCCAAGAGTAATAAGCCCATTTTTTTTATCCTTTGGAATCTTGAACACATGGTTAATGGCTAATATGTCTGTGTATATGTATGTGTGTGTGTATATGAATGAATGTATACATGTGTATATGTGTGTGTATATATATATGTATATATATATACATATATGTATATGTATATACATATATACATGTGTATATATACATATATGTATATGTATATACATATATACGTGTGTGTGTGTATATATATATATATGTATATATATATATATATACATATATATATATATATATATAATTTGACTTTCTCAGGGACATATTCAATTCAGTCTTCTAAACTGAAATTGAATATGAAATTTCTAACTAGAGCCGGAACACAGCAGTTGGAGTCCCAGCCCCTGTACTTTCCCGCCATCCCAACTATGCGACCTGGAGTGAATTGACTAATGAACTAATAGTATTTACTTTGTAGAGTTGTCACAAAGATTAAATGAGTTCATACTTGTGTCCGTCATGTGGTAAGCACCAGCTAAGTATTAGCTAGTAGCAGTAGAAAGAGGAGGGGAGGAGGAGGATTTGCTGAAGGAGGAGCAGTGTAAGTCACCAGCCAGAATGCCATGCTTTACCTTGTACGTGCTTCATGAGGAAGAGGTTCCCTTTGTCACCTTCACACCCTCAAGACTTGGTGCAGGGTAGATGCTCAGTAAAGAGTTGTTTCTATTGTTTTCTGTGTAGTTGTTTATGCTTATTCTACCAGTTGCTTTTCGTACTACACTGCAGGTCTGGAAAACATTACACTTTAAATTTAAATTGGGTGTTGATTTGTCACCAAGATAAATCCTCTGAACATATGCCTACTTGAGACAAGTATGCAAGATGTTCATTAGTGCTGCAATACAGTTGATATATATTTTATAACTTGAGGTACTCCTGCTTTTTAGCATCTATGTGTGAATTAGCATATAAAGATATGAGTAATTGTTCTAATGAAAATTTCACCTCTGCACCGCTCTCCTCTCACTTCATTGTGAATGCAATTAGGTCTGCCATAGCCTTTTCCCTGTGAGCCTGTAGATAAGGCATGGAAAAATGATTTCTTTTACTATAATCCTTCTGCTTAAATATGATAGGAAAGCACCAATGAATTTAATATCATTAATGTTCTCTCTGAACTGGAACTCTCTAAATCATAAAATATCACATAATGTATTTTTTATTAAAATGTTGACATTATTTCAAAATGTGTGTTTTAGAGCAAGTTTTATATGAGTTCCTACAACATACGGATATATTCTTCATTTGGTCTTTCATTTGTCTTTTGATAAAGACAAAATGTTTATTTCTGCCATGGATGCATTATGTCCCTACCACTAGCTATGTTTCCTATAATAATTTGTCACACATTCTGAAGCGTTGTTTTACAGAAATAGCTTCTTTTGAGTTTTGCCTTCAGTATACATCTGATGATGGACACCTACATATTATAGATTTTTCTTTTGGAAAGTTAGCATGGCTATATTTTTGTTTCATTGCGATAAAGGAGAATTAAAGGAGTTAAAAAATGATTATTTTACAGTTGCTACAACTACATATCAAAGCACTTTAGGACTCGTAAGGGCATCTGTGTCTTGCATAATGTAGCAACCAAGATAGAGTAAAACATAAAAGCAGATACTAAAGTCATTACCTGATCTGGGTGGATTAGCTATCCACCTGACTGAAGGTCAGAGATCGAACAAGATTTCTCAAGGCACTCACAAGTTCCGTGATTCCACAGCCATCTGGCTTTTGAACATCACAGGAGACAAGAAAACCATAAAGTTGAAAATCACATGAAGGAAATGTTAGCTCATGACAAAGCCAAAAACAATATGTGGGTCCAAAATTTCAATAGTTGTGGTGATTGCTAAGAACGCTTTGTGACTAGCATCATGCCATTTTTATAAGGTAACCGTTTGCAGTTTCTCTCTGTATTTCTATCATAAACAAATGCTTCTGTTAACATGCTTTCTATGTTATGTTATTTTTGTGTGTTTACAGGAGTTTGTTGTCGGTAAGTCTTGTTCACGTGTTCTCCATAGGACCTAGAAGAGAATCTTGTACCCAATGTATCAGTACTCATTAGATGAATGAACTAATAAGGGAGAAGTATCATATCACATTAGTAATAAATGACAAGCCCAGAAAGATCATTTTATTCAAAGCATTTGATGCCTTCACATTAACTGGGAGGGCGAGGGGGCCACATCCCTAAACTTAACACTGTACCTGCCACACAGCTGGCATTGATACCCATTTGTTGAAGAAGCCAACTAATAAATACAGTAATAACTTTCATTTCTATAGCACCTACTGTATGCTGTACCTTGTTCTAGGCACTTTAAATATATTGACTCATTTCCTATTTACCTATGCTTACCTAATACCTAGTGTGGACTGTGCATGGCATAGCTCAGTTGCACTCTCACTGAATCTGCGTCCTCATTTGTAAAATGGCAAGAATAGGACTGACCTCCTAGTACGTTTTGTGAAGAGTAAATGAGGTAATGCTCGAAGCGTGCTTGGCCTACTTTCAGGCATAGTGGCGATGCTGTAGCTTTTTGCTGTTAAGACTGTTATCGCTACCATTACCATCTCTTCCAAAGCGGGCATAAGTCAGGTTGTAAAATTCAGAGGGCCACAATAGAGAAAGCTGATGCTGTTGTTTATATGATCGGCTGTGTGGTATATTCACATTTCTGCCCCTCATCTCTACACCTTCATAAACACACTCCATCTTGCAAGTCCTCCTATGTCAGATGGCACTTAACTAGCGCTTGCTTGATGGAGGCACTACTGATCTCACTACACTGAAAACTAACAAAATGAGTAGAGCTAACACTTCAATAATCACTCTCTCTGCCTAAGACCGTGTCCTGTGCCCACACTCTTCACTCTCTTTCTGCCCTTTCCTGAATTATTTTGCTTCATCCTGCCTGTCATTTTATGTATTTAAATCGTTAATCTCTTTATTCCCTGCTTCATCACCCACCTCTCATACACTATGAGGCTCGAGGGCAGATTTTTTCCCACTCGCTTCATGTAAACAAACAAAAGAATATTCAGCATCACAAGTGTTGCACAGTGTTTAAGGGAGTACATTTTCACAACCTTCTCAGGGGATAATTTGGCACTACCTGTGACGGTTTAAAATGCATATAACCTTTGACTGAATTATTCCAAGTCTAAATTCCTAAGGAAACAAAGTACACTAGGGGTGGATGGAAGAGAGGAAGCAAAAGTTAGCCACTGCAGCATTGTTTTCAGCAGGGAAAATTTACGCAACAGAATATTATGCGTCAGTATTTAAAAGAAGGTCAGATCTCTGTGTACTGTTATAAAAAGATCCCTATGATGTATTTTTTTGCTTAGAAAAGTCAGCTGCATAAATGACCTGTAGAGAATAATTTTCCCCCATAAGCTCCCCTTTTGCCTCTCTCCCCTTTGAACATTTCTGTTTCATGTCTAGTTTTAGGCACTGGTAGTTTTAGGCCCTCATAGTTTCCCGCTATTGTTCATTCATTTCAACTCTCTCCACTAAGATGGTCCCATTTATCTTTAAGTTCTTAAAGTAGTTTTAATATTTGTTCTGTAGCTTCTGTCTGACTTACCTCTGGCCTCCCTCTTGTCTGGCTACAAGTCAACCGCTTCGTAGAAACCAATCTTTCTCTGGTCTCCCACTCTCCCTGGATCACTACTCTTCTTGTCCACATTTAGTTGCTTCATTTCTGTCCCATTTTTTCTGGCCTTGAAATTCCATTTAGTAACGTTGGTCCCAATATATACTTCTGCGGGGGGGGGGGGGGAGGTAATAAGCTAGTCGGTTTACTGTGTAGTCAATCGAAGCATCACTGTCTGTATGTAGTTATGCCTTTGTATGGAGATATAAATATGCCACAAATAGAATCTGGGTAGGCAAAATCAATTATAGTCAAAGGAATGTGTCAATCGGGCCTGGTCTACCACTCTTCTTTTAATATCCCTCTATGGCTGTTCTCATTAAAAGAAGTAAAATCGTTTGAAAAGAATAATAAATTCATCTCATTATATCACTTAATATAATATTTGTGTTGGCACTTTTGCCTTTGATGGTTATACTTTCAATGATAGGCATGCATGTATTTAAATTTTCAACCTTTTCAGAACTGCTGATTCTTTGTGGGGGAGGTCTGAAATGTTTGTAGTAAAGGCAACCTATATTTTGTGTATAATAGAAAACACAAAGGAATAAACTTCTAAAATAAGTTGCAATCTCATTTTGATGGAATACCTGTTAACAGTTTTATGTATATTCTACCCCTTCTTTCTTCTTTCCTCTAATAGAATCTTACTATTTTACTACTTGATTTTTTTAAGCAGTACATAATAGCTAATGTTATTAACATAATAGCTGGCTATTAAATATACTTTCGTAGTATTTTGTGACTGAATGAAAATACCATTTTCTCATGAAACAGCCCAAGTGTCCATCGAGTGATGAATGGGTAAAGAAAATGTTGTACATATATACAATGGAATATTACCCACCCATAAAAAAGAGTGAAATTTTGCATTTGCAAGGACGTGGATGGAACTACAGAACATTATGCTAAGCATACACGTCCCTCAGAGAAAGACAAATACCATATGATTTCACTTATATGTGGAATTTAAGAAACGAAACAAATGAGGAAAGGGGAAAAAGAGAGAGAGAGAGGAAGGCAAACCAAGAAACAGACTCTTAACCATAGAGAACAATCTGATGGCTACCAGAATGAGGTGGGGGTGTGGGATGAGCTAAACAGGTGATGGGGATTCAGGATTGCTCCTGTGATGAGTACCTGGTGATGTAGGGAAGTGTTGAATCACTATATTGTACACCTGAAACTAATAGAACACTGTGTTAGCTGGAATTTAAATAAAAATGGTAAAACACACACACACACACAAGAAAACAAACAAAAGAAATGAAATCACTATATCGAAGCGATAGCTGCAACTTCATATTCATGGCAGCATTCTTTGTAATAGCCAAGACATGAAAATAACCTAAGTGTCTATCAGTGGATGAATGGATAAAGAACATATTTTATATGTATTCTTTATATTTATATGCGGCCATAAAAAAATAATGAAATCTTACTATTTGCAACAACATAGATGAAACCTGAGGACACCATGCTAAGTGAAGTAAATTAGACAAAGACAAAAAAAATACCATTTTCTTTTGGAAAATCCCATTTTCAATCTTAAAAAAAGTGTTTTTACTTGTTCTAGTGGCTTTCTAAGTAATACTTTGTTTGTTACAAAAGCACATGTTAATAGCATCCGTCCTTAAATTCTATGTAGTGACTTGGTCTATTTTATACATGCTCCACCTTCAAATTTTGTTGATGTTGAATGATTAGATATTTGCTGATATATAACAAACTAAAATATTCAGGAATAAACTAATGTTTTTATTTTTTTACCTTCTCTGCTTCATTTGACTAAAGTAAATACATCTTTAATTTCTAGATAAAATGGTAATCATTTGTCAGTTAATAACTTTTGGAGCTTAGTATAGAAGATGTATTGACAAATGGGATGCTTTTTACCCTAACTGCATCAGTATGATAAATTTAGTCACTCTACTTTCTTCTAAAATCATTCACATAGGCCAACAAAGCTTCCATCATTTCAAAAAAGCAGCAACATACAACATTCTAAGGTCCTAGCAATTCATGCATTCCTTGTAACAGAGAGGTTGTCCCAAGAATTTTGGCAAAGATCCATGTTTGAAATTCAAAGCACTAAAGGCATTCTAAGCTCAGATAACCAATAGCAGTTGTGTGACCAGCCAAAACAAAGGTATTGGTCTGGAGAATTTGCCCTAGGCCCTATGGGCCCTGCACAGCCTGCTTCCAAGAGGAAGACTGGGAGATATCTGGAGGCCTTTGGGAGAAATGGTATGTTCATAAAGAGAGGCCTTTGAATCCCCACTCATTCCTCATGTGGGAAAGGAAGCAGTGCTTTCCAGGCAGAGCAGTTTGCTGGCTTGGTAGCTTCTGCTTCTTGTTCCTGTTTCCTGCTTCCTGCTTCCTGGAAGTCAGCCACCCTTTAAGGAGTACAAATTCCCTGATGTGAGAAACCCACTCACATGATTAGACACCACGTGAATAGACACGCTGAGGAACACAGAGGAAACGGGAGTGTGTGAAGAGGCCACCTTCTGAATACTCCCACCCTGGCAGCTACTTTAGCTGACACCATAGATCACATATTAATGACCCAGCTGAGCCGTTCCTGAATTCCTCACTCACAAAATCATGAGCAAAATTAAATGAGAGGTTTTAAGATAGTGATTCTTGGGGTGGTTTTTCACATGGCAGTAGATAATTGAATCAAAACATATTTGTGAGTTATTGTATCATGTCCTCTAATATTGTCAGATATATTGATTCAAGAAAGCAGTAGACTTCTGGGACACAGGAATTAGCAAGAGAAGAAGGAGGAAGGGGAAAATATATTTATATGTATATACTTTGCATTTTAAAGAAATTTAACCAAGAATTTGTTTAACGTTCATTTTATATATTTAAAACATTTTAATTTTTCCCTATTATACAAGTAATGCATGATCCATTTGGAAAGATTAGAAATAAATATAAATAAAAATTAGTTTCTAATTATCACCCACGTTCCATGCATCATTAACCACTGTTTCCATGGAATATAACTTGTAAGGCATTTTTCTTTTCAATATAGGCAACTCTCTCATTAGGCTTATGAAATCAGAAGAAGCAGCATCACATAATAATTAAAGAACAAGCCTATGGAGCTAAGCTCTTTGAGTTCAAGCCCCAGAGTTCCCTCTCCTGTCACCTCTTACTGGCTGTGTGACATTGGGCAAATTTCTTAACCTCTTTGTGCTTTACTATACATACAGGTATGATACTGCTATCTGCCAGTAACAGGAGTGTTACGAAGATATTTACTTAGATTTCAACTTTATAAAGAACATGGAATATGCCTGGCACATAGCACGCATAAAATTAGTGTTTATTAAATGTAGTAATTACATTGAAGAAGAAAAACAAATCATAGGATACATAGCATTTTGAAACATGCTTCCTTCACTTAAGAATCCAGAATAAACATTACCCATCAATAAATACATATCTGTGGTATTATTATTTTTTTATTTTTTTTAATGTTTATTTCAAGAGACAGAGAGAGACGGTGCACACGTGCATGCGAACAGGGGAGGGGAGAGAGAGAGAGGGAGAGAGAGGATCCCAAGTAGGCTCTACGCTATCAGCACTGAGCCCAACATGGGCCTCGATCTCATAAACCATGAGATTATGACCTGAGCCAAAATCAAGAGTTGGATGCCTAGGTGACTGAGCCACCCAGGTGCCCCCGTGGTATTGTTTTAAAGCGGCATAGAAGTACATCATATGGATATAGTAGAGTTCTCTATTTTCAGTCATTTATATCATTGCAGTTTTTCCTCATGGTGCATTTTAACTTTGATTATGGGAGTTTACAAACATATACAAATAGATCAAATACTATAATGAATGCTCAGCTACAATAATTAACAACACATAGCATTCTTGGCAATGTATTTTAAATACCCATTTTAAACCATCAGTTCTGATAAAACTAAAATAATGGCTGTGTCTTCAAGTGTAGGAGCCTCTATGTCTTAAGCACATAATAGTAGGTATCTGTGATTATTTACAATAGAAAGAAACATCCTCAGCACACTAGCTTTTATCTGATGCCAAACTTAAAATGGTCAGTTCCCCTTATTCAACCTCAGTGAACATCCTTCATTGCATCTTGTTTCCTCTGATATATTGGGGAAGAAAATGGAATAATTGAGGAGATGCCAGTGGGATAAAACACGATATTCCTAAATATAGTGACATTTTCAGAGCTATTTTAGCCAGTGTAATTGAAATCCTCTTGTTCTCCACTGACATATTTTGGAAGTTCATATGTTTAGAGTCTGAAAATTCATTTCAAAAATGATAGAAAGTGTCTTGATCTCAGTGGAGAGTTACTGAATTGAATTATGATGGTAAAAGCTTAAGTGAACTTACGGAAGTAGGTATGCTCTTCTGCATGGATTCATTTCACCGTATGTCCTAGAAAGTATGGTATGCAGGTAGCCAGTGGGAAAAATATGTCAATGATTTCCATGTGCTGCCACATTAGGGCCAAAGCCATAAATTTTGAGATGCTATTTTCCAGGCAGACATTTTTCTTAGGAGTTATAGTGCTATCTTCAGTACGACATAGAAAGGAAGTTAAAATTACAGGAGGGAAGTAAGTTCCCTCATCATACTACAACTGTGAAGCTATAACTAATAGATATTAAAGTAGAAATAAATTGTATTTGTTCTTATGACACAGAATATAAGCATTTAATATTGTTGTGGGTCTTAGCAGAGAGTATTACATTAATTCGTTTATTTAAAATATTTCTTAAGCACCAATCTTACAAGATTGTGTACTGTTACAACAGGCACTGTTCGAGCTGAAGATAAAAGGAACATATGTGTCTCTTCTCCTGGATCTTACTTGATATGAGAAAGATAAACATACCATAAGCAAATGAACAAACATATCAGTAAATCTGCTTTCTACCCTAAAGCCTTTTCAAAATTAACCCTTGCAATGTATTCCCTGTAATTCTTTTGGTCAGTCTGCTCTTGTTAACTGCTACTAGAGCCCTCCAGCATGATACAGAATCTCTCTGATTCTATTTCCTCATCTAAAAACACATAAAAGGAAGAATAATAACCTCTGTATTCTCCTTGGACCATTGTTAGGATGAACAAATGAATATGAAAGTAGGTACTGGGAGAATTCTTAGGTGCTATAAAAATATAGAGTTCCAATTTTATTATGTCAGTATTGCATTTTCTTGAACACTTGAGGTATATCTAGGGGTTGCATGAAGCTCTTCTCTGACACACAATAATGAACATGTAGTCAGAAGTTTTCAGGTATCACTAAGAGTATAGCTTTTCATATGTTCCAGAGGTCAGGTGAAAGGTGCTAAGGAGATACACTGGGGGCAGCCTATGAAAAAGAAACCTCCCTTGAAATTGTACAAAATGAGTATCTATCATGACAGTTCAGATTTCCAAAGCTGTGCTCCTCAGATTTTAATGTGCATATGAACCCCTTGGGGATTTTGTTAATTTGCACATTCTGATTCAATATTTCTGGGGTGGGGGCCGAGGTTGTGCATTTCCAACAAGCTCCCAGGTAATGGTGACAGTGCTGATCTGAGGGCCACATTTTGCGTAGTAAGGGGCTAGGACATACACAGTAATTAAGCCTGTTATTTTGAAGATGCTGGTGTGATTAATGAATTGTACCTGCATTAATATTCATGAATCTTGGGGCGCCTGGGTGGCGCAGTCGGTTAAGCGTCCGACTTCAGCCAGGTCACGATCTCGCGGTCCGTGAGTTCGAGCCCCGCGTCAGGCTCTGGGCTGATGGCTCGGAGCCTGGAGCCTGTTTCCGATTCTGTGTCTCCCTCTCTCTCTGCCCCTCCCCCGTTCATGCTCTGTCTCTCTCTGTCCCAAAAATAAATAAAAACGTTGAAAAAAAAATTAAAAAAAAAAAAATATTCATGAATCTTTTCTGGACATTTTTCTACTCTCTTAACCCTTATTGCCTTTTCTGTGTAGCTCACATATGACCTGTGCCTTTGCCTTTTTGCTTACATAATAAATAGAGCACGTTTTTATGTGCACATATTCAGCTTTACTTCTCTATGCAACTGTTTTTTAGAGTTTTAATGTCAACATTAATATCATAAACAGCTATAAATTGCTTCTTCCAACCTTCTTTCCTTCCTATATTTCCCTTCACTCGTCTCTGGTCTGTGAACATTCTGTCTTGCTAGATCAAATGACTCAGTCAAAGGGGATTCTTAAATGTTTTTGGATCAGATGTGTACAAGTGTTGCTCATGAAGAAAAAGAGATGAGAGAAGAGGAGATTTCATCCTCTTGATGTGTGGTACTCACAGAAGCACACCAGTCCATGTGATACAAGCCATGTGTGGCTGCATTCATCCTGTGGTGAGGACTGAGAAGACTGAGTTGGGTACCACTAACACCATTTATTGCCTGCTAGTACCCTTCTTTCAAGATAAAATAATTCAACATGTGGTTTAGCAACACAATGGTGTACGACACCCCATGTAATATTAGAAGGAGAAAATTCAGACTAGTCATGTGCTACAGTCTATGGTACTAAAGTCATTAAGAAGGCCAAAAGATGGATTGATGTCAGTATCAACACTAAGTAAGACATCACTTACTCTTGCTCCACCTTCAACAACACTTTGGCTTGATCCAGAGACAAAAGTGTCTTTGTGAAAGCTGTGAGATCCAGCACCATATGCCAGCAGACCTGGGAGAAGTCTCACACACCATGTGTTGGATAGTAAACAGACACACCTCGGTCCAGGCTGTAGAACCCACAGTGACCCATGAACGGGCTCTATCCCTTCTCAGCCATGGTCTGGAAGCCCCTAGAAAACATTATCTTAGATAATCTTCCACAGACAAGAGAGCATTTGTGGAAGTCCAGGTTGCCAGAGGAGAAGTTCCAACACACCATTGAGAAAAAATAAATAAAATGAAATAAAATAAAATAAAATAAATATACATATACATATACATATACATATGTGTGTATATATGTATATACATATACATACATATACACATATATGAGTTTCACCACATTGGAAAGGGTAAGAGGAGCAATTTGACATTACCTTCATCAATCTTCCCCCAAGGTGGCACAGCTCAGTGCCAATAAAGTTCTTCTCAGCAAGTGATTTCTACTGTAGGGGAAAATGAGAGCGTGTTAGTGAGCACCTACCTTCCCCAGCCGTACAGAATATTGTAAAGAGACTCATTTTTCTTCTGCCCCATCCAGAGTATTGAATCAAGAGCTACATGAGACAGCAAATAGCCAAAGCGATCTAGGAAAAGAACAAAACTGTTATCACAACCCAAGACTTCAAGATATACTACAAAGCTTCAGTCATCAAAAAATTATGGTACTGACACAAAAATAGACCCTAGATCAATGGAACAGAATAGAAATCCTGGAAATAAACCCATGCTTTTATGGTCAATTGATGTATGACAAAAGAGGCAAGACCATACAGTGGGAAAAAGGAGAGTCTCTTCAACAAATGGTGTTGGGGAAACTTGACATCTCCATAAAAAAGAATGAAACTGGACCACTTTCTTGGACCATACACCAAAATAAACTCCAAATGGATTAAAGACCTAAATGTGAGACCTAAAATCATAACATTCCTAGAATATAGGCAGTAATATCTTTGACATTAAGTCATGAAACATTTTTTTAGATATGTCTCCTCTGGCAAGGGATACAGAAGCTAAATTAAATTATTGGGACTACTCCAAACATAAAAAGCTTTTGCACAGTGAAGAAAACCATTAACAAAACAAAAAAAAAAAATTAATGAAAGAAGATACTTACAAATGATGTATCAAATGAGGGGTTAGTATACAAAATATATAAAGAACTCCTATAACTCAATACCAGAAAGACAAATAATCCAATTTAAAAATGAGCAGAAGACATGAATAGACTTTTTTCCAAAAGAGATGTACCATGGCCAAAGGACACATGAAAAGATGCTCAACATCACCAATTATCAGAGAAATACAGATCAAAACCACAATGAGCTATCACCTCACACTTGTCACAATAGCTAAAATCAACAACAAGTGCTAGTGAGGATGTTGAGAAAAGGGAATCCTTGTGAACTGTTGGTGAGTGCAACTAGTACAGCCAATGTGGAAAAAAGTATGGAGATTCCTCAAAAAAATTAAAAGTAAAATTATCAGAGAATCCAGTAATTCCACTACTGCTATTTGCCCCAAGAAAGTAAAAACACTAATTCAAAAAGATATTTTCACCTTTATATTTATTGCAGCATTATTTACAATAGCCAAGTTATGAAGGCAACTCAAGTGTCCGTCAATAGATGAATGTATGAAGAAGATGTGGAATAGTAATCAGGAATAAAAAAGAAAAAGATTTTGCCACTTGTGACACCATGGATAGAGGGTATATGCTGAGTGAAATCAGTTGGTCAGAGAAAGACGAATACCATAAGATTTCACTCATGTGCAATTTAAGAAAAAAAGCAAATGAACACAGTAAAAAGAGAGAAAAAAAGACTGTTAAATGTAGAGAATAAATTGATGCTTACCATAGGGGAACTGGAGGGGAGAAGATGGATGAAATAGGTGAAGGGGATTAAGAGTACACTTATCATGATGAGCACTGCTTGAATCATATTGTACACCTGAAAATATTATAACCCTATATGTTCATTGTACTTAAATAAAAATAAATAAATAATTTTTAAGAGCAACATGGGGTGCAGAAAGTGTCTGGGAAAGCAGCAGATAAGATTCTTGGAGGGTATTAAAGAGATTCGGATCCTACCAGGTCATGGACTCCATCAATCAGATTGCCCATGAGCCACTGGGGACACCTCACCAACAAATCCTCCCATTTGACCCCAGGCACTCCCAGAATTCCAAGTGTCTCACCCACACACATTTTCCACTCTGTGGCTGCCAATCTTTATGTGTTCCCAGATGGCAACAGCATAAAGAAGCTTTACCAGCCAGCTAGTAAGCACAGGCAGAAAGTCAACCCGAACCTGTCAGCCAGGGAGAGACAACAGACTCGAGGCTTAGCATCACCCTGGGGATAAAAAGGAGATAACACCTGGCCTGGTGTGTTGTGGTATTAGGAAAAGGCATGTAAGCATAAGAATTCTGCCACAGGGAGCAATAAGCATGGAGCATATGTATCCAAAGAAGTTCTGGGAAAGCCTTAGGATCACTAGCTGATGGAAGATATTTCTCTCCCAAAGACAGTTAGTAAAGACTGGAGGCAGCGACAGCTACTTCAAATGGGAATACAGTGATGTAAGACTTCAAAGATTGTGAAAAATAAAGAAAACATTATACCACCAAAGGATCACAGTAACTTTCTAGTACCTGATCCCAAAGACATGGAGATCTGGGATTTACCTGATGAAGAGTTCAAAATAGGTTTTTAAGGAAACACAACAAGCTACAAGAAAACACAAAAAGGCAATTCAACAAAATTAAGAAAACAATACATAGTAAAATAGAAGGTTAATAAAGAGATAACTGTAAAAAATGAATGAAACAAATTCTGGAGCTGAAGAATACAGTGAGTAAAATGAAAAATGCAGTAATGAACATCAACAACAGAATGGATCAAGCCAAAGAAATAATCTGTGTTTTAAAGACAGGAAATTTGAAATTATCCAGTCAGAGGAGAACAAAGGAAAAAGAGTGAGAAAGAGTGAAGAAAGACTACATGCTCTATAGGGTGCCATCAAAAGAAACAATTTGTGAATTATTGGAGTTCACAAAGGAGAAGAGAGGGAGAAGGAGGGCAGAAAGCTTATGTAAAGAAATAATGGATGAAAATCCCCAAATCTGGAGATGGATTTGACTATTCAAGTTCATGAAACTCATAGGTCACCAAACAGACACAACTTAAAGAAATATTCTCCACCGATTATAATAAACTATCAAAAATCAAACAGAGAGAATCTTGAAAGCAGAAAAGAGCTTATAAATTACCCAGGAATCCTCATAAGGCTATCAGTGGAGTTCTCAGCAGAAACCTTGCAGGCCAGGAGAGAGTGAGATGATATCTTCAAAGTGGTAAAAGAAAAAAAAAAACCTGCCAACCAAGAATACTCTATCCAGCAAAACTGTCCTTCAGAAAGGAAGGTAAGGTAAAGACTTGCCCGGGGGGGGGGGGGGGGAAGCTTAAGGGAGTTCATCATCAGCACACATGCCTTACAAAAGTGGAAAAAGGGTTTCTTCAAGTTGAGATGAAAGCATGCTAACTAATAACATGAAAGCTTTGAAAATGTGTAACACTGGTAAAGGTTAGTATACAGTCAAATTAAGAATACTAAAATAATGTAATATGGCTGTGTGTTAACCACGTAACTCTAGTGTAAATGCTAAAGGACAACAGTATTAAACATAACTACGGGACGCCTGGGTAGCTCAGTCAGTTGGGCGTCCAACTTTGGCTCAGATCATGATCTTGCAGTGTGTGAGTTCAAGCCCCACATCAGGCTCACTGCTCTCAGTGCAGAGACCACTTTGGATCCTCTGTCCCCCTCTCTCTCTTCCCCTTTACCACTTATGCTCTCTTTTTTCAAAAATAAATGAAACATTATTAAAAAAACATAACTATATCTACAAAAATTTCTTAATGAATATATAATATTAAAAAGATAAATTGAGACATCAAAAATAAAAAAGAGGGAGGGGAGTAAGAGTGTAGAGTATTTTTGTATTTAATCGAAGTTGTTACCAGCATAAAATACCCTTATATTTATGTAAGCTTCATTGTAACCACAAAACTATAGTAGATTCTCAAAAGATAAAGAGAAGGGAATCAAGTGTAGTACTACAGAAAATCACCACTTCACAAAGGGAGGCAGTAAGAGAGGAAGAGAGGATCAAGGAAAGTTCAAAACAGACAGAAAACAACTCATAAGATGGTATTGTACTTGCCTATCAGCAATTACTCTAAATTCAAATGAATTTCATTCTCCAATCAAAAAAGCATAGAGTGGCTGAATGAATAAAAAAATAAATAAATATGCTGCCTACAAGAGATTAACTTCAGCTTTTTGGACACACATGGGCTCAAAGTGAAATGATTAAGAAAGATATTGTATGCAAATATAAACCAAAAGAGAGCAGAGGTAGCTGTACTTCTACCAGACAAAATAGACTTTAAGCCAAAAATGGTAAGAAGAGACAGAAGGCCATTGTATAATGATGAAGGGGTCAATCCATCAAGAGGATATAACAATCATAAATATATCTTAACCCAACATCAGAGCTCCTAAATATATTAAGCAAATATAAGCAGATCTGAACGGACAAATAGACAACAATCCAGTAATAGCAGGGGACTTCAGTTTCCCACTTTCAACCATGGATAGATTATCCAGACAAAATAAATAAAGGAATATTGGACTGGAACTATACTTAAAGCCAAATGGACCTAATAGCACACTTATACAGAACAACCTATTCAACAGGAGCAGAATACACATTCTTCTCAAGCACACACGGAACATTCTTCAGGATAGATCTTATCATAGGTCATAAAACAAGTCTTAGCAAATTTAAGAAGATTGAAATCACACCAGTTATCTTTTCCAATCACAGTGGTGTGAAACTAGAAATCAATAATGGGTTGAAATTTGGAAAATTCACAAGTATGTGGAAATTAAACAGCACATTCCAGAACAAACAGTAGGTCAAAGAAATCAAATGTGACATTAGAAAATAAATCTTGAGACAGTCATAAATTTAAGAGATACCTGCACTCCCATGTTCATGGCCACATTATTTATAATAGCCAAGATATAGAAACAACCTAAGATTCTATCTATGGATAAATGAATAAATAAGATATGAAATATATATATATACATATTTGTATATATATATATATATACATATATTTGTATATATGTGCATATGTATGTATATACACACACATATATAATGAAACATTATTAGCCATAAGAAAGATGGACCTTGAGGATATAATGTTAAGTAAAATAAGTCACACAGAGAAAAACAAATACTATATGATACCACTTTTATGTGGAATCTAAAAAACCAAACTTACAGAAACAGAGAGTAGAATGGTGGTTTCCAGGAGCTGAGGGCTGGAGCAAATGGAGAGATGTTGGTCAAAAAGTACAAACTTCCAGATATAAAATGAATAAATTCTGAAGATACAATGTACAGCATGGTGGTTACAGTTAACAATATGGTATTGTGTACTTAGAAGTTGCTAAGACATGTCTTAAAGGTTCTTACCACATACACAAAATATCAGTTATGTGAAGTGCTCAAGGCATTAACTAACCTTACTTTGGTAATCATTTCACAATGATTGTATCAGATGAGTCTATTAAAGCTTGCACAATGTTATATATCAATTATATCCCAATGAAGCTGGGGAGAGAAAAGAAGAGCAAAGGATGTTTTGTGCAAATTAGAAAAAGGAATCCTTTCTTTTGGTTAGATGGATCTAACTGAGTGTGATATGGGCTGGGTTTCAACCACCGTCCCCCTTTGGCTGTAGCATGGCCTATACACCTGATACTGAATGTTGTGGAAGCGTTTTCATCTATTTGGTGTCTGCTTTGTCTTATGTGGCTTTACCCATTGTTTTTTAGCTTCTCTTTTTGAAACTGTATATATTTTTTTCATTTACTCTTAGCATTCCCAAGGGCTTCCCAGGTTATTCACAAGGATGTGTAGATAGAAGTCAAGTCCCTTCCTAGACCTGCATCTGCATTGCACAGTTCAGATAAAGACGTCTATTACTGAGTCATATAGCCCAACTCTACACATCAGAGCATAAGCCATACTGATGGATGCACACACATAGAAACCAAAATCCAAGACAAGGATGAATGAACTTCTTACTACATAAAATGTTTGCTTGGATAGCAATAACATGCTAGCCAGGAAAAAAAAAAAAAGGAGCAGGGAGGGGACTGAGTTGAAAAGTCAAGACTTAAATAAAATTTTAAAAATTAGCCATTAACCCATCTTTTAGTGGTTTTACAAAATTACCACTTCAATGTTTATTTTATTTTGACCCAGTGTACAAGTACTACATTCATTTTCTTTTCCTTAAAGAGTAATTTTTTTTACAAAAACATACAGTTTTATTTTAAGTTGTAAGTCAGCTTAATTACATCATTATAATTATATTTACAAAGGGCTTTATCTTCTATTATTTAAAATTACTCTGATAATTTTTTTTTATTTTGATGCCTGCTACTAACATTTCATAGTTAAAAGAGCACATGAAATAGCCATTGTAGAGATCGTTGCTGGGATAGGCTTTAAATATGCACTAGAAAGAGCTGATTTCGGTTAGCCTTTGGTTTTCTCATAGCAAAGTTACTGCTTTAAAGATCTCTTATAACAAACAATAGAGCACTTGGCTGGGTAAGGCTGTTCTCTTCATGTCACTGTCATCCAGTTATCAGTTTAATTGTCACTTCATTAGTTGAGACCTTCCCTGACTTCCAAAGTTAAAGAAGTTCAAAGATCACCTCATTTATTTCTCTGTATCATACTTATTAGTCTCTGATACCACATGGTGGATTCATTCCTGTTTAATTGTTTTTCTGGCTCTCCCAAGTTCAAGAGGGCAAGAGACTTCTATCATTTGTTAATTGGTGTGCTCCAAATATCTAGAAGCGTTCCAGGCATGTTATATAGGATCTCAAATAAAAAGTCTTAGAGAAGTAAATGAATACATGGTAGATATATTGAAGTGAAAGTTAAACATTTTAAAAACAAATTAAAAAGGATAATGTGGGAAAAATTGGAAGTAGCCAACACATGCTTTGAATAATATAAGTAGTATGATTTTGTGTTTCAGAATGCAAAATGGGTAAGACATTCTTTATTTTTTTTCTTTTCAAACATTTTTCTTTTATTACTTTACAACATACTAACATTCCCTTAGTAAAGGGAATTTTTTGACCTTGAGCCCTTCCTACACACAGCAGATATTTACATACATAAACATACACACACCTCCACACACATATATGTATGTATGTACATTTTATAGCTATAAGTGTTCATAAATGTGTTTAGCACCATTTGCAGTCATTTTATGTGCTTATCATTATTGTCATTGCTTATAAATAAATATGTGATAGTTATATCTCCATCATTAGGCTGTAAATTCCTTGTGGGCAGCAAGCATCTTATAATGAAGAAATTAAGTCAGAACCATTACATTAAAAACACGATGCTTTCAAATACACTTTTGAATGTTCACCTCAGTGTTCTAATTAAATTCTAATTTCAGTATACATATCTGCTTATCTGAATGCCTTTAGCAATTTGAAATGACTTACTGAGTATTCTAACTCATCCCATATTGAACAAAAGCATATCAAAATTGTCTCCTATTCAAATGTGCTATCACAAGCTATAAATAGAACACTGCTCTTTGGCAAAGGTGAATTAATTGTGATGAAGCTATTTTGATAAAAGTTATTCCTCACATGAGTGAAATATGGAGTAGCTGATTTATTTCTACAGCAGGTATTTTAAAAGCCCTGCATTTAATGGCAAACCTCTACTTCAGTAGATGTCACCATAATTTTTTTTTTTTAGAAAAATAGGAAAGGCCTTGCATTTGATTAGCTTCAAATGATGTCTCATTGATGGATACACATAATTCAACAAAAGAGACTCATTGTATAGAACCAGTAAATATTATACATACAGTGCTCATTTGCCTACCATTACACAGGTAATGTCTGCACTTAGTTTCTTAATTTCTCATTATAAGACAATTGCATCTCATCTTGCAGTGTTTAATTGCATTGTTTCTATTGCTAGAATAATAGCACATTCCTCTTTTATGATGTTGAATGACAAATAAATTTAGATTGTAATCACTTATTATTCCTTCTTTAAGCAAAACCACTCAAGAGTTTCAGTTGCACTGAAAAAAATCTGATTTCCTACTAATGATGACCAAATGGGAGCATTCGAGATAAGTCTGGATCCTGTTTATCAGCTTATCCTTCAGTTGTGGTCATAACAATTATCTTAATAAGTCCACTTGGCTAATAACTTTACTATTTTCTAAAAGTGTCACTCTAAAACCTTAGGGTATTTAACCTCACATTCCAGACTTCTATAATAAATAGCCTTTGTGTTTCTATTTCTAACCTTAAATATCTGCATTGGTAAATGTCAGGTATGTGTGGGATGACAAATGAGCAGTTCCACTGTCTTGTTCACAGTTTCTTATCTGAGTTTTGCTTTCTGAGTGTAATGTAAATGCTCCCAGAAGACAAGAATATCAAATGCAATGATCACATAGCTTCTGAGTTTTCTTTTAACAGTTGATGAAGTGTTATTCACAACTAATATTTACATGTGTCTTTTATTCCAGATGTATTTTCTAAACGATTTACCTGTTCCCTAGTCTGTTGAAAAGTGTAATGTTTTTTATTGCTGCCATTACATAGTATCATAAACTTAGTGGCTTAAACAAAACAAACTTATGATCTTATAGTTTTCCGGGTCAAAATTCCAACACAGGTCTCAGTGGGCTAAAATCAAGGTGTTGGTAGGGCTTCATTCCTTTTGGGAGGCTCTAGGGGAGAATGTTTCCCTGCCTCTTCCACCCTCAGGAGGCTGCCCACATTTATTGGCTTGTGGCCCTTTCTTCCATCTTCAAAGCCAGCACTGATCAGTTGAGTCTTTCACACATCACTTGACCCTTTTTTCATTCTCACATTTCTGTCTGCAGCCAGAAATGATTCTATACATTTAAGGACTGGGGTGATTAGGTTCAGCCCATCTGTATTTTTCGGGGGTAACCTCCCCATCTTAAAAACTACAGACCTTGATTACATCCCAAAGTACATTTGGTTTTGTTAGATAACACATTCACAGGTTCCAGGTATGAATGTGTGGATATGTTTGGTGGGGCCATTATACTGCCTACTCCACATGGTCTGTCATGATTCAGTTTGTCTTCTGAGTTGAGTGCGCTTTGTAAAATGTGATTTTAGGTTTATGAAATCAAGCCTCATAGTCATTATTTATTAATATTGGCAAAAGCTTGAACACAGCCAGACTTCATTTCTGGCCTCAGCTTTCTCCTGTTGTCTCCTCATTAATTATTTTTACTAAGAACAGATGGCAGAGGTTTTTTTTTTTTCTTTCTGCATTGGCACTGTGGCAATACAACATTGAAGAAATAGGTCTATTGATTTTGTAGGGAAAGACCAACAGTCCAGTTAAATTTGTATCAATTCAGGACCAAGAGCTCTGCTTTTTCTCACTGGGGAATTCTCCCTTTTGAGCCAGGTTTCCCAGTTGCACCTGAGAGTTATAAGAGGGTTAGTTTTATCTGATGAGAAAAGAGCCCAAATCTCTAGGAAACTCCTGTTAACCAATGTTGAAGATACCAGTGGTATAGGTCAGGGAGCTTTTAGAAATTCATCATTTGATTTAATATTCATAGAATTGTGAATGTTAATTTATTAATTCATATTTAATATTCATATGTTCCTTGGATAGATAATTAAAATGTAAATATGATTGATCTCTTGTGGCATTCTTGAACCAATGGCACCCTTACACTTTTAAGGCATATATCTACCTTATTTTTCAATATTTAACTTTTTGCCCTCTCTTCCATGCTCTGTGTGTTTGCTTACATAAGTCAGGATGAAGAGTATATAGTTTATTTTTTTAATATTTTAATAATCTACCCAGAGAAAAAATATCTGTCAGTGCTTCTGGAGTGACCTTAGAAAACAGAGTATGTTTGTGCACTTACAGGGTAAAATAATTTTTTAAAATACAGCAAAATGTTGGACCCTCTTAAGTTTTAGACAATCTATTTTGAAATGTGTGTTATTAGGTTTAGTCAGTACTTCTCATTAGTACTTTGCCTTTTGTCAAAAAGACAGTGCCGAGTTGGTTGATGTACTGTTAAAATTAAGTATGTCGATTTACCTGGTTTTTCTAATGCTGTTATGTGTGACAATTCCTATGCAAGGTAAACTTAATAAGTTTTCTAAATCTGTTCCTCTCAATATCTAACTAGTACCTTAAGGAGAGTATCTATATTGTGTCTCTTCAATGAAATCCCTTTAGATGCACTTAAGACAGCCATATGGCTCTAAACTTACTAAATGCAGAAAATTTAACTTAGCTCTACTTCTTTCGTTCTTAGGAAAACAATCTTCATTTTGTTGATTAACTTTCGTTTAAATGCTTATTTTATACTGTCTTTATTTGGACAATGCTTCATTAAGCCTCAATTTCCGTTTAATTTTGGTTGTGTCTTATTGCTCGACTTCCTGTGTCTCAGTTCACTAATGAAATGTTTTCTAACCTGTGAAAATTCAGAAGAGCTCAAAGACTCATAAAAGTACGTTTCACGTTTCTAGAAGAAAAATTCAGGTCTTCTGGTTCTATGGCACACTACAATACATAAACACTGTTCTTACTTTATAATGACTGACTTTCAATTCCAAGTTCCCATGTGTTAAATCTGCCTATGTGATAATGACATCAATTTCAAGTGTCTTGTTATTTCTCTTTGTATCCTGTTTCAGTGGTTGTTCCCTTTGACATTTCCAAATTCAGTTTGAAAATATGACTGAAGTTTACCATCATTTATTAAAGGTGAATATCCTCCATCATCCATGCCTAGGACTCTTTTACTGACCCCAAAATAGGGATTGTAGTGCATTAGCAATAAGGTATGGCAGGCCACTAGCTCAGGGGTCACTGTTCCTTATTTCCCCATAGTTTTGGCATGTTTACAGACTTGAGTTCTTCTTAGTTCTGATTTAGAGCCCTGGCCCAGGTTCTCAAAATCACCAATCATTGCCTAAATTGAACCATGGTTTGGATTCTAGTTGTTGTGCCCAACATACCTGATTAAATCATTTAAATTGAAAGATACACTATTGCTCTCAGTCCACATCTCCTTTCTCTTCTCTCTTTCTCTTTTTCTCTTTCTCTCTTTCTCTTTCTCTTTCCCTGTCTCTCTCTTCCTCCTCCTCTTCCCCCTCCCATACTCCCCTCTCTTTCTCTGCCTGAACAGCCTGGCCCTTGATTGCAGGTCTGATCTCTATGATAAATGAAGATTCTTTTCTTCGGCCATCTGTAACTAGACAGATCTGATGACCTCCTATTGGTGAACATCCAGCGAGATTTGCAGTTGATTTTACCTCAGCCATGACCATGCATAATCTTTATTAGACTTTTATTAGAAACTGTATCTGAATATACTATATTTATTGTAGATAACAATTTTCATATGTTTATTGTTGATATAAATAAAAGTCCATTCAGACTTTCATAACTTACCTTTTATCTGTGTATAAGATAGCTTCTTACATGTAGAGTATTAAAATTTGCTGAACTAAAAGTATATTGTTCCAATTAAAATCTCTATATTTTAATGAAATTAAATCACATAGTTTAACTAACAGTTATCAATCATTTCAGTGCAACTCTCTCCATTTTTATTAACTCATTCATGGAACGTTTATTCAGGAAATGCCAAATGAAATTTTCACTGATATGACCATGGAAGGGGGAGGCATTAATACAAAGTCCTGATCTGCTGGAAGCTTACAATCTAATGGGTGAAACAGACCGAATGTAACTCTCCTAACTTATCAGTGATGAGAAATGCAAATAATATTACATTTAAAAATGAAATCTGGGGGCGCCTGGGTGGCTCAGTCGGTTAAGCGTCCGACTTCGGCTCAGGTCATGATCTCACGGCTCGTGAGTCTGAGCCCGCATCGGGCTCTGTGCTGTCAATGCAGAGCCTGCTTTGGATCCTCCGTGGCCCTCTCTCTCTGCTCCTCCCCGACTAGTGCACTCACTCTCGCTCTTTCTCTCTCTCTCTCAAAAATAAGTAAACATTAAAAAAATGAAATCTGGGTTTCATAAGGCTTGGGAAATGCGTATACTTTTAAACAGCAAACCCTCTAATAATCTAGGCTTATAGGGCATGAAACAACATAGTCCTGATAATGTGAGTCATTTTAATGTGCTCTCCATATTTAAAACTAAATTATGTATTATCATAAATTTCATAATTTCATTACCGAGTTTCTTCATAGTTTTCAGAAAAACCTTGCAAGCCTCTGACTTATTTACAACTGATTTGTCAGTTAGATGTAGAACATCCTGTACTCTGATCACCGTATTGTAGGAGTTTATATTTGCTTTTAAAAAGCATTTAAAGTGAATGTTTCCTTAACATTTTTTTGTTAACAATAATCATTGTGTCACAGTGTTTCACAAGTATGTGTTTCTTATACTTGGAGCCCCTTATGCCTCGACCTTACCTTTCACATGAGTATATTTCTCTATGCTTCACTTTTAAGAGCTCTCCATATGCTAAATAACACCTTTCCTCAAATATAAAGTCTTTCTCTTTCTACTTGGTCTTTGTGTGTGTGTGTGTGTGTGTGTGTGTGTGTGTGTGTGTATGACCCAGCCTTAATCTGAATACAGGTTCAGTGAAGCACTAATGTAAATTCCAAGTTATTTAAAAAATTACTCTACCTTTAATTTTTTTATCATATCTTTATTGTAGTTCTCATTTGCAATGTTCATTTATCACGTTAGATTTTTAAATTTTCCCTCACCTAGGGTACTCTTAAATGTAATCTTATACCTGATCATCAATTATTTCATACACCTTTTGCTGTCTTACTCTTAGAGATCACATGAGGCAAATTTTTGAAGCTGCCTCATTCTTTTTCATGAAAAAGATACTGAGAAATAAATTAGGCATCACCATCAAGTATAGATTAACACTGGATCAAATATAGAATAACACTAACATTTGACAAAGCTTTTTTGGGGATTTCGTATTTACTTTTCCTGTTTATCTATTTTTGTCCTGTTTAATTTTTTTAACTCCCAGGTTTATAGATATTTCTATTTTAGCCTATATCATATCATTCATGGATTTCTAACATCTTTAAAACACCATTTAAGTTTATTTTGCTCATTAAGAGCTGCTACTTCCTAACTTAATGAGAAGATTGAAGGAAGAATAGGTATTGATAGTAATTTTCTTACACATGGCAGCTACAAAGCAGCTAATTATTTTTCAGGGGATTTTTTCACCATTATTTTGTTAAAAATATTTCACTCTATTATTTTTCAACATTGTCAGTTTTCTGACATTGATAGAGCTATTAATTTATTCATAAACTGAATTCATTTTCAGTGTCTATGCAGCCTTTTCGTTTTCTTCCAATTGCTTATGTTATTTTCCATATGAAAAATAGATAACTGTCTGTTTGACTAATTTCTTTCCAAATAAAAACTCAGCATTATTCCTTACTGACTCTGTAGGGAATGTAATAATTTAAGAAGATACATTGTGCCATTGGTTGCAATATATTTTAAAACCACTTTTATTTTTATGCTGCCTTAAGTGCTACTGGGTTCATCTTAAATTTGGTGATTTTTCCATAATTTAATAGTTGCCTGAGCAAAGTGTTTAAGTGATCAAGGACAGAGCTAACAATGGCCAGAATCTTCTGACATGGGTCTTTTCTCAAGACTAAAACAGTTTAGTGAGAAATCACTGGAAAATTTCTTACTAGCTACCTGGCAGGCAATAAAGTTGCCCTTGCCAATGACGCTAACCATGGTGACATGTTCAATCAAGAAATGGTCACTTACATCATTAAAGATGGCGTTCCTCTATTATTTCCCCTTTGACAGTCATGATTTTTCTGTCAGTTCACATCTCTTTGCTTCAAGAGATGAGGCTCCTTCAATCTCTCCTTCAAGTTCAATCTTTCCACACTCTGAGTGGCTGCATATAGTGGGTGGGGGCACAATTCCTGTGGAGGCTCTGCACTTGACTTTGCCCATTACACCCACTAGCAATGGCTTCATTTCTACCTCATTTCCCTTTGTTGTCCTCATATTTGTCTCTTATTTTCCTTTCTTTTTTCTTTTAATCTTTACTGATTTCTTTCTGTATTCTGTTAGTTAAGCCTAGCCCCCTTCTTTTGTCATTCTTAATGTTTTTGTTCATTTTTTGGTCCATTTCTTTTTTATTAATGACTTTACTGTTGTTGTTGTTGTTGTTGTTGTTATTGTTATTACTATTATTCAGAAAGTTTTAGGTTAGCATCTCTTTCAGCCTAGAGAATTCGTTGAGGGTAATGTTTCTGTTTTACTCATTTTGGATCCCCTCCTAGAATTGTTACTCACTGTTTGTGGATATCACACACATATCGTATGGGATTCATTGCAGGACACACAGCTTTAGGCTATAGGTCAAATAACAAATTTATAACACAAATTCCAACATATATCAGTTCATTTATCATTCTCGTTTAACAATGAAAGCCTAAACATAACAATTCTACCCTAGTATAAACCCTAGTACAACTGTACCCCCGAATTTTGTTGAGCCAGGTCTCTGCTTCCTCAAAGTAACATACAGGCCATACCTCATCTTATTGCACTTCACTTTATTGTGCTTCACAGATACTGTGTTTTTTACAAATGGAAGGTTTGTAGCGATGCTGCAAGTCTCTTGGAATTATTTTTCCAACAGTCTTTACTTACTATGTGTCCCTGTGTCCCATTTTGCTAATTCTCACAATATTTCAGACTTTTTCATTATTACGGTATTTGTTATGGTGATCTGTAATCACTGATCTTTGATGTTCCTATTGTAATATTTTTGATGTTCCATATAACATCCTGAACTTAATGAGTATATTTTATGTGTTCTGACTGCTCTATGAACCAGTCATTCCCCCATCGCTCTCCCTCTCCTTGGGTCTCCCTATTCCCTGAGACACTATATTGTAATTAAGCCAATTAATAACCTTACAATGGCTTCTCAGTGTTCAAGTGAAAGAGGTACTTGTCTCTTACTTTAAATCAAGAGCTAGAAATGATTGAGTTTAGTGAGGAAGGCATGCTGAAAGCTGGAACAGGCTGAAAAGTAGGCTTCTTGTGCCAAATAGCCAAGTTGTGAATTGAAAGGAAATGTTCTTGAAGGAAATTAAAAGTGCTCTTCTAGGGGGCACCTGGGTGGCTCCGTTGGTTAAGCATCCAAATTCAGCTCAGGTCATGATCTCGTGAGTTTGAGCCCCAAGTCGGGCTCTGGGGCTCTGTGCTGACAGCTCAGAGCCTGCAGCCTGCTTCGGATTCTGGGTCTCCCTGTCTCTCAACCCCTCCCCCACTCTAACTCTGTCTCTCTCTCAAAAATAAATAATAAACATTAAAAAAAATTTAAAGTGCTATTGCAGTGAACACACTAATGATAAGAAAGCAAAACAGCCTTCTTGCTGACATGGAGAAAGTTTCAGTGGTCTATATGGAAGATCAAACCAGCTACAACGTATCCCTTAAGCCAAAGCCTAATCCAAAGCAAGGCCCTAACTCTGAATTCCATGAAGGCTGAGAGAGGTGAGGTAGCCACAGAAGAAAAGTTTGAAACAACAGAGGTTGGTCCATGAGGCTTAAGGAAAGAAGCTGGCCTCCTAACATCAAATTGCAAGGTGAAGCAGCACGTACTGATGTAGGAGCTGCAGCACGTTATCCAGAGGATCTAGGTAAGATCAATAATAAAGACGGCTACACTAAACTACATTTTCAATGTAGATGAAACAACCCGTTGGAAGAAGATGCCATCGAGGACTTCCATAGCTAGAAAAGAGAAGTCACTGCCCGACTTCAAAGCTTCACAGGACAAGCTGACTCACTTGTTAGGGGCTAATGCAGCTGGAGACTTTAAATTGACGCCAGTGCTCATTTCCCATTCTAAAACTCCGATGGCCCTTAAGGATTATGCTGAGTCTAGTCTGCCTGTGCTCTACAGATGCAACAATAAGGCCTTGGTGACAGCACATCTGTTTACTATATGGTTTAGTGAATATCTTAAGTTTGCTGTTGAGACCTGCTGTTCAAAAGAAAATATTACTGCTCACTGACAATGCACCTGGTCACCCAAGAGCTCTGATAGAGATGTACAATGAGATTAATGCTGTTTTCATGCTTGTGAACGTAACATCCATGCTTGTGATCCACCCATCTATGGATCAAGGAGTAATTTTGACTTATATTTTCTATGGCTATCACTGTCCTTGACAGCGATTCCATTGATGGATCTGAGCAAAGTTGATTGAAAACCTTTTGGGCAGCATTCACCATTCCACGTGCCATTAAGAACATTCGTGATTCATGGGAAGAGGTAAAAATTATCAACATTGACAGAAGTTTGGAAAAAGTTGATTCCAGCCCTCAAGGATGACTTTGAGGGTTTTGAGACTTTGGTGAAGGGAGTAACTGAAGATATTGTAGCAAGAGAAGTAGAATTAGAAGTGGAGCCAGGGGATATGACCGAGTTGCTATAATCTCATGATAAAAGTTGAATGGATGAGTAGTTGCATGTTTTGGATGAGCAAAGAAAGTAGTTTCTTAAGATTGAATCCACTCCTGGTGAAGATGCTGTGAAGATTGTTGAAATAACAGGAAAGGATTTCAATTATCACATAAACTTAATTGATGAAGCAGTGGCAGGGTTGGAGAGGAATGACTTCTATCTTGAAAGAAGTTCTTTGGGTAGAATGCAGTCAAACTGTATCAAATACAGAGAAAATAAATGTTTGTGAAAATAAATGTGGCAAACTTCGTTGTTGTCTTATTTTAAGAAACTGCCACAGCCACCGAGCCTTCAGCAACCAGCACCCTGATCAGTCAGCAGCCATCAACATGGAGGCAAGACCCACCACCAGCAAAAATACTATGAATTGCTTAAAGCTCAGTTAATGGTTACCATTTCTTAGCAATAAGGTATTTTTCATTAAGCCATGTGCATTGTTTTTTTAAGACATAATGCTGTTGCACACATTATAAACTACAGTATAGTATAAACATAACTTTTAAATGCACTGGAAAACAAAAATTCATTTGACTCACTTTATTGCAGTAGTCATTTTATTGCAGTGGTCTGGAACCAAACCCACAAAACCTCCAAAGAATGCCTGTAGCTCATTTTAAAACCTGCACTAAACCAACAAAGATTTCCCTTCTGCTATGCCTGTTACATTATAATTTTTTCCTGTTTATTCTTAAGAAAACTACATGGAAGGAAGTAGTCCATGTAATACTCATGGAGGGGTCAAAGGACATGACACTCTCAAAAGCTTCCATTCTCAATGATAACTATGTATGTTCAACAAGTCACCTAACTTGTTGGTTTCTTTACTGACAATTTTAAGGCAAAGTTTCTAGAATAGAGTATTTTACATAAAAACGGTCTTTAGCTATGGCTATTCTAATAGCGGTATCACTCAAAGGCTTTACAATTCTATAGAAAAATGTGGAGAATAATTTCATTTTGGAAATTTCATTGATTTGCTCTAAAGTTTAGCTTCTCTGGCCAGGTACCATTTGGAGATTAGTTGGCTCAAGATCAGTGTCAACTCCACAAGTTATGCTTGGAGCAAATATATTTCCTTAGAAATGCTGTAAGGTTCACTAACTGTGAGAATCATTTTCCCACAGATAACAAGTTTGATGACATAAATCTTTTTTTATTGTGCAATCAACCTCCTCTTTCCATTGTTCATTTTTAAACCTTTTCTTAGCTTTCAAAATTAGTTATCTGGATTTATATCTCTGTCCTATAGAAACTAAGTCAATGGTACTTGTTAACCAGGAATGCACAAAAGAATACACTAAATCCAAATATCCAACATTAGGCCCGAAAACACCAAACACAAAAATAAATTCAAAATGGATTAAGGACCTAAATGTCAGGCATCAAATCATTAAAATCCTAGAGGAGAATACAGACAGTAAACCTCTTAGACATCAGCCATAGCAACTTCTTACCAGATACATCTCCTGAGGCAAGGGAAACAAAAACAAACTATTAGGACTACATCAAAATAGAAAGCTTCTGTACAGTGAAGGAAAAAATCAACAAAACTAAAAGGCAACCTACTGCATGGGAGAAGATATTTGCAAATGACATATCTGATAAAAGGTTAGTATCCAGAATATATAAAGAACTTATAAAACTCAACACCCAAAAAATGAATAATCCCATTAAAAAAAATGGGCAGAAGGCATGAACAGACATTTCTCTAATGAAGACATATGGATGGCTAACAGACACATGAAAAGATGCTCATCATCACTTACAGTCAGGGAAATGCAAATCAAAACTACAATGAGATATTTTGTCACACCTGTCAGAATGGCTAAAATTAACCAAACAAGAAACAACAGGTGTTGGTGAGGATGTGGAAGAAAATGAACCCTTGTGCAATGTTGGTGGGAATGCAAACTGATGCAGCCACTCTGGAAAGCAGTATGGAGGTTCCTCAAAAGTTTAAAAATAGAACTACTTTAGGATTCAGCATTCAGACTACTGAGTATTTACCCAAAGAATACAGTGACACTAATTCAAAGGGATACATGCACCCCTATGTTTATAGCAGCATTATTTACAATAGCCAAGATACAGAAGCAGCCCAAATGTCCATTGATTGATGGATGGATGAAGAATATGTGGTATATAATATATACCACATATATATATGTAAATGGAATATTATTCAGCCATAAAAATAATGGAATCTTGCCATTTTCGTTGACATGGATGGAGCTACAGAGTATAATGCTAAGCCAAATAAGTCAGAGAAGAACAAATACCATATTATTGTACTCATATGTGGACTTTAAAAAACAAAATAAATGAGCAAAGGGGAAAAAAAGAGAGAGACACAAACCAAGAAACAGACTCTTAATTGTAGAGAACAAACCTGATGATTAACAGAGGGGAGATGGGTGGGGGGATGGGTTAAATGGGTGATGGAAATTAAGGAGGGCATTTGTTGTGATGGGCACTGGGTGATGCACAGAATTACTGAATCACTATATTGTACACCTGAAACTAATATAACACTGTATGTTAACTAACTGGAATTAAAATAAAAACTTTAAAAAAGTTCAAAGAAAAAGCAAAAAATAAAAAAATAAAACAGTAAAAGTGATCCAGAGATATTTAAAATAAAAAAGTTAATGCTACATAAATCACACTGTCTATATGGAATGCTGAAAATGTCCAAGACAGTTTTAAATTCCTCTGAGAATATCAAACCTTTAAAATTTGAAGGATCAAGGGGCGCCTAGGTAGCTCAGTTAATTAAGCATCCAACTTCAGCTCGGGTGATGATCTTGTGGTTCATGAGTTCCAATCCCTGCATCAGTCTATCTGCTGTCAGTCTAGAGACTGCTTAGGATCCTCTGGCTCCCTCTCTCTCTGCCCCTCCCCAAATTGGGCACGTGCACTCTGACTTTCTCTTTCAGAAATAAACATTTAAAAACAATTTAAAGGATCAAGACCTGAGAGGTGAATCAGCTGTTATGAATTCCTGAAAATCAGCCAATATAACATGGATTAAGTCTTTCAGGAAGAAAAACAAAACAAATTGGTGAAGGACTGGAGATTTTAGTGTGATAGTTACTTGACAGCCTTCTAAAGGTTTCTAGGTACACTCCTGCCTTTTGGTGAATGATATTTATTACATTTAGTCCCACCTTCTTTTTCAGTGTGAAGTTAACAATCAGTACTTTATGAATTGAGAGAATAACAACCAGTAGTTTAAAAATTCTTTAACATTTTGTTGTCTTATAATAAAATGTATTAAGTACATCATCATACCGCTTTATGCCAGCCACTTGGTTCATCATCCTCATAAAAATACTATAGTAAGCCTATAAGTTAAGACTCAGCCAGAGGAACAAAACCAATAGGAAGATGTATATAAAGACACTTATTGCAAGGAATTGGCTTTTGCACTTTGGGGGGCTGACTAGACAAGTGTAAAATCTGTAGGACAGGAAGTCAGGAAGGACAGACTAGGAGTTCTTGGATGTGAGTTGAAGCTCTAGTCCACAGAGGGAATTTCTTCTCAGCTCTGCTCTTAAGGCCTTTCACCTGATTGCCTCAGGCCCACGTAGATTATCCGGGATAATGTCCCTTACTTAAAGTCAAAGGTTTGTGGACTTTAATCACATCTACAAAATGCCTTTTCAGCAACTCCAACAGTAGTGTTTGGTTGCTTAAATGAGGACTATAGTGTAGCTATGCTGATACATAAAACTAATTATCACATGCAGGTATTTTTATTGTTCTAATTTCCCAGATTCAGGAAACTGAGAAAGTTCAAATGAATTGCTGCAGCTAGTAAGGGATGGACAATGATTTGAACCCATATGTGTCTAACCTCAGAGCCTGTATTGTAAAACCCAGATGCTGAGCAGGAAAACTGGCTTTCAGCCATTCACTTAGTAAAGGAAGGAATGCTACAGGTGCACATGCACGCACGCACACACTCTTGCACGCACACACACACACGCACGAACTACCAACACCACCATACAGCTATTCATGTAAAATATGATGAAAGAATATTTAAGACACATGAATGAATTTATTAATATTGTGGGATTTGGTCAGAATTTTCATTGATTCAGTTAGGTTAATTTTCTTTTTAGAAGCCATGAAAAACGATCTGTTCATTATAAATCAGAGTAATCTTGGAAATAATGTGACAGTCAATCATCATTTAATAAAACTGAAATAAAATGTCAGGAGTAAACTATAAAAGACAATGGGATCACTCATAGTAATTACTGTCAGTTTAAACTGAAGCAAACAGAATGTGATTTCTACCGTTATCAGAATTAGGTAGGAAGTGAACTACAAATGTGGATCTGTACAGTACTGCGTTTAATTTACTGGATTTATGCACATTGGATTAATGGATGAGCAACAGAGATTTGTAAAACAGTCAATTCAACATGCTTAGCACATAGGGTAGACAATAGCAGGTGAGGAAATATTTATTACTCTATTATTACTGATTAAATGTGTGATACATTTTATTCTTCCATGTATGTTCAGAATTTTGTGTAGCTTTGAAATACGTATCTGTTTTGAAAAATAGGGGAGAGTAGGTGGAAGACCTTGGCTCCCTGCAGAGTTCTGAGATGAGATAAGGACAGAGAACAAGAGAGCAAAAACCCAGGTACAATCACCAAAAAAGCCCTACAAAAGGTGGCATTTGTTCTAGAGTTTCACATTTTCTAATGGCACATCATTTTAACTTGCCTCTAAACTTTAAACTATTTGTGCATGCCTTGTTTCAAAATTTTACTATTTTACTTTTGTCCAAATATCAGAAAAATTCCTGATTAGACCAAATATGTTCTTGAATAGCATCCCTGCCTTTGTTTCGTTTTTTGTAAAGTCGGACTTAGGTAACAAGCAAGACAATGTCCTTCCCAGCAAACTGTCAATCCCCTTATACTAAGTCTTTGTTAAGCATGAGATGTTGCTCATGGACTGCAAGAAATTTCTCTCTAGATCCCGAATCAGCATAACATGCTTATGTCCTATTGCTTTCCGACACATACATCTTCTAGTCATACTGGGCTACTCATTCCGATCACAGTTTATCCTACACGTTCCCAGACCCATACTTCTCCTGACACTGTTGGCCTAACATCTTCCTTCTTCCTTGCCACGTTTCTGAATCCTCTCCACATACAAGCCCAGATCATATGAAATTTCTTCCAGTCTGACCTCTCCTTCCACTGAACTCAGCTAAGAGATCAAATCTGAAAGCGATTAAAGACAACAGGCATCTGATTCTTGAATCCCTTCTATAACTGTCAAGTCACATGTTCTGTGTCCTTGGAGATTATGTTTGAAAACCTCTGGCAAAGGGGAAATCATTACTTCCCAATGAGGTACAGTCTTTGGACAGTTTTGAAAGGTGGAAAGTTCTTGGCTTGAGCTAAGTCCTGCCTCGGGATAACCATTATCATTTCTTTTTTAGTCTCCCATTCCTTGATACTAGAGTATAAATTTCCTGATAACAAGAATAGTTTTTTTATTCTCCATTGCCTAACACAATGCTGGGCATGTTGTACATGTGAAAAATACTTTTTAAATGCAAACTGTGTTTGAGTTCTTACACTCTCCTACCCATTCTTCCTATATGAACCATGGTTTGTCTATGTGCCTCACAGGGAATACACATGTATAGTCTGACCTTTATAATCCACGATGGAGTACACTTACTACAGCAGAATTACTGTATTTTCCAGAAAGGCAGCCTTTGTTCACATTTTCCAGTGTTTTATTGCTTCATCATTGTGCTTATATTCAATTAAACTGAAACTCAACTGTTACTATTAACTGCCACAACCACTGTTACTGCTGCCACTACTTATCTTTATTCCTCTTCTTATTTTTACCCCACACTGTATCTTCCTTACCTTTTTTGGTAACATTTATAGCTTGGGAATCCAAGTATAGAATATGTTTTAGGCTTGTTAAATTTATGCTATTATATTAGGCCTACAATTCCCCTCATGGAGATCATTTTGGATTTTGATTCTGTCATCCCATTTTCAGTAACCCATCCAGATTCACATTACTGGTAAATTGCATACTTATTCCTTATATGACTGTATCCATATCATTGACTTAAAATATTGAATAGAATATGGGAAGAGCTACAGACTTGCCATTAGTGCTCTCTCTTTCTATGTCTCAAAATGGATCCATTAACCTATACTATTTTACTTTATTACCATATACTTGTACTATATGTTACATATTTTTATGCTATATTATTATATACTACAAGTATTTAGGAATATATATTTATCTAGTTCCTATCACATAAATAAAATTTGATGGGATGAGGTTCGTGATGGGCATATAATAAATGATATGCCTTATTCAAAACAAATGAAAAAAAAGAAATGGATTGATAATAGAAATGTAGCATGCTTAGTGTAATCATGTGATACTTTGGGGAGTACATAGGACATGCATATTAAAATTGTTAGTTGCCTTTTTTATGTATATTCTCACTAGTTCTATTTAACTTGTTAATTATTTGACTACACTTCCTGAATGTGAGCAAGAGACTCCAAGGAAAATTTGCAAATATATTATAACTTCATTCTGGAATAAAATATATTCTGAAAAATATTAGGAATAATGCAAAGCAATTTACTGATAAACATTGCTTTTAGTAAATAAAATGATCAGTGCTTTCTAAAGTTTCTGTAATTTGTATGTTAAAGCTTCTTAAACCTTAGGTGATGTGTGTTGCTGGGGCGGTTTTATTTTTTGTTTTGGAAAAGCTTAAAGACCATTGAGATGGTTGAACCAGTAAATTCACAGACAATCATATAAGCTGTGCTATTAATGTCATTAAATAATCTCATAAGCCTTAGAGCTTGCCATTTGTTACCGATTCTCTCCCCGTGATCACGTATTTAACATTGTATATTTGAAAGAATAGATGATTCCATACTTCATGGATCAAGAAAATAACCACACTTTGTCAGGATATAGATAAGCACTGTCTTGTAAACTGTAGTAAAACCAAACACTCATGGTATCTTTTAAAAACAGCCCTATACTCTTTGAATGATTTCATCTATTATAAATCCCATATTGTTTGTCTGACTTAATGACTCATGAAAGTGTAACCTAAAAGTGAAAACATTAACATAATAAAATAAATAATGGCATTAAATCACTAGTGATATGGCCCATTTGCATTAATGGTCTGTATTTCTAGACAAGTAATTTGCCCTCCTGTCTTAATTTTGTTTCAGTTACCAATCTTACTATCTAAATTTATCAGAAAATGTCAGTTTTAAAGTGTATGTTTTCTCATCACACAGTAATTGTTTTCAGCGAGGTAAATTTCGAAAACACAGAGAAACACAAAAAGGAAGAAGGAAAATTTGTCGTCATTCCATCACCTAGGACTACCAACTATAATTTTAAAAATGGACTATATCAGTATCTATATCATTTCTTTTTACAGAATTTACATTATAATCTATATACTGCTTGGTATCATTACTTTTGTTTCTCTTGACTGTGCATTCTGAACACTTGCCATGCCATTAAATTTATTTAACCAATCTGATATTGATGGGAGGTTAGGCTTATTTTAATCTGTTGATGAGGGGCGCCTGGGTGGCTCAGTGGATTGAACATCCAACTTTGGCTCAGGTCATGATCTCGGTATTCATGGCTTCAAGTGTTGGGCTCTGTGCTGACAGCTCCGAGCCTGGAGCCTGCTTCGGATTCTGTGTCTCCCTCTCTCTCTGCTCTTTCCCTACTCTCACTCTGTCTCTGTCTTGCTCTCAAAAATAAGTAAACATTAAAAACAAATTTAATCTGTTGCTGAAAGTAAAAACTTGTTATTTTTAAAAAATACTTTTTTAAAACACATGCATAAAATTCTGAGCCTGGTTCTATATGAGGAGTATATATTTGTTTTATTTGTATTCAAAAGACCCCATCATCTGTTCTGTAGTTAAAATTGTAGAATTATGTTATTGTTGTAATGAAACAAATGGTTAGGTAGGATAATTTTTTAATGAATTCTGCTGGAAACTTGGAGAGTTTAAAAACTCGTGTTAAAACCTAGATTTGGAATTTATAATAACTACACTAGGATTGAATATGACTAATACTCCTTAGCATGCAGTTACTATTTTAAAATAGCCAGATCTATTCATTGGTTCATTTGTAAAATACAGGCTACCTTAAAATAGGATCAAATACGTACTTACTCATATCCTCAGCTAATGTAACAATGTATCTTTTTTTGTTTTACTAAGTTTTATTCAAGAAGAATCAACAAGATTTCTAAAAATAGTGGCTAAAGTTGACCAAACTTCTTTAGGTTGAACCTTCTTTAAAATGCTACATCTCTTACCTGGTTTGACATAAAATTTAATATATCTGTGTTTATTTTTACCTTTCTGTAGACATAGGTGATTTTCAAAGTTGTACTGGTCCATAATAGTAGCACAATTTTAAGCAAACATACTTATAAGAGAGAAAATGTTAATGGCCATGCTTCCATTATATGGTAAGAACTCTGTATAGTATTGGAGAGGTTTGATTTGATGTCAGAATATTATAAAAATTAGAATATTAGAAACTGCTTAAATATGCCATATGTATTGTAGGTATTTCTGAATACTAGAAACTATGCATAACAAAATAAGTGACTTTGAACTTTTTTCACACATTTTTCAGACTTTAAGTGAGACACCTTCATGTAACACAATTTTAACTGACAACAAGATTATGTGCTGAGTTTTCATTTTTACATTTACTTTTAAAATTTTTTTGAGTTTTCACTTTTGAAATGTTTTTATTTAAAAAATAAGCATGCAAACAAGTGTCACCATCAAAGGCTGACATATTTATCCAAATGCACATATTTAATAACAGCACCCTATATCTGATTTTTTTAAATAAAAATTGGTTTGTAAATTCTACAGAATTATAATGAAATCAGTCAAGTTGCTTGCACTTAACTGGGCTTCTTTAATGCTGTGACCTTGACGTTCAGTCTTTCTCTTGAAACATATGATGTACCTTCTATTGCTTTCTTTATGCAAATGCCCTGCCATTGTAGCAGAAACTGTAACCTCAGTGCAGCTATAGACAGTGTCATTTACTTTTCTAATGATCAAAATTCTCATTGACTCATTGATCCACAATGACTCTCGGTCAGTTTTTCCGGGGTGGAGATGTGAATGTAGTGAAATGTAGAGATTGTAGAAATGTAGTGAATGTAGAGATTGTTGTTTGGATATGCTCATTAATTTTGTATAAATGGCCATGATTTTTGACCAGTATTTTCCTATGCTTTCATATCTTTCCTACGCAAATTTAATAATACTGTTGTAGAAATGGTGTTAACTTCACTAAAGGAATGCTTAATATAAAAGTAAGCAATTAGGGGGGTACCCGGGGGGCTCAGTTGGTTAAGTGTCTGACACTTGGTCTTAGCTTAGGCCATGATCTCACAGTTCTTTAGTTTGAGCCCTGCATCGGGCTCTGTGTTGATGGTGTGGAGCCTGCTTGGGATTCTGTCTCTCGTTCTCTCTGCCCCTCTCTCTCTCTCTCTCTCTCTCTCTCTCAAAATAAATAAATGTAAACATTTTTTAAAGTAATTAATTAGAGTAACACATATTTGGGCTGAATGTTTTCTCATCACAGTAGATTTTATGGGTTGAATGATTGATATTCTAAAAGCTTTTTCTGCAGAGGTTTTATATTGTGCCACTCACAAATAAAAACAGAGTATTGAGTGACTTTGAACATCCTAATGATCATTTTTTTAACATTTATTTTTGAGAGAGAGAGAGAGAGAGAGAGAGAGAGAGAACATGAGTGGGGGAAGGGCAGAGAGGGAGACACAGAATCTGAAGCAGTCTCCAGGCTCTGAGCTGTCAGCACAGAGCCCGATGTGACGCTCGAACTCACAAACCGCGAGATCATGACCTGAGCCGAAGTCAGATGTTCAACTGACTGAGCCACCCAGGCGCCCCTCCTAATGATCATTTTTGATGAAAAGAATTAGGGTACTCACTTTGACAAGAGAAGATATGCAATTCCCTTTGCTCCAGAAGTCTATGTCCCTTTTTAACTTAAATCATCTTTATAATTCCATTTCCCACTTATCTTTATTAAGATATTTTATGCAAACCAAACATTTTATATATATATATATAAAAAAATATATATATATATAAAAAAACAAATATATATATATATATATATATATATATATATATTTCCAAACTGATTGCTACATGGAAAAAAGAGGGGGTTAAAGCTCTTGCAGTTACTTCTTAATGTTCTCAAAAACTTTTCTGCAAAAATATATTGAGCAAAGAAAGTGCACGGGTTTTTTGTTTGTGTGTTTTTTTGGAGTCTTAAAACAAATATATAGAGATCTGGAAGTTAAATTTAGTCAAAACTTTTATGTAAATATCTTTAGTGAATTACAGAATTCCCAAGAAAGCTGGAGAATCTTGTTGTTCTGTTTGACGAGAAACCTAGTTTTGGTATTTGTTAGTATAAAACACTTGCACACATGAACATAAATCAAAGCCTTGCCATCTACCTGTACAAAGCTGGCTGTCTTGTGTCCTTGAAGTACACTTTGAGTGGATCTGCTTAGGTTATTTGAAGTGAGATATTTCACAGAGTTATTTAACTGAGTTATAATCTGCTTCACTGGCCCTGTAAAAATCAAGAGGGCACATCCGAGCAAACCTATTTGATGCGTCTCACTCATTCATCTATTACTGAACTTGAATTTATGCAGCAAACTGTACAGATGTTTACTGAATAGGATTTAAGTAAAAGCTTTGAAGTAGAGGGCATGAAGCTCTACTCTAAAGATATGAAGAGATACTAGCAAAATAAGCTTATGCTTAGATGCAGTGATGACCTACAGAGAGAGGTATCTTAAATGATGTCAAGGGTGTTTTGTATTAAGAACTGAGAAAATTTTCTCAATTCAAGGGAAGTCATAGAATTACAAACTCAAGAAGTAGTCAAGTCTCTACTGGGTATCTATCTCCAAGATGGATTTTAGGAATAATTAAATCAATTAATTTTAAATTCAGGGGTGATGTGATTCCCTCTTGGCCCTTCTGATTTCAAGTGATTTATTAATTGACTCTAGTTTCTTATGTCAATTACTTCTGCAGTGGGTACAGCAGAAAGTGTAACACAGATCGCCAACATCACCATGTCTAAATTGGGCTGTAGGAAAATTCTTACTTACCTATTTACTTTGTTTAAAAGCATGATCACTAGAAAATGTAGTGATATTATTTAATGGGTTATGGACATTTTTCATGTTGATTTACTGTAATGCCTTTCATTTACCTATTTATACTTTTAAAGAAATGTTAAGTGTATTATACTTACAGAAGAATATATATACCATATAGAGATGGTTTAAAGAATAAGAGCAAAAAAGAGCTCCTTTACCTTAGCCACCAGTTTCAAGGATAAAGCAGAAACTTTAGAAAGCACTGATCATTTTGTTTACTAAAAGCAATGTTTATCAGTAAATTGCTTTCCATTATTCCTAATATTCCTTATAGGTCGTAAGCTTATTCACTCCAAGGAGTATTTTACATATTCTGAATACCAGGTGTTTGCCAGTAATACATACTGCAAATATCTCCTCTCAGTTTGTGCCTTGTCTCTTTTTTTTTTTTCTGGTAACTATGATCACAAAGAGTTCTTAATTTTAATCTAATAAGATTTATTATACTCTTTCTTTCTGGTTTGCGTTTTGGAAATGTTTTTGAATTTTGATTTTACTAGGGTTTGTAGTCTTAAGTTTTATATCAGTAAAATATTTAACAGAATAATGTTATTTATCTTACACACAGGTGTATAGATATAGGCATGGGTGTAACAAAGTTTATTCTAAGGTTTCAACTGAATTTTAAATTTCATTTATCTGCCGTATCATGCATGAGCCACGTTTTCCTCACTTTATTACTTTAGGCAGTTCTTGAAAATACTTCTACTGGGCAGAAGAGGTAATAGTTGCAAATTTTCATCCATTTGTCTTTGAATTTATTCTTTGATAGACACTGATTTTATTCAGTGACCTGAGAGAATCTATGGGATTTTTAATTTTTGACACATTGTCATGCTCATTATTTATTTGTCTTTGGACAATTGATTCTAACTTAAATGTCCCATGAAATAGAATAACACATTCAGTGCAATTTGTTTTACTAATTATTATGTGCAGATCCAAATTTACTTTCTTTAAGCTCCTTCCATTAGTGCTAATGTGTTTGTCTCTTTTTTAATAAATCTGGTAATCATTGGGCAGTTGGTGGGGAGGAACAGATTAGAAGATTGTATTTTCAAAGTGATGAAACAGAAATTCTATCTTTTATGAACTTTTGCTGGTTGGTTTCTGGCAAAGTATATTCTTACTTGTTAAAATGCCAAAGCCCTGACTATGAACGGTGATTTGTCCAGGGAGAAGAAAAAGAGGAAGTATGTGGGCTAAGCACTCCATATAGATTAGGCAATATTCTGGTCATATTACTGTAGGTATTTTTCATTCACGCACTGATTCATTCGTTCAACAAATAATTTCCTGTGTGCTGAGTTCTGTTCTAGTAACTGGGATAAAGCAGTGAAAAAAAATCCTTATCCTGTGGAACTTAAGCAAAGGATATAATAGAGCGGTGTCTAAAAGATACATAAAAGTTTACAAGTGCTGTAGAAAATGGCATATGGCTCTGCATCTCACATTTTCATGTGCATGTGAATCACCTGGGGATTCTGTTACAAGGCAGATTGTTACAGTCGTTCTTGAGAGGGGGTCTGAGATTGTGTATGTCTAGCGAGTTCTTTTGCCCGTGCTTCTAGTTTGGAAACACGTTTGGAGTAACAAAGACCGTACGGTGAATGGTGGCAGGGGAATCAAGAGTAGAGAATGTGAGGGAGCCTGGCTACAATTTCAGATATGATGCCTAAGGTGAGCCTTATTGACAAGGTGATAAGTGAGCAAACATAGAAATAAGAAGAGAGATTTTAGCTTTATACTTATTTGGGAAAATAAAACCAGCCAGTGCAGAGGCCTTATGTGGAAGCATGCCTGACAAGTGGGCCGATATAGATTGAGTAGAATGAACACGAAAGACAGTAGTAATAAATCAGATTTGAGAAGCACTGGTTGGTGGACAGACCTTGTACAGCCTCTCTGACCGTTATAAGCACTTTGAGTTTTACTGAGAAAAGGACTCATTCCAGGGTTCTGAGCAGGGGAGTGGCATGCCGTGACTTCTGTCTTTAAAAGATCACTCTTGCTGCTCTATAGACAATCGACTATTGAAGGACCACGGTAGAAGCAGTGAGACCAGTTGGGAGTCTGCCAAATATATTCCATCTCAGACTAAGGTTGTAGTGATAGAGACAATGAGAAGCGGTCGTATTTGAAATAAATGTTGAAAGGAGAGCTAAGCAGACTTTTTGACACCTTAGATGTGGGCCGTGAGAGACAGGAAGGAGTCAAGGATAAATGCAGGTTTTCTGGCCTCAGTTTCTTGAAGGACGGAAGTATCCTCAGTGAAATGGGAGATGGCTAGATTTTCAGGAGCGCAGCAGAAGTTCAGTCTGCAAACGTGTTAAGTCTCAGTGTGTCATGCCACCTTCCCAGTGGAGATGTGGGGCACACAAGTGCAGATGGGAACCGGACTTCAAGGGAAAGGACGGCACTGGAGAGCAAAATTTCTTTCCTAGTAGCATTCTCATGACACTCGTCCGCTGTTTATGTGTTAATTCTCATTTTATGGTTGGAGAACCACGATCAGAGAACTTAACCAATTGACTCATCTGGCACATGGTGGAGCAGAAACTCAAGACAGTATCTGTCTGGCTCCAAAAGCCACACTGCTCTCCTGCTTCAGTGGTATGAGCATCAACACTGGTCGGGGTGCCTGGGTGGCTCAGTCAGTTAAGTGTCCGACTCGTGGTATTGGCTCAAGTCATGATATCCCGGATCACGAGATTGAGCCCCATGTCAGGCTCTGTGCTGACAGTGCAGAGCCTGCTTGGGATTCTCTCTCTCCTTTGCTTTCTGCCCCTCCCCTGCTCATGTGCGCTCGCTCTCGCTCTCTCTCTCTCTCAAAATAAATAAACTTAAAAAAAATTTAAGAAGCGAACCAACACTGGTCACTAACTGGTTGTGCATTTATTCAGAGCAAATCAAAAGTAATTTTAGGCAGGAAAACTGAGTTGACCATCTTTTTAGTTGCCTTGTTTGCCTCCTGTAGACAGATGACTTTAAGTCTGTACTTTCCAGGTTTCCACATGTTCTAGAGTGTCATGCTCTTCTGGATGTGGCTCCATTCTTCCTGAACCCCTTCTCTTATGTCTTATTAGAGGAAAGAAAACATGTGGCCAGTGATCTGGTGTTGGTAGTGAAGAAATCTCTGTTTCTCAGTGTTGGAAGGGAAGGCAAGTAGGAAGATGAACATTGTAGCTTCCCTGTCCTCTAGTGGGACAATTATGAAGAATGTTCTACATGGTTTCCCAGAGGTCCCCAGCAGATTGAGCCCCAGTCGCCCACAGCAATAACCTGCTCATTAATATCATTTATTGGCTTTCCTTGCATCTCTGCTTTACCTTTTACATTCTTTACTTCTTCCTGGAATCTCCTTCCAGATAGACTATCTGCACCCAAGTGAGCATCTTTGGCTAATCTGAGAGAAGTGACAATGTAAAGTGTGCTTAATTGGTCTATCCAGAATAGTTCTTTCTAATTTGTACCACAGCACCTGGCAAATAGGCAATAAATATTTGCCAGAAGAATGAATGACTGCAACTTTTCTTAATGACCATTAACTAATAGTAGTAGTTGCTGTTACTATTGTTTTAGGCAAATGCATTTTTAATAGGATAAAGTTAAATTGCTCTTTGTCACCTGCTGTCACTAATCACATTCTTTTTTCTACCTTTCCAGAAATAAGAATTCTTAAGAATTTGGTGTGTGTGGTTTCAGTCTGTGGTGTGTGTGTGTGTGTGTGTGTGTGTGTGTGTGTGTGTGGTATTTGAAATTTACTTAAATCACATCATTTTATACATATGACTATGTAACTTGCTTTTTCACTCAAATTTATGATACTAAACCATATCCAAATTGTATATTTCTTGCTTTCTATTTGATTAAATTTTCCCTATTCTTTTTCTCTTCAAGATTTGAAACTCTTAAATTCTGTTTCTACTTCTTAGTGCTTTTCCATAAATCTTTAAGAAGGATATAAATTGATATTTGTAAGAGTGACTACCATAATGAACTAATATTCTAACACTGTTAAAATTAATGAGTCTCTCTACGCTTCAATCAAAATGTAGGCCATAGTTTACTTTTCCTCCTAGCTACCCCTTTCTACTTTCACCTTAGTGTTTTCTAGAATTTTAGTTTGAGTTCTTAAACAACAAAAGACTTTTTTCATTATTATTATCTTTACTGATTCTTATTTAGATTAAAGACATTTTATTTATTTCTTTTGTTTTCCTCTTGAATCTCTTTCTTTCTTTAAATGCATTTTTTTTCTTGTTGGTGAAGTGTCTGCTTTAGTCACTGAATTGTGGTAGTTCATCCAGGTCTTGGCAAGTAGGATTTTGCCATGAAAAGGGAGAAAGGACAATCTGTGCAAGGTGGTAATGCGGGGGTTTCCTTTGCGTGTACATTACCCTCTGCAAATGGTTTTGTGTTGCTTTAATGGCTGGTAATGCAGTCCACGGTTTAGAAAATATACACATTAAAAATAAACTGATAATGAAGTGTACAAATAGCACATTAAAAAGTGACCTGAAAGGAAGTGTTATCACGACAGTATTTTTGCTACGTTAAAATACACAAAGATTTGTTTGGAAATATTTCTTGTATTTCTTTAGCGCCTCATCCAATGCCAGCATAAAGAAATGCAATGAAATAGTTTTAATTTGAATTTTAAAACAGAATTTCTGCATGTGTTTAGCCTCAGTGACTAGGCATTATGACTGAAATTTTCAATGTTTGTAGACTGTAGCGCTTCCTTCTTACTCTTAGTGTCATTCTTAAGTGCTAGGACAAATCCTCATTTTTCCCCCTCTCTTTAACACTGAATGCGGTCATGTACTTAAATTAGTTCTCTAATTATTAGTTTTATGTGATCTTACCACTACGTGTACTTCTTTTTTAGTGCCTCAGTCCTCCTGTTCTTACCAAAAGGTTATCAGAAAATTTAAGTGCCTAAAAACACATATAAAACACAAAGCCTATGCCTGGCAGGTAAAACCGGAAGTGATCCCGAAGCCCGCTCTCATGTGTCCAGATCGCTGTAGTTGCAGAAAAGGCAGAGACCCTCACACTCAGCTCTGGTCTTGGAGGCATGCAGGATGCCGTGGTCCTGAATGTTACATTTCTGGGGTTTGTATGATAGATGTCACCTTCAGTACTTCCAGGACCCCAAGGGTTCAACCCAATTAATCAAATCCTAAGCCATATTTTTGGCTCCTAATAACACTTTAAATTCCACTATATACTCCTCACAGCCTAATAATGGGAAAGAGGGGAAAATGTACTTTTTTTTCTTTTCTCAAGACATCATCTTTTTTTTACTGTATTCTAGTTTCTCTTGCTATCTCTCTTTCCAGTTACCTGCACATTTACTTTGTGATGTCTCACATGTTCTATGTATCTTTATTCTTTTTTTGCAAGAAAGAAGTGGCCAGGCTGACAATTTTCTAATGTCACCAATGTCCGATTACAGCTCTGTTATGCATGTACAGCGGAATGGCATATCTTTTAAGAGGCCACTATGGCATTTGTCAATCTTTGTGGATTTTAGACTAATTTGACCATTCATTTAGACTTGCAGTCCATACCATAGGCAATCTAAAACTACCACCATGACAAATTAATGCTGTGTCACAGGCATAGCTGTTGTCTCCCTGTATCCTGAGACCCTGCGAGCTTTGTTAAAACATGGCAATGTTAAATGTTAATTTTTATTGCCCCCTGGAGTTAATCACACACATCCATGAAGAGTCCATTTTCAATTAAACAGTTCTCTGTTCACTATTTTTAATTCCTTCAAAGGAGCCAATCATACTAAAAGGGAATCAGAGCTTGTTGTATTTCTCACTGCCCATTGTCATGAGAGCGTATACTTATTATACTGGGTTTCTGGCATTCATTGTAAATGTGTAAATTCCATTTTAAGTGCTGTTAAGATTTCCACAACCCAAATTAACAATGAAGTTTTATCTTTTCATTTGTATATGCAGGCACACACACACACACACACACACACACACGAACTTAGCAGTTGTCCAAATATTAGCTGATGCTGCAGGTACTTGTATTGATAAAGGTTTAGAATCTGAACATTGTAGTTCAGAGAAAATAATGTATTTTTTGATATTAGAAGTTATCTTTAGCTGTTCATTAAAAATACCTAATTCATACGTGTTAAACTGCCCATTCTAATGTTTACACTCTTGTAAACTTGGGATTTCTGAGCCAATCCTATAAACACATTATAATTTCTGTTTCATAAGTTACTTTCTTAGTATACTTTTAAAGGAATTTATGACTTCATATTTTGTTATGGTATCATGATTTAAGCTTTACGTCCACTAAAATGTGCTCCTTTTTGAATAACACTAAACAGATAACATGCCACCGTCTCCTCAAAACAATAGTTTACTTAGCTTTTTAAAAATGGGACAGGTTTTCAGTAATTGATTTTGCATTCTCAGTGTAAAATCTGATGAGGAAAATATCTTCCATCATTTCTTCTGGTTCCAAGAACACCCTCCACTTTCCCAAGTATGCATTTTATCTGGAAAATATCTGAGAAGATGTAGACAACCTTAAGCCAAAAGCATTTAAATTTAGACTATTGTCAAAATTGGACAAAGTCATTTCAGACTGAATTTGAAAATAAAATCAGTTCTTAAATAGACCATCTTTAATGATGTGTTTGAAAAGATGCATTGAATGTAGCTTATACTGACGTTTAAGATGACACTGTCTCCTGCATGTGAGGTACCAAATGAAACCTGAGAAAGATTGAGTGCCACAGAGTAAATCATGTCTGAATGTAAGTTTTCAATTGTCTGACCAGTACTTTATCTTTAGATTGCCCTGAATGTATTTCTTCTTAGCCATTAGTTAACTTACATGCATTTCTAACATTCTAGTTGATTTCCCATGACAGTTTAATTTACCAGCTTCTTTGGTTCTTCCAACTGTGCATGTTATAAAGAACAGTTATTCTCTGTTACTTTGCTAAATTAATTTCAAATCCACTGTGGGATGAAAATATTTTCTAACTCTTCTCCATTTTTTAATATTTATTCATTTGCTATTTCATCCAGGCATCATGTCTTTCCTTTCTGCCCCTTATCTAGTTGGAAAAAAAATTAGTCTACAGATTGGAAAGAATGATCTCCTTTCTGATGTTATGTCGATACCTTCATAATTATACCTTATAATTTACTGTCATGATGAAGTTGTCATTAAAATGTATGGTTTTCTGAATGTTTCCAAATATATGTTGCAGGACAATGATTTAATATATTTTTCTAATTTCATTAAGTTTTAGTTTTGCATACTTGAATTGTCTATTCTTATGAATATTCTTAAAACATTCCCCAAGTCACATTCACATAAGTTAATCAAGCCATGGAATAGGTAGGAACTCATTATTTTTCAAGAACTCTTTATTACATAACCAGAAACACACACACACACACACACACACACACACACACTTATTAAATTTCCAGAGACATATATAGTATGAATTTTTATCTTTGATTTAAATTATATGTAATATATAATTTCATATACATCTGTATGTCAGCTAAGTATTTTAATTGTAAGATTTCCATGTAATTTGTCTCCACAATCCTCTTTTTTCTGGTCATGATGAATTTTATGTTCTTTGACAATAGCTTTTGTTTATTATCACTAGAAACACTTCTCTTAGGCTAGGCTGTTAATTAACTGTCATTTTTGTACCGGGTGTAAAAGAAAAATGAAAAGAAGGGTACATGAACAAACAGAATGCCACATACTGTTGACTGTTATAGTATCTTCAAACTAAAAATATGTATTAAAATTCGTATCCCCTAAGTTCATCAGAATCATGACTTTAATCTCTGATTCATTATACCAGAGCACTGTAAAAAAGCAATTTAATACTGAATGTCAATATATTAATGTAGCTTTTAAAGTGGCCATTAAAAGCAGATTTCTGCTTTACAATTGGTGTATTTTCTGTGATGAGTATCACTGTCATTATAGGTAACTTTGTGTGCATTTATAAAGCCTCCAGTATAAGCCCAGAAACACAGAGCTCTGAGAGGAAAAATATCAACAGTGTTTCACTTTTGGCCACTACTGTAAATTGACAAATAACATTATTGCTTTTAGATTTTTAAAAAACAGATCAAGCAGAACATATGAATCCAAATCAGTAGGGTCCTCTCAAAGAAGCCACTCCTTTATCTCACTGATTCATTAGCCCAAATAACACAAGGCCTCCTTTTAGAAATGCTTTTACAAGCCAATTTATAAACCAGAAAGTAAAGATTTGTTTCTTTACAGTTAAAACCTCATGTTTGGCCAAAAGTGGTATCACTCAGTATACCACTTAATGTCTTACTGAATCTGGTTCTTAATGAATTTTATTTCTAAATTTCAAAGCAGTTCTTAGCAGAATCAGGACTTTCAACCATTGAGACTATTGAGAAAGCTGAGCTAAAGATTTGAGAATTCAGTAATTTCAAATGGCATCATTTTTTTTTTTTAATTTTCAAAGAAGGTGATAGGTAGAGGGCTTTCATCAGAAGTGCCCTGAAGTTCTGGGGAAGATAGATGCTCTCCAAAAAGCCATGGGAACTAAAGGCAGGGTGCCATGTCATGGTCACCCCAAGTACTCAGCCTTTAAAACATATTGCAAGGACATTATAGCTCACTAGAGAAAATTGATTGCTTTTTTGCCTTTTAGGATCCAGAAATCACTGCACTCCCAAGCTCCAAGCTCCAGGAGACTCCTCAGCTAAACATTGGTGCACTCAGGGGCACCTGGGTGGCTCATTAAGTTGAGTAGCTGAATCTTGATTTCAGCTCAGGTCATGATCTCATAGTTTGTGAGTTCTAGCCCCACGTCGGGCTCTGCGCCAACAGTGCTGATCCTGCTTGGAATTCTGTCTCTCCCTCTCTGTCTCTGTCCCTCCCCTACTCATGCTCATATTCTCTGTCTCTCTCTCTCTCTCTCTCTCTCTCTCTCCCTCTCTCTGTCTCAAAAATAAGTAAATAAACTTAAGAAAAAAACTTTGGCACATTCAAAGTCACCTGCTGCTGTCCATGTTTGAGTAACTGGGGGCATTAAGGTGAAACAGGAATCTCCCTAGAGGAGGCTGGGGGCTGGAGGAAAGAGGTAGGCAAGAGAGATGGAGTGGGATGATTGAAATAAGGTTCTGTTTGGACAGTTGACTGGTAGCTCGTTTTAATGTTAGCCCAGACGCAAAGCCTTGTCCCCTTGGCTAAGGCTGGCCATTTTTCAATGAGAGGGATGAACGAGAATGAAAGCACCGTGCCCTCATGTGCTAAAAAATACAATAGCTCAACATTGCTTCAGCAGACATGTATGCAGATCTGCATTGTGAGCAGGCAAGGGAGTTTAGGGTGTCAATGTGTAATATGCATGGATGTAGAGGAAGTGCTGGAGGTAAGGGAATCTGATGAATGAGAGGAATACTAGATGACTCTTCACAGAGCTAAGTGAAAGAAAAAAAATGATAGAAGTGGGGCCACTGACAAAGAATTAGTAAAACAAAAGTAGTTATTCTGTGTTTTTCCCCATTGCTTATAATTACAAATTCATTGGAATTTCCATCAGCATGTTTTCATCTTATCATTGAGGGTTTAAAATATATTGCATCTAGAAATAATCCAAAATAAACTATAATTGAATAGCCTCCAATACCACATTATAAAAATAATTCACTGTGACCAAGTGGGTTTGCAAAAATAGGTTTAATGTTGGAACCCCTATTGATAGAATTCACCATATTAGTATGTCCAAGAAACAACTTTACGCTTACTCCATAGATGCCAAAGTTGGTAACAAAACAGGAATGAAATGAGACAAGATAAGCCAATTAGAGGCATCAGATTTAGAAAAGAAAAAGTAAAATTGCCTCTTTTTGCAGATGATATGATAGTTTACCTGGAAAATCCTTGAGAATAAGTGGTATTCCTAACTCAGTCGGTAAAGTAATTCAACAAGTTGGCAATGTATAAAACTGACAAGCAAAAATTGATAGCCATCATATGCAAAAAGTAATAAACTGGGGCACCCGGGTGGCTCCTTGGGTTAAGTGTCTGACTCTTGATTTCAGTTCAGGTCATGATCTCACGTTTCATGGGGTCGAGCCTCGCATTGAGTTCTGTGCTGACAGCGCAGTCTGCTTGGGATTCTGCCTCTCCCTCTCTCTCTGCCCCTCCCCCCTTCTCAAATAAATAAATATTTTCTAAGTGATAACCAATAAGAAAAGTTGGGAATGTGTTAGAATGAGTTTGAAAATCTTATTACAAAAGCAACAAAAAAGATAAAGTAGGAATAAACTTAACAGAAATGTGTAAAACCTCTCAGAAGAAAGCTATAAAACCCTTCTGGGAGACACTAACAAGTAGCCTTGAACAAAAAGACATGCCTTCTCCTTTGATAAGTCACCTCAACATCATTAATATGTGTCAGTTCTTCCTAAATTAATTGATAGATTGAATGTGATCGCACTAAAAATACCAACAACGCACTTTGTTATATGGAGCTTAAACTGAAAGGTTTTATACACAGGAATAAATGCATGGAATATCTGGGAAAACACTGAAAAGGAAAAGCTATGAGAATGATTAGCCCTATAAGATATTAAAACATGCTAAAATGCCTCAGTAATTAGCAGAGTAAAAATGGCATGTGTATAGACAGACCATGAAGTAAAACCACAAGTTCAGAAATAGACCCAAGTACAGATAAAATTGTAATATATAATAAAGGTGGCATCTCACATCACTGACACAAAGGTGACTTTAATAGTAAATAGCATTGGTAAAAAGAAGAAATTGGATCTTTTCTTCAGTCCATACGTAAGAATAAAAAGCTTGAGTGAATTGGAAACTAAATGTACAAAATAAAACTATACGAGCACTGGAAGAAAATACTGGTGAACTCCTTTGTAATGTGGGTATAGGGAAAGACCCTCTAACTATGACTTAAAATTCCGATACGACAAATAAAAAGGTAATAAATTTGACTACACGTAAACACAAAAACTTTGATGAGGAAAAATTAAAAAACCAAATGAAAATTGGGGCAAAAAAATAGTGACATATATCACAGGTAGAGGTTTCAAATTCCTAATATGCAAAGAACTTTTAAATATTTAGTGAGAAAGTCCTATTTGAAAGTGGGCAAAACCATACACAATTTACCAAAAGTATAAAAATGATGCTTAATTACATGAAAAGATAATTGCTTTCACTAACAGTAAGAGAACATAAATTAAAATTGCACTGAGGTCATGTTCTCACCCATTGGTTTGGCAAAAATGCAAAAGCTTAACAATACACTCTGTTTTAGGAAGCTGGAGAGAAACAGTCCCATACGTTGTTGTGAGATTGCAAAATACTCCACAAAAACAGGGGAAGTTGGCATTATCTAATAAAAGTACATATGCAATTACACTTTGCCCTACCAATCTCATTTCTAGGAATTATTCTGAAGATATACTTTCTACAATGTGAACATAATATGCAGAGGCTTCTTTGTTGTAGTATTACTTGTAGCTGCAAAATATTGGAATCTACCGAACTAGCCAAACCTGGAATATTAGCTGAATAAACTTCAGTGCCTGCACACAATAAAATAGTTGGCAACTGTAAAATACTGAGAATATATCAGGGACTTTAACCTAAGGCATTTCTAAGTGAAAGAAAGTCTCTGTAGTATGCTACCCTTTTGTAAAAAAGTAAAGGAAATAAGAAACTGGATGTCGCCTTATCCAAGTATTCAAAATTAACACATTAATTTTCTGTTGCTGCATAACAAATTACCACAAATTTAGCAGCTTAAAAAACACCTGTTGATGATCTATCTCCGTTTGTGTAGCTCAGACGTCTGGGCAACAGCGTAACTGGATTCTGTCTCAGTTCCTTACCACATGACCCCTTCCATAAGCCCTCTCACACTTGGAATTTCTGACCTCAGAAAGGCCCTAGCCCCTTTGAAGTGTTCCCCTGCTTAGGCCAGTCCCACTCACAATACTGACCCTTTTCATTAACTCACAGTCACCTGGTGTTTTGAGGAATTTAGGCAGAGTGCACCCTAGGAATAGCAACTTGGGAATACTTAGTATCTCTCATTTAAAGTCGAAAACGATTTTAATTGTAATAAAAATGTGTAGATTAACTGGTGTCTAGAATTCCAACAAATTCAGTGCCTTAACTGAGTTTGAGTTTTGGTTCCCCCAGAATCAGACCCTAGATCCTGAGACAAGGATTAAAGAGCAAGAAGATTATTTGGGAAAGGATACCAGGAAATAATAGGTGTGGGGAAATTAGGGAGGGGAGGGTTCTCGTAGAGGGTGCATTATCAACTGACTTACCACTCGAGAAACTGGACCTTAACCTCATCAGGGAACTCTGGAAAACGTACTACACTGTCCAAAGAGCGACGGGGATGGGGTATTACCACACTGACTCACAGACATTGATTGAGGGCTTCTGGGGCGTGTGAATTCATTCTAGGCCCTTCTGGACTGCCCCAGTGTCCCACCAAACTCCCTTAAACAACCAGTTGCAAGAGCCGACATTTGGGAGACAGGACTGCCTGTGTACAAAGTGATGGATGCCAAGGGGTTACTGGTGAGTGCCTCAATGGCATCTGCTGCTTCGCTGAAGTAGAAAGCTGCCGAATCTGTCACCCAGGTGTTTCAGCCAATGTTTGGAGTGGTTGCAGCCAAAATCATGATGAGGTCTTTACCTTGATTCTTCCTAGGATCAGACAGACCAGAAGTGAATTATTATTTCTTCCATTTACTAGATGAAGAACCTTGGATGAGTTATTTTTTCAATACCTTGGTTTTCTCATCTGTAAACTAGGGACAATAATAGTGCGTTCTCCTAGAATTGCTTCAGAATTAAAGAGATCATGCATTTGAAAGCTTGGCAATAGGAAATGCTCAGTAAGGGTTAGTTTTACTTATTATATTTGCATCCCTTTGAGTTATTATTACTTCTCATTTTAATCAGTCTGTTAGAGATTGTTCTTATCTTGAACTATAAGGTGCACCCCAATTTGCTAGATTAATGTGTACCTTGGCTCCAACAAACCTGAAGTTTTTATGGCCATTGAAGACTCAGGCCTACAGGGACTCCTATTTGCCATCTGTTCTTGAAAGTGACAATCAGTTACTTAGGAAAGTGACATTGAGAAATACCTAGGAAAGTCAAAGAGATTGGAATCAAATAATGAAACTCAAACACCTTCAAAAACACAGGTTGTGCGTGGCAAATAAAGGGAAGAAAAACATTATGAGGACTGGATTAGCCATATGTAGTATGCTTCAGACATATTTATGGAATAGTCACAGTTTCACAGTTTAGCTGGTTAATTTCATGAGCTGGATTTAGTTGGGTACAAGCAGAAAACCACCTGTTTCTCCTCATACTGCTCCTTCATACCCATTGTGATGGCTTTTCCTTCCCCACCCATGAACGAAAGCTCAGGCCAATCCCACAGCTTACCAGTCTCATATGGTATTGATTTCCTACAGTTGCTGTAACAAAGGACCACAAACCAGGTGGCTTACAAGAATAAAAATTTATTCCTTCACAGTTCTGGAGGCTAGAAGTCCAAAGTCAAAATACGGGAAGGGCCATGCTTCTTCTGAAGGCTCCAGGGGATGATCCTTCCTTGCCTCTTCCTATGTTCTGTGGAACATAGGAACATATATGTTCCTATGCCAACAATCATTGGGCATTCCTTGGCTCATAGCTACGTCACTACATTATCTGCCTCCATTCTCCTTATGTCTCTGTGTCTTTATGTGGTTATCTTCTTATATGTACTTCAGTCATTTTGGATTAGAGACCCAACCCACTTCAGTATGACCTCACTTTTTGTCTTTCTTTTTTAATTCAACTTTAATCAACCTACAATGTCATATAATAGTTTCAGGTGTACAAGTTAATGATTCACTTCTATACACTATTGATTGTGCATCACGATAAGTGTGCTCTCACTCCCCGTCCCCTATTTCACCCATGCACCCACCTATCACCCCTCTGGCAACCATGGGTTCTTTATATTTAAAAGTCTGGGTTTTTTTGTTTTTCTCTTTTTCTTTCTTTTTTCATTTGTTTTGTTTGTTAAATCTCACATATGAGTAAAATCCTATAGTTTTTGTATTTTTTTTGACTGACTCATTTCACTTAGTGTTATATCTTCTATGGCAAGATCTCATTAATTTTTATGGCTAATATTCCATTGTGTGTATATATATAAAACTTCTTTATCCATCCATCTTTTGATGGACACTTGGGTTGTTTCCCTATTTGGGCTATTATAAATAACAATGCAGTAAACATAGGGGTGCATATATCTTTTCAAATTAGTGTTTTCACTTTCTTGGGACAAATATCTAGTAGTGGAATTACTAGGTCATATGGCAATTCTGTTTTTAATTTCCAGAAGAACAGCCATACTGTTTTCCAGAGTGGCTACACCAGTTTGTATTTACCTTTCCACATCCTCAACAACACTTATTTCCTGTCTTTTTCATTTTAGTCATTCTGATAGGTGTGAGGTGATATCTCATTGTGGTTTTGATTTGCATTTCCCTGACGATGCGTGATGTTGAGCATCTTTTCATGTATCTATTGGCCATCTCTGCCTTCTTTGGAAAAATATCAACTCACATCCTTATTTTAATTAGGGCAAAACCCTATTTCCAAATAAGGTGGAATTCTGAGGTTTTGGAGGTTAGGGCTTCAACTTACGTATTTTTTTGGGGGGGGGGACGTAATTCAACCTATAACACTTGGGCAATTACAATTTAGGCCCCTAAATAATCAAACCCCAAATCTTCTCCAGTGTGAACAACTTTCCTTCCTCAGCTCAGGACTGGTTTATGCCTGAAAGCTTACACTGGAGTGAAAATGACCCACAGGCACTCATCCTTAACTCTCCATCTTGCTGTTTTCTTCCTACTCTCCAACTCTCAGGGGGGTCGTTGATTTTTCCAAGACTGCGCAAGGTGGATAAGGTAAAGGTGCTGAGATATGGATGAGAAGAGAAGAGAGGAAAGGATGAAGAAAGTTCTTTTGCCTGGTAGAATTATTTTGGCTTTGGTGTTCTCTGAGGCAGCAGATTCCCAATTCTGATTCTTACTCTCATTGGCTTATTTTTCTTGCTTCTCCAGAAACCCACTTAACCCTCAGTGCTAGGTATCTTTTGCTTAGACTTAAATTTATGTGATCAGTGTCCCCATTACTAACAACCAAATCTTCAGACCCTTGGTGTCTCATTCCACTCCTCAGTTGGAATCTCTTTACCCTTCCAGGCAAGCATCTTGGGTAGAGCCTCTCTTGAAACAGACCCAGTATCCTTCCCTGCAGTTGATAGCAGCCCCCCAATAAATGCATGAATCCTTGTCCTGCAAAGCCGGGTCTGTTTTTTCAAGCAGTGAAAAGTACTAGACACTTGGTCTTGAATTTTCAAGACTGAGTTAGATATGGTCTCCATGGTCCTCAGTTTCCAAGGGGTACATTGTAAGCTCTCAAAATAGAGGTGTTCTTTTATGGATGTTCTTTTACTAAGCTTGTGATAAGGTGAATCACCCCTCTTCCCTATCCCATTGGGTCCCAAGAAGCAGTAGACAGAGAAAGGGAGAGGACTGTCAGTGTTGCAGAAACACAGTAAGCTATGTTACTGCACACCTTCTTCCACCCAAAGATTTATTAACCTTGTACAAACAACCAACAGGTAAATAGCAGCCAGTTTAACACCTGGCAAAACTTGCAGAACCCTCTTGTAATATTTTCTAGAATGTATTGTTTTAAGGTGCTTTACTGAAACATAATTCACACACCATACCATTCACTCAGAGTACACAATTCAGTGTTTTTGAGTATATTCACAGGGTTCTGCAAACATTATGACAACCTAATTTTAGAATATTTTCATTATCACAAAAGCAACCCATACCCAATAGCTGTCACTGCCCATTTCTCCCTCCTTCCAGCCTTAGATAAGCACTAATTTACTTTCTGTCTCTGTAAATTTGCCTCTTTTGAACACTTTATGTAAATAGACTTCTATAATATGTGGTCTTTTGTGATTGGCTTCGTAATATAATGTTTTCATTAGTCACACATTGATGTGCAGCCTGTCTCAGTATTTCATTTCTTTTTATTTACAAATAATATTCCATTGCACGGATACATCACATTTTATTTATCCATTCATCAGTTGACAGGCATTTGAGTTGTTTCTACTTTTTGTCATAAATAACACTGCTGTGAAGGTTTGTGCACAATTCTTATGTGGACATATGTTATCATTTCCTCTTAGGTTTATAGCCAGGAGAGGAATTGCTGAGTCATACGGTACCTCTATGTTTAACTTTTGAGGAATTGCCAGAGTTTTCTGAAGTGACTACACCACTTTACATTGCCACCAGCCATGTGTGAGAGCTTCTACTCCTCCATATCCTCGCCAGCACTAGTTTTTGTCTCTTTTTTATTATGTCCATTCTAGTGGGTGTGAAGTGATTGTTTGATACTATTTTAGCATATTTTTATAGATACTGTCATTTTTCTTTAGAATGTCCAAATAGTTTGTACTTACTCTACTCTTCTCAGATTTATGAGGCCTCTGGTAAATCTCTGAAATGACAAAAGCAATGATACTGAACATTCAGTTAAAATGACAATTTCAACAAAGGCCTTAGTACGGCTGCATCACTAGAGTTAGCAAAATAGCATATACACAATAAATCCTGGATATGACCTGAGAGACAGTGGAGTAGATGTGAGATCATCTTACTATAGTCCTGGCGCTAGAGAGCTATGAAGGCTTTCACACCAGTTACTTGTCTTATGACAATAATCACAGCACCAACAACAGATCAACAATCACAATAATAATAGGTAACCTATACTGAGCTTTTCATATATTTGTACCAGGCTTTGTTCGACATATATTTTATGCATATTAACAGCCTTAACTTCTGTGAGAACCCCACTGCATAGATGCTATTATTCTCAGCTCTCAGATGAGTGAACATCCCCAGATGACAAGATTATTGTCTGACTTTTCACAGGTTAAAGTGGGGGGCGGGGAAGATTGAGATGATCTTAAAAATAGCTAGAGTGTAAATATTTACAAAGGTCAAGTGAGAACAGTTGTTTCGTTTAACTCTGCCCAGATCTTCTCAGGTCTCTTTTGAATATTTCTGTTGTCTACCCTCTCCCCAGTTTCTGTACTTTTACACCTATCAATCCATTCTTTTTTGGAGAATTGTCCTCAGAGTACTGGGGCCCATCTCTCCCAATCCCAGGTGTGAGAGCTCAAAGCCTGGGAATTTTGCCTGAAATTTTCATACTGATAAAACTCTTTCCTGTCCTGCTTTCCCTACACCTTTACTGGTTTTCCCTGATAGTTTTAGTTTGTTTTTTATGAATCACTTATACACAAGTCCTCATGTCACAGTTGGCTTCTGTAGGACATAAGACATGTAGAAGAAAGAGAGCCTTTTTTTTAAGTGGGTTTCACACCCAGTGTGGAGCCCAGTTCAGGACTTGAACTCACAACCCTGAGATCAAGACCTGAGCTGAGATCAAGAGTTGGACGCTTAACCAACTGAGCCACCCAGGAGCCCAGAGGAAGGAGAATCTTGATGACATATTTAAATACATCATGGTGTATGAAGAAGAAGAGTTATACCAAGCTAAAAACAAGAAAAATAGAAAATCCTCTTAAGCTAGCAGGAATTTACATTAGAAGTGAATGGGTTGTCAGGATTTGGAAATGTAAGAATGGGCTTTTTACCCAGAAAAATCTGTGAATTTGCTTTCTGTGAAGACCTTAAATGCATATAGCCACTTTTCTGGGTTGGTTTCAATATAGTACAATGCTTCTGGAACAGAATGGCTAACTCACTGGCTTCCCAGAGCCACTTCGTCTCCGATAATTGTCTAAGAGCACAACATTACCATTAACCTAATCAGTAAAACCTTTTTGATTATGCCTTGTGCTAAGGGCTTTACAATGATGGTTAGATTCAGTCTTTGCCTTTTAGGAACTTGGGAGAGCAAACTTTTAGAAAATAAAAGAAATCCTTTATGGTGTACTAGAAAGAGGCATTAAAATAGAGTGAAGATCACTTCAAGAAAGCTTTAATGGTTTACAAGTATCACTATTTCAGAAAGGGAATATTGAGAAGTGATACCACTTTGATTTTACAAATGAAATATGGACAAGAAAAATATATTCATGGCATGTCTACTCCAAATTGGTCCATTTATATTTTTCAGAGAATGTATGTAGAAAGCTAAAGGAGAAAAAAAGTAAAGTAATACAATGAAAAAAATAGTTTTACCGTTACATAATAACTTACCCTTCAAATAACAAAATAAGTTTGTCATAAAAATCTAAAGCTTTGATGTATTTATATGCAGTAATTTTTAATTAAATGATGACGAAAGAAAAATGTCAGTGGTCAGGATATTAAAAAACTTTTGCAGGGTAAATTCCCATTCTACCATTGGGGAAACAAATTAATACTTTCTAGTACAGGACTGTATACAAGGACCAAATAAGCCAAGAAACAGACTCTTAACTGTACCGAACAAACTGATGGTCATGAGAGGGGATCTGGGTGGAGGAATGGATCAAATAGGTGATGGGGATTAAGGAGTGCACCTGTTGTGATGAGCACCTGGTGCTGTATGGAAGTCTTTAATCACTATATAGTACACCTGAAACTAATACTACACTAAATGTTAACTAACTGGGATTTAAATATAAACTTTTTAAAAAGAGCAAAGAGAGAGAGAGAAATAAATTAATACTTTGTGTTTTTAAATCTCTAAACATATTTTGACCTGAGCAATTTTGAAATGAATGTTTTTCTGAGTTTCTTAGAATGATAAAGAAAGGGAGTACTTCTCCAGCATGAAAATAGTTCTCAAGACTGAATGAGCTTTATGTGTGTGTGTGTTTAGTTTTTTTTAAGTTTATTTATTTATTTTGAGAGAGAGAGGGAGAGAGAGCGCATGTGGGAGAGGGGCAGACAGAAAGGAGAATCCCAAGCTGGCTTCGTGCTGCCAACACAGAGCCTGATGCAGGGCTCACAGTCACAAATGGTGAGATCATGACCTGAGCTGGAACCAAGAGTCAGACACTTAACCGATGGAGCCACCCAGTCGCCCCCTATGTGTGTGTATTTGATTTAAGAGTTTAGGAAAAGATCTGAGTAGTTGGGTAGGAATTAGGGGTAAGCAGAAGAGCTATATAATACATGCCCTTCAGATAACTTTATTATAAAAGTAATTGCTTGAAGATTGTAAAAATATATTTGAAGAACAATATATTTTTCCTAAAACTGTGTTATTACTTTCCCTCAATTACATAAATAATAAAGCTCTTTTCAGGTTTTCCAAATAGACTAGAAATGTGGGCAGCAACTAAAAACAAATCCAAATATATTGTCTTAAAACTTCGCCTCTATAAGTTACGAATAAAGACGCATTTTCAGAATAAAATATATTCTGAATATATATTTTACCCTTTCTTAGAATGTTATGTAATGATGTTGTCCATCAGAAGTAGAGTATAAACCGGGGTGCCTGGGTGGCTCCGTCGGTTAAACGTCCAACTTCAGCTCAGGTCATGATCTCACACTTGTGAGCTATGTGACCCAATTAAAAAAAGGAGGGAGGCCTTCAGAAGATAAGTTTCTGGGAAAATGGTTTTATTTTGCCTTTTAGAATTTAGAACAAGGTAAGGAAGCAATACATTTAGAAGATAAGATAATAGACAATTAAGTATAAAAGATCTTTAAAGCTCACTTTTATGGGAGTGGCAAGACCAATCAATGATAAAATCCAGACAGTCAAGGGGGGCCTGGGTGGCTCAGTCAGTTAAGTGTCTGACTCGTGATTTCAGATCAGGTCATGATCTCATGGTTTGCGGGGTCGAGTCCCATGTCAGGCTCTGTGCTGTCAACCTGGAGCCTGCTTGGCAAACTCTCTCTCTCTCTCTCTCTGCCCCTACTCCATTCATGCTCTCTCTCAAAATAAATAAAAAATAAATCTAGAGAATTTTTAAACATTCAAACAATCAAGATCAAAGCAAAACAAAACAAATCAAAATCAATAATCCAGGATTATTGAATGGGTGGGAAAAGAACTGGTGCAGATGTTTAAATACAAATGAATATAGAATTGGAAATAAAAATAAAGACAAATAAGAATCATGTTTGTAAAACAAAATGTAAATGTTGTAAACTTGGAAAAGTGAGTTAATATAAAGTGGAACAAGAAGAGAGGCAAGAAGCATAGTTTCTTGTTTTTCACACAGGAAATAAATCAGTCTGGGTTAAAATTAAAATGCTTATTTTATAATATAATTATAATGGAGCTGACTCCTTAGTGCTATTTTGTGTTGATTTTTTTAATTTTTAAAATACCTAAATGGATCATTAAGAAGCTAATAATTATTTAACTGCATATTATTTCTTCATTTATTTGCAAATAAAATAGCATTAACTATATTTCATTGAAAATACATGGCCATCTTTATTATAATCCCATTTTATAAAATCATATCTAACTTTATATATGTTTTAGAGAGATAGCTGGGATGACTGTTTCCTGATGTTTATGTCTAGTATTTTTATCTTTAGTTTTTTAATATAGCTTGACCTTTTTAACATTGAAAGTACATTATTTTGTAAAATAGCAAACCATTTCAAGAAAAACTCAATTAGTGAAATTAACTTGAAAATCAATACAGCTTTATGTAAGGTCATCAAAAAACACACAATTGAAGTAACTTTGATTTATAATATAGCAAAATGTCCAGTATATAACCTTAAACATTTTTATTGAAAGCAGTTTAGTAACCTCCCAAATTATCACTGTGCTTATTATACAAATATATAGTCTTTACCTCTGGTTTTATTTGGAAAAAAGTTACTTTCAGGCTATAACTGTGGTAGAAAATCTTAGCTGACCCATAGAACTCTAACATAAAAGAATATAGATTAAAAACACAAGGTACATTATTGTCAAGATATAGGTCACTGTGGGATGAAGTTCAACCCAAATGTCTGCCTTTTTCAGTGTTGTTCAGATTTTATGAACTCCTTCTGCTCTTCAAAGAATGCCTGAAAATTGAAAACATTTGCTTTTACTAGATACGTTCAGAAGTAAACAATGATCTCTGGTTAAGTTTTGAGCCACAGCATACTTACTACATACCTCAGAAAATACTAGTATCTAAGACACCCAGGCACAAAACACTAATCGACAACTATCTAGATGCTTTTCTAATCAGAATTTTTTATACAGGGAAAGTCCAACTTAAATCAGGTATTCGACATGCTTTTCATTCACCAGTGAAATTAATCCAAATGGTGTGACCCAAACAGAGTGTACCTGGTTTCTTCAGCCTGGCCAGCTTGCTCTTTCCTGGCCAGCTTCATTTCCTTCCACTTCCTGTTTTCCCATCAGGTCACTGTTAGAAGACCATGCAGCCCATCATTCTACACGGGGTGCTAGGTATGAATTTGTCACTTTCTATAGGGACCTACTTTGCAGCCTGTGATTCCGAGTCATTTATCCAAAAATATATAATAAAAAAACTTTCTTTTTGGACCAATAGGCTTGTGGAATAACTTGTGTTCAGATAAAACTAGTGTGTTGTTGAAATGTTTATAGAATTATCTTTTGTTAATCCAACTTCTCTGATTCGTATCAGTTATCTTAATTAGGGACCCAGTAGCCATCCTCCTCTAACCAGGTTTCCATATTTCCTATAGTATTTGATGTCCCATAAGGCTCACCTTACTTCCTTCTAGCATCTCAGGCCTCTTTGCTCCAGTTGGATTGTAATCACTCTTGTGCACTCATTTGACATTCAAGTAAGTCCATACTATTTCTCCTATGATTCCAGTCCCAGGAATGCTATTTCTATGCACCGTTTTCTGTCTGGCCATACTTCAGAATATAGAGTTTACCAAGAATTTTCCTGTTCTCTAAATCCCAACGGAGAGCAACATACAGCTTAGCACTTAGTGATTCTTTAATTATTTCCTACAAGCTAATTTTATCTCTACAAATGAACTGTAAATTCCCTGAGTGCAATAATATGTCCTAATCTTCTTTATCCAGCACTACCATAAACAGTATTGAGCATACTTGATACTTGTTTAATTAACAGTTGTTTCTGATTAGTTGATATTAAGACTCAGATTTGTTATGGAGAGGGTTTTTTTTTTTAGTTAAAAATAAACAAATAGGCAAATAAAACAAAATCCCATATCTCTTATGTAATATTTCTAGGCTCCCCTGAATTACCCTTAACACTTACGGTTTGAATGACTCAAACCAGAACATACTTAAAAGGAAACTAGCGTTGTTATAAATATCTATGGGAATGACTCACGGTAAATAAATAAATAATAATTCAGGAGAATGGGTTGGAAACCAGGGTTCAGAGCTCCTGTTTTCAAACATAGGCCAATCTGGTTTTGGTCCGGCTATGTCATCTAATTGGTCAATGGATCCTTTTTGTTTGCTCATAATAACCTGTGTGTTTCTCCTTTATTTTTAGCACTTTTCCCATTATAGGTAGTATCTTAGCATCTATTTCTCTTTTTTCTGAAACTGTGGGTCCATTATGATGCCCAGCATCCTAGAGACTCTCATCTAGAAGAAAGACCATGCAAAGACACAAGAGAAATATCTTCTCTTCACCATGATATTACCAATGGTGAACATGACACCTAGCACTTAACTGGTGTTTAATATATGCATTGGAAGAATAGACGAATGCTTGGATGAGAGATTACTTACTGGGCCATAAAAGAAGACATCCTTTCCTCTGGAAACAGATGGCCCTCTTTTGTTGGATTTTCTGATGCCCTAATATGTTAAGAAAACAAATAGGACATATTGGAGATTTAACCTAATCAAAGCTATCTCCATGTACAAATATAAGAATTGAAGCACATGACCTTACAGCATGGAATATGAGTAGTTTCCTGAATCATTCCAGAATGGTATTTAATTTTTTTAAGCAAAAGATGTCTTTATGAATTGAATTTGATAGTCATTTAACTTTGTCAGTTCCTCAATTTTCTCTTCTCTCACATGGTTATAATTTCTTCCTTGTATCTATTTCATAAGTCGATTAAAATTTAGACCCCTGCCATATGATTCCACAGCCCTTCATGCATATTGTTTGTACTGACAGAAGTTAGGGAAGTCACAGAGAAGACAGTTATAGTCACCTAGTAGGGAGACAGCAATGGGACAAAAAAGGGAAGACTATGTAAGAAGTTCATGCCAGGGAGTTGGGGCAGGAATCTGTAGAACTTAGCACATAGGGAGGGAAATGTCAAAATGATTAATATTAGGATTCAAAATGTACACTTGAAAAGGATTTCAAAAATTGGTTCTTTGTGCACATGTCACATATATGCTTATATGATAGCAGCATTCAAAAGAATTGAGTTTATGGTCACATAGATATTTTTACCCAAATGTCTTCCATAGTGAGGGTTCAGGGAATTGACTAATTTTGCTTTTGAGCTTGTCACCCAGCACTTTGTTTCCTCTCTGGACATGCAGAAGGATTCTAAAATCTATTCCTGCCAAACAGTTTTCTTTCATGAGAATTTGGTTTAAACCAGCTCTGCTGCTATGGTGCCTAGTTAATGGAAAAATACAGGCTCACAATACTGAACTAGCAATATTTTTGTACCCACTCACTCCATATTGGTATATTCACATTGATTGAATATGCAAATGGTCAAAAGTTGCCCACTGCTATAAAAAAGTACCTAACCTATTTAGGACTCACCTACTGACACTTCTTTCTTTCATGTATGTATGTGCATTTGTGTGTGCTTGTTTGTGTGTGTATGTATAGTAGAAGAGATGGCCTGATACAGTAGTTGTTGCAGGTAAAGAGATCTAAGATTGAGTCCTAGTTTAGCCAGAAAAAAGCCAGTTAATCTTGGACAGTTAAGTATTCCTCTGGATCTCCTTTCATATCTCCAGTGGGTATTAATAATAATAGTTACTTTTCAGGGATATTATTAAAAATAAAATAAATATGTCCTAGCTGCCTAGAACAGGGCCTGGTACTGGGTATGTTTGCTAGACCTACTAGCGTTTTCAAATGCTGAAGTGATATTGTATATATGTTGCGAGGTGAATTGTGTCAACCCCACCCTGCAAAATCAAATATTGAAATCCTAAACTCCAGTACCTTAGAATGTGACAGGGCCTTTAAAGAGGTAACTAAGTTAAAATGAGGCCATAGTTGAGCCCTAATCTGACCTGACTGGTATTTTTATGAGAAGAGGATGTTAAGATACCTAGATCCTAAGGACTCTCCCCTAGGAGAAAGACCATGCAAAGACACAAGGAGAAAGAACCCATCTGTAAGCCACGGAGCCCTTAGAAAAAACCAAACCTTCTGACACCTGATCTCAGACTTCTAGCTTCCAAAGATGTGAGAAATAATTTCTGTTGTTTAAGCCACCCAGTCTGTGGTACTTTGTCCGGCAGCCCTAAGAAACTAATTGGATGGATGGATGGATGGATGGATGGATCTGTCTGTGTATGTATCTAAATGAGGTCAACAAAGGGTCATAATGAAATAGAAGCGATAGTAATATGTTCAGTTTTCCTGAGTGTTTTTTTCATTCACTGTGTAAAGTATATCTATATTTTTAAGTTATAATTTACTTTTTATTGACTTATAATTTACAAGGTATAAAGAGCACAAATCTTAAATATATATCCCAATGTATTTGTATCTATGTACACATCCATTCATCTACCACCTACATCAAGACTTAGAACCTTTTCAATTCCCTAGAATTCTCCCTCATTCCTATCCAGGTCAACAACCGGTCCTCCCCATCAGATTAACCACTTATGATTTCTAATGTTATATATACCTTGAACTTTATGTAAATGGAATCACACTCTTGGTCCTGGCTTCTTTCACATAGCATCATGTGTGTGAAATTTCATCTACGTTGATGTGTGTTAAATAGTTCATTTGGTTTTTCTTTCTGTTTCTGAGTAGTATTCCACTGTATGAATATGTTCGAATTGATATATCAGTTTTCGTGTTGAGCTTTTGAATAGTTGCCTCTTTTTCATATTTATGAATCAAGCTGCTATGAATGTTCTTATGAATGTAACTAATTTTTTAATTGGCAAACTGAGCAGTTTTTGTAATTTCTTTTATTTTTTTTAATTCGAGTATAGTTGACACACAATGTTAATTAGTCTCAGGTGTACACCATAGTGATACAACAACTCTATACATTGTGTTGTGCTTACCACAGTATTAGCTACTATTTGTCACCATACAATGCTATTACAATGCCATTGCCTATATTACCTAGGCTATACCTTTTATTCCTGTGACTTCTTCATTGCATAACTGGAAATCTGTTTCTTCCACTTCCCTTCATCCATTTTGCCCACCCTCCACCCTTCCCCTCTGACAACCGTCAGTTTGTTCTTTGTATCTATAGGTCTAATTCTTCGTTTTGTTTCTTAGATTCCATATATAAGTGAAATCATTTGATATTTGTCTTTCTCTTCCAGAACTATTTCACTTAACATAATACCTTCTAGGTCCATCCATGTTATCACAGATGGCAATATTGCATCGATTTTTTATGGCTGAGTAATATTCCTCTGTGTGTGTGTATGTGTGTGTATCTTATTTAGCCATTCATCTATTGATGGACACTTGAGTGGGCATAGCACTCATTTTTGAGTGCTTATATAATATATAACAATTCTATAAAATATATAACAATTCTATAAAATGTCTCCATTTTAATGTTAGTCACACTATAAAGTCAATATTTTCAATATTTTTTCTACCTTCCGAGTATTGCCTTTTGTTCTCTCCACTAGAAATTCCTAATGTTTCTGAGCTGGGGTTGATTTTGTTCCCTAGGGAATATTTGGCAATGTCTGGAGATATTTGGGTTGGTTTTTAAGTTTTTATTTAAATGCCAGTTAGTTACCATACAGTGTAATATTAGTTTTGGGTGTGCCATATAGTAATTCATCACTTCCATACATCACCCTGTGCTCATCATGACAAGTGCACTCCTTAAGTGCATCACCTATTTCACCTGTCCCCCACCCACCTCCCCTCTTGTCACCATCCATTGGTTCTCTATAGTTAAGAGTCTCGGTTGTCACAGCTGAGGGGATTGCTACTGGTATCTAGTGCATAGAGGCCAGGATTGCTTTAAACCCTACAATGCACAGGACAGACCCCGACAACAAGGAATTATCCTGCCTCACATGTCAATAGTTCTGTTGATGAGAAACCCTGTATCTAGATCAATATGATTTAATTTTGTATTTTTAACTTTTAGGTATTAGCACCAGTTTTCATTGCTTGACCAACCCCCATTATTCCTTCTCATGTATTTTTAGGACTCCTAAGGTGATATAGAAATGACAGGGACATCTTCTTCCTTGTTTTATTTGGGGTACTAACTCTCAACACCTATGTGGTATGACTAAAATGAACTCAGACAATGAAGCTTGACTTTGTCAATAAACATCTCTCGAGAAGGGCAATAACATGTCTCCCCTTTAAGTTTATAGCATTGCATTTCGTGCAAGAAAAAAAATTATGTATATATTTGCATATGCCACCCCTTGCCTCTGTTTAGAGCCAGCAAAGTCACCTATGCTGTGGATACTCATTACTTTTCAAAGTTGTGCAGCTTGAAGTCCCTTCTGTCATTTCCCCAATCTCTGAAACCATAATCAGAGAGACTGAGTCATTCCCATGACTACATGTCACCCATTGTTTTCTCAGGTGATCTCCTCAAATTTTAAAATTTTTTTACTGTTTATTTATTTTTGAGAGAGAGAGACAGAGACAGAGAGAGAGCGAGAGCAAGCAGGGGAGGGGCAGAGAGAGACAGAGAGAGAAAATAGGGGGAAGCAGGTTCCAGGCTCTGAACTATCAGCACAGAGCCCGACATAGGGCTCAAATCCACAAACTACAAGATGATGACCTGAGCTGAAGTCGGATGGTTAACCGACTAAGCCACCTAGGCGCTCTTCAGGTAATCTCTTCTAACCTTCAAACTAACTGAAGGTATATTATATTCTCTTTAGTTACCAGAAACACTTAAAAGGAAAAAATGAACATGTCATTTCTGTTTTCATGAGTCTGAGCCTTCTCTCCCCAATTCCTGCCAATCCTTGCTTCTGAAAACTGAGCTTAATGGTAATATCTTAACATAGACTTTGTGCTGATTTTACATCATCCATCTAGCTACAGGTCCAACTTAGTTCCCCAAATGGGCATAGACTTTCCACTTGATAGGCTTGCCTTCATTTATTTCAGTGATGTTGGAATGGAGAAATGATGTGTGTTGGCTTTGGGCTTTAAACATGTGATATGCAGTATTTTTGGCTGACAGGTAAGTACTTAGTGCCTGGCGCTAAATAGCCAAGAAGTTATCACTTGCCCTCTTCACTTTCAAAAGTTGAAAATCCACAGATAGGGGTGCCTGGGTGGCTTAGTCAGTTAAGCATCCAACTTCAGCTCAGGTCATGATCTCGCGACCTGTGGGTTCAAGTCCCATGTGGGACTCTGTGCTGACAGCTCAGAGCCTGGAGCCTGCTTCAAATTCTGTGTCTCTCCCTTTCTTTGCGCCTCCCCTGCTCACGCTCTCTCTCTCTCAAAATAAATAAACATTAAAAAAAATAAAAAAATAAAAGTCACAACTAAAAGAACTAACTTTGAATATAACTCATTTCAATACTCCATATTTAACTCTTAAATGTAAAAATTATTACAGATAACTCTGTTTAACCTTTAATATGCTAACAAATTTTTGTGGTTAGTTCTTATGTAATTTAAATATCATATGTCTTATCTCTAAGGCTCCCTAATTTTAAAACTCATAATTATTGATATTTGGTGCCTAGTGTTTATGATGCCCAAAGTCTTACTATGTTTGGCAGAGTCTCATATTAGAAAGACCATCTTAAAATTGCAATAATGACCTTATTGGAAACCAGTGACTTAAAAGGAGAGAGTAAATTTTCAAAATAATTCTCAATGAAAGGAGTGCTTTCCATAATTCTACAATCATGAAATAACTGTGGGGAAAATTAATTTTACACTTAGGCTCCTGCGAAATATTTTCTTTAAGCTATTAACCACTATTACAGAGAAGTGACTACTTTGGCCTATTTAAACTGTATCTGTTTTTCCCTTTCATCTTCAGCAGTGTTAACTAAACTCTAAACCTGTGATATATCCTTGGAAAGAAAAGGGTTCCATGGTTGTGATGGCTAATTTTATGTCATCATGGTTGGGCTAACAGAGGCCCAGATATCTGGTAAAACGTTATTTCTGGGTGTGTCTGTAAGGGTGTCTCTGTAAAAGATTAGCATTTGAATCAGTAGACTGTGCCACAAAGACCTGCTCTCATCAATGGGGTACAGGGGGAGGCTTCATGCAATCCATTGAAGGTCTAAATAAAAGCAAGGAAGCACTATTTCAGCCTCTACTTAAGTTCAGACATCCGTCTTCTCCTGCCCTCAAACATTAGTGCTTTTGGACTCAGGCCAGGACTTACATCATCAAACCTCAACTCTCCACCCTTCAGATATAGATCTGTATCCTTGCCCCCACCCACCCAGTTCTCAGTCCTTTGGAGTTGGACTGAATTACACTACCAGCTTCAGTTTTCCTGGTTGTCTAGCTTGCAGGCGGCATATCTTAGAACTTCTTGGCCTAAAGAACTGTGTAAGCCAACTCTTTTAATAAATCTCCTTTTATATATCCATATATACCCTGTTGGTTCTGTTATGGATCCCTGACTAATAAAAATTGATGAGATGCTGCATACCATTTCCTTCACTCCCACCAAGCCCGAGTTTAACCATTTGGATTAGTTTATTGAAAGCTGTAAGAAAATGCCTTTATTCTGTTTAACTCATTCTTCCTGTTATTTTATTGTAGTGAGAACACTTAACATAAAATCTACTCTCTTAACAAAATTCCAAGTGCACACTATAGTATTATTAACTAAAGGCACAACGTTGTACAGCAGATCTCTAGAACTTACTCATCTTGCATAACTGAAACTTCATTCCCATTGAACAGCAACGCCTCATTTTCCCCCACCCCAGTCCCTGGCAAACACCATCCAATTATCTGTTTTTATGAGTTTGACTATTTTAGGTACCTCATATAAATGGAATCGTGCAGTGTTTCCTTCTGTGACTGGCTTATTTCACTTACATTGTGCCCTCCAGGTGTATCCATTTCTCACACATTTGGGACCTCCTTTTTTTATGACTCAGTAATATTTCATTGTATGTATATACCAGATTTCCTTTACCCATTTATCTATCAGTGGACATTTAGGTTGTTTCCATATTCTGAGTATTATGAATAATGCTGTAATGAGCATAGGGGTACAGATATCTCTTTAAGGTCCTGATTTCAATGCTGAGGAACAAAAATTCATATGAAGACACAAAAGACCCCAAACAGCCACAACAATCTTAAGAAAGAAGAACAAAGTATAAACATCACCTTTGCTGATTTTAAAATACATTATAAAGCCAGACTAGTTAAAGCAGTATGGTAACAGCATAATAACAAATATATAGACTAAGAGAACAGAATAGAGAGTCCAAAGATAAGTCCATGTACATTTGGTCAACTGATCTTTGACAGGAATGCCAAGAACAGACAATGGGAAAAGGGTAACTTCCTGAACAAATGAGTTGTGAAACTTGCATATCCACATGCAAAGGAATGAAACTGAACCCTTACCTTATACCATAGATAAAAATCAACTCAAAAAAGATTAAAGATTTAAATGTAAGACATGAAACTATAAAACTCCCAGAAGAAAACCTAGGGGAAAACCTTCATGACATTGGTCTTGTCAATGATTTCATGGACATGGCACCAAAAGCACAAGCAACAAAAGCAACAATAGACCAAAGGGAATATGAAACAAGTGAAACAAAACAAACTAAAAAGGTTCTGTACAGCCAAGTAAACAATCAGAATGGAAAAGTAATCTGTGGAAAGAGAATAAATATTTGAAAAACATACATGTGACAAGGGGTTAATATCCAAAATATTTTAGGAGCTTATACAGCTCAGTAGCCCCCCAAAAAGAAAATGGGCAAAAACCTGAATAGACATTTCCTCAAAGAAGATCTACAAATGGCCAACAGACATATGAAGACATCACTAATCATTACACAATGTAAATCAAAACCACAATGAGATATCATTTCACATCTATTAGGATGGCTATAAGAAAAAGAAAAGATACCAAGGGTTGCTGAAGATGTGAAGAAATTGTAACTTTTGTACACTGTTGGTAGGAATGTAAAATGTTACAGTCACTATAGAAAATAGTATGTAGGTTCTTCAAAAAATTAAATATGCATTATTTCTTAAATGTATCAATGTAAGAAACCTTTTCCATCTAACATCTAGTAATATCTTATAAACTACATGTTGCACGGAATTGACTTTGGAACGTGACTATGTGATGTCAAAGTATCCCGTAATATTTCTTTTTCTAGTCTGAAATTAAAAGTAATATTCAAAAAGTCAGTTCTTTTTTGCACAGAGTAACAGACTTTAATGTTTCCTAGTACCATAAAAGATCCTCTACTAAAGCTTCCTCTTGAATCTATGGTTTTAATTATCTACCTGATGAATCCAAACAGATTTTTCAACATTATCTCCTCTTTGTTAAGACCACCATTATATTGCTATATTAAAGACAATTTACATTTCAGTAATAGACATTATTTAAGTTCCTTAATAAGTTCCATTTCCTTAAATAAGAGTCTGAATATGAGACAAGGCAAGCATAATGTGAAACCATGACAGTCATTGTTTTGAGTTACGGTCAGTAATTTGGGTAGAGAACATTTGTTTTTAACTCTAGAAAGAAGGTATGACGGATAAATTGTCCTTAAATATAGGAGAATCACGATCAGTTCCATATTCACAATCACTATGTGTGACCGTCTGAATAAGATTTCAAAATCAATGTTGCAAAATTTCAGGATAAAAAAAGAACATTCTCACTAATCATATTCATGCTCATTTCCTTCTCTATTTTCTAATGAAGAATTTTTTTCTCCACGTTTACTTTTACAGTCTTTGGCTCTGCAAGTGATATGCTTGTTCCATTTCAAGTTAAGCGACACCGTTAGTTCATTAGTATTTCAGCTCTGGCAAATGAGATCTGAAACGGAACACCTGTCCTTTGACCCTAACTTGTTCCTGGCTTATGCAAATGAGAACAGTTAAAGTATTTTACATGTTTTACCTCTCATGTGATGCCTCAGGTTTTATGCTGACAAGGAAGACTCAATGAATGTGAAACTAGTTTTGATAATTTGGTTTTAGCATTTTTCTTACTGGACAGGTTTTCAGTGTTTTCTTTTTTTCTGGAAATCATGTATAAGTTGCATAGGCTTACACTTGTACATATGATCCAGGGTGGGTTTATATTTAGATATTTGAATAACTTCAGTAAATAGATTAAAGGGGCATCTCAGTGGCTCAGTTGGTTAAGCATCCAACTCTTGATTTCAGCTCAGGTCGGGATCTCATGGTTGTGAGATTGAGCCCCTGCATCTGGCTCTGAATTGACAGCGTGGAGCCTGCTTGGCATTCTCTCTCCCTCTCTCTCTGCCCCTCCCCCTGTTGAGCTCTCTCTCTGTCTCTCAAAATAAATAAAAACTTTAAAATAGAAAAAAAAGAACTTATAAAAAAATAGATTAGAAATCCATGTATTAAATTTACCCAAAAAGTTAACATTTAGTTTATCCCTTATGACTATCCCAGTGTGTTATGCTAATGATGTGAATATTTCTATAACTAACATATATTATTTTAAAATAGAAAATGAAAAATGAAAGCCTTTTCTATGAAATATACTTATCAGCATGAAGTTTTTACTCATTTAGTACCCGTTTGGTAAGTATTGATTTTAGTGATTGTATTTTGTCCCTTCAAGTTCTCAGTAATAATCCCCCAAATATGACATAAATCTACTCTTGTTCTTTTAAAGCAAATCAAATAGAATTCTTTGGGATAAATTGCATAAGAGAGCTTTTGTGGTGATTTATTTCAATAGGAATAGAAAAGATTATTACTGTGCAGATAAGGTGACAGCAGAAGTCCAATGAGAAATAAAGTCCGTAGACATTGAATGCAGCGAGCTAGTTGTCTTCCTTCTTCAAGGGGTTTCCAAAATGTGATTACAAAGTTCTTATTTTCAATAAATCATACCATAGATGAAAATTCTTTAAAATGAATAGACTGTTATAGCCCTGGAAACCGTATACTGGAATTTTTGGCAGGAAAGTAAAACCAGTAAGTTATTTATTTGTAGGATTTTCTATGCATATATTGTATAGGGAAATGGGAATATCCTTTTTGATTAGAAAAGTTTTAACAATAGGAAAGCAGAACAAATTATTTCCTGTAATAATGGAAAACTTGTTTTTGTTACACATGTGTCCTGTGCAGAAAGAATGATTTTTAGCGAATTTCAAATATATTTGGATGAAAGCTTGACTTCCTTGAGTATAAATGGTGCTTTAAATGTTTTAAAACTGGTTTTATCTTTTAATTTTTGCCGTGCCTACTGTGTAAGGCAGACAATATTACAACTACATTTTTTAGCTAATCAAAAGTCTTTAAAATATTCAGGCTCACAATTTTAATATCATTATATCCAGAATCATGTGTTAGACAGTAATTCCTTCTGGAAAGCCTGAAGCCTCAAGGTATTTCTCTTACTTTAAAGACATTCATCCCAAGCTATAATTTTACAACATTTTAATATATTTCAGTGTCTAAAATGCGTACTATTAACAACTAATTTAATGTGTAAAATTCTTCTCAGCATACCAAGTTGTGATTTTCAACTTCTTTTAGTGTAATACATTTCAGTGGACATAAAAGCATCGGTAATTTAATATTTAAAATTCTCCTGAATGCAAGCGAACTAGGTATTCTGGATCTCTGACCTATTAAAAAATGATAAACGTATTATCAACTTTGTACTTATAAGCACAAAGATTTCTTTTAAAAACTCATAATTTTCTTATTCTCCAGGCTTTATTTTATCTTAACTGATTAACACCAATTAAAATTTCTCACAGTAGTGTACAATTGGTGGAAGCAGGTCAGTAATGAGTGGAAGCCATCTCGGTGCTCCAGGCAAAAGATGATGATCACTTAGGCTTGGATGTTAGAAAAGGAGAAAAAGGGAAGTAGACACCATCTGTCACCATATGGTGTTATTATAATATTATTGACTATATTCCCTATGCTGTACTTTTCATCTCTGTGACTTGTTTATGTTATGACTAGAGGTTGGTACCTTTTAATCCCCTTTATTTATTTTGCTCATCCTCCACCCACTTCCCCTCTGAGCACCGAGTAACGTACAGAATTGTCAAATCAGTGTTGTATATCTGAAACTAATATAACATTGTATGTTAATTATACTTCAAAAAAAGAGAGAAGTGGGCAGATTTGAGATCTCTTTTGTCACATGATGATGGGTTGGATATGAAGGGTGAAGAAGAAATTGTTAAAAAAAAAAAAGTTCCAAAATAATAGAATGCAATTGAAAGGTGTTTTCTTCTGAAAATCACATGATGATCTCTTAGGGAGGTGATTATTGCATAATAGAAGCACAAAAAATATAATTTTATAAATTAATCCATGAAAGGAATCTTTAAAGACCGCTATAAATGGCTATTAATTCCTGGAAATATTAATTTTAGTGGCCATATTTTTCTGCAGTTTCAAATTTGCTTTTATGTTTTTTTATAGAGATACACATTTGTTTATTTGTATGTGGATATGTATGTCCCAGTAATGATTCCAATGAATGGGCCAGCTCTGCATACCATGGCTTTACTTATTTTTTTAATTAAATTAGATCATTTTTACTATGTTTAACAAAATTTGTCATTTTAACCATTTTTAAGAGTACAGTTTTGTGGCATCAAGTGCATCCACATTGTTGCACAATAGTTTCACTCATTTCATAAAATAATGTTTGGTTTACTGGCCAGGATTTATTAATTTATTGTAATGAAACTCTTTTTGCTGATATTTTAATAATCCTTTTAGAAAATTCCATAGATCTGTACTTATTGTATAATGTAAACCTTGAGCAAACGATTTTAAAGCTTTTTCTTTAAGTTTATTTATTTTGAGGGAGGGGAGGGGCAGGGAGAGAGGGAGACAGAGAATCTGAAGTGGACTCCATGCTGTCAGCACGAAGCCCAACGTGGGGCTCGAATCCTGGAACTGTGTGTGAGATCATGACCTGAGCCGAAATCATGAAGCCTCTGGCTTCACCAACTGAGCCCCTCAGGCGCCCCAAGCAAACTATTTTAAAGTTAAAATCCCGGTGTACTAAGTTCACTGATTTTTTTTCCATTCTTTTTTTTTTTTTTTTCTTTGCATTTCAGTTTGGGAAGGTTTTGTTGGCTGAGAGTTCACTTTCTTTGGCTCTGTGAAGTCTACTCAAGAGCCCATCAAGGCATCCTTCATTTTTGTTACAGTGTTTTGTTTTGTTTTGTTTTAATTTCTAGCATTGCCTTTTGATTAGTTTTTAGAGTTTCCACCTCTCTGCTTAGATTTCTTATCTTTTCTTGAATGGTGTATACTTTTTCAGTGAGAGCCCTTAACTTCTTAATCATAGTTATTTTAAATTTCCTCTCTGATTCTTTTACCAACCGTGTTATATCTGGGTTTGGTTCTGATGTTTGCTTTGTCTCTTCCAACTATGTTTTATACAGTTTCGACATGCATTGCCACTTTGGCTGAAAGCCATACATTTTGTCCTGCGTCACAAGAATTGAGGTAAATAATCATTTAGTGTGAGGATTTAAGTTAATATGTTAAGTCCGGCTGCATTTCACGTTTGCTGTCGCTTCAGATGCCATGAGCTTTGGTTTCTTCTAGTGTTCTTGTTTTTCTCTCTTCACTTTTCTTTGGTCTTCCCTAAGAACTCCTCAGACAGATTCTGAGTCATTTCTTTCAGCTGTGATCCACTGTTTTTATACTGGAGCCCTATGGGTTTTGTGGTAAAGTGTGGAGGAGGGAAAGCAGCCTATAATCTTCGATTAAATCTCTTTTTTACTGAGGGTGTGTCCCAGGACTGTGACATTCACAACTGTTTCCTAGGTGAAAGGGGAAAGCTGAGGGGTTTGGGGAAGGACTGGAGTTGGGCAAATGCCCTTCATCCTCCCGGGTGTGGACAAAGCTCAGGTGAAGCTTTCTGTCCCTGGAGAGTCAAACCTTTGTAGTAGAGAACACTCTGGGCTGATTTCATAGTCTTTACTCTTCCCTTCCTCGTCTTCACTGTGAGAACTGGTGGGTTAGGGTTTCTGGAGGTAAAATCCAGTAAACTGCAGAAGCTCCCAGGAATTTCTGTCTCTCGTGCTAGTCCACGTACAGCCTCCAGCAGTTTTTCAAAATTATCATTTAAGTGTACCATTTAAGCATTATGGCTTCAGCGGCTTCCTTTTTAGGTAACAGACCTTAGCTGTGACTCTCTGGGTTGGACTGTCTCTCCAGATTTCATGGTGGAAATTGGCTTTGTGACCTCAATTCTCTGATGGGTCTAAGAAAAGTCACTGATTTTCAATTTCTTCAGCTTTTTCTTTTAAAGATGGGCGTGATAAGTTCTTTACGTGTTGGAGCTCTTGGGTGGCCCTTTAAACTATTAACTAGTAGAGTAGGATGCAGCAAAACTAACAAAAACTATTAAGCAACAGAACCTGTACAGTAACCTGGCCATCCAATTCAAAGTAGAGAAGACAATGTTAATTATGCAAGCCACCCCTTCTGTTACCGAAGATAAATACATCACCCACCCCCGTAAACTTTTGAGGGAAAGCGTTCAAAATTATAGTATGTGGTACACATGCAAAGGATGGTTTTTCAGTTTCAGTGAGTTCCGTGGTCTGGCCCCTCAACATTTTTCATGTAATGTCATTTCTAACACATCTTTGGCTAATTTCCGCAGTGACTGAATCTGTTCTCAGTCAAGGGAAACCCATCAGCCTCTAGGCCTTCTTTATAAGATTACTTCAGACTGACTGTTAGTGAGTCCTTCAACCCACCTGAGATAATACATCGCCGTACATTCTCTCAGGCAGCGCGTGTTTATTCAACCACTCCTTTTACTGTTTTAAGTTCCACCCTAGGATCTGTTTCAGTCTCCTAAAGGCCGCAAGTTTTGCCTTAGACGGAGTTAGCCTTGCCCCTCTGTCACACAGTTGATGCATAATGGTGCCTTGGGCTTTCCTCAAAGGCTGTCTCAAAAATCAATCATGTAAATTCTGATTCTTCATTTATTATAAATCTCCACTGAGAGCAGACCATGCGTATATTCCTGTACACGAACACACATACACATTAGTAGTTAACTACTCACTAACCCTGTACGTTGTTTTCCATAGTGTTTTTTTCTCCTCTTACCCAATAGTTTTTACTAATTTCTAAAACATCATTTGAAATAATTTCTTGCTCCAGATACTGGGGAGTCCAGGTGGGCTTGAAAGTCCACCCAGAGGTCACCCTTCTGGCAATGAGGCTGAAAAACCCCCTTAATTGAGCCTGCCAGACCACCTGTTATACTTGGATAATTCAGAAACAGCTTTTTGCATTAATCCATGCCAGGCATGAATCTAATCCTAAATGAGGCATGTTGGAAAGCATTTGGATTAGAAATAATGTCATTAAAACCATATGCCTGCATTTTTAAATGTGCTTTCAGAAGACGTAGCACCATTCCAAATTTTCCATCACAGTTTATATTCTACCTATAATGTTTTTTGTATGGCTCTAGGTGAAGGAAAAGGGCTGTGAAGAAACCATTGTCAGGAAGATACAAACTATAAACTTGAAGCACCCTGAATATAAGGCTTCTCATGTGCTGCTGGTACACCTGTTTCAAGGCAGAGAATGGTCTTCCTTCACCCAAAATTAGAAAAAATGAGCGGGACAGTTATTCAGGTTTCGCCTCCATTCTTGTGCCTGCCCATTGCCATTCTTGACACACTCTGCTGGAGTCTTGCGAAGACGACTAGCTGGCTCTTCCGTGATACCTCAAATGTTCCTCAAACTTGAGTTTAGTCCTTATAACCCTGTAACCTAACCTGTGCACATGTTTGTCTTTTTTAGTGCCTTCAGTGGCATGAGAGCATAATGAGATTGACTCTATAATGAGTTATTTCTGCATTCCTCAGAGGTCTGGTTTTAAGCCCGACACATAATTGGTATTTGATGGGATTATTCAATGAGTAATTGAGCAATTGAATGACCCGTATGTATTCACATTTCAGCTTTACTTAAGGAAAAGTATTTAGTAAGGATAAAGGGTATAAATGTTATGTGTGTGGGGTGGAAAGTAACTTGGCCATGCTGACAACTGCAGGAATGTTCACTAAATAAACAAGGTAAGTCCAATGCCTGCCTGTCTTCCATAGAAGACCTTGCTTTTTAAGAAAGGAATAGCAGAGCCCACTATCCGTATTTATATAATTTCCATGATTTGTTCATCTTCTGCCTTAGTCACCTAAATGGAGGGCCTCTCCTCCCCTCATACCTTCCGGGACATGGTCTTCCACCTCCATTATGAGTAGAATGTGGGGCAGCCTGAAAGGCACAGCTGATTTTCTCCTTATCTCGGTATGGTATCTGTTAGCGAGAAAACCAGAGTTACACATTTAAGTAGATTCGTTGTATGTGATGAACTCTTAAGATTCATAGTTTAATATCACAGTTTAATATATGTTGTGATATGAGTGTATGGTATGGGAACTACTTGGTGAAGGGTATGCTAGGTTTTTCAAAGAGGGCTGGTCTGATTTTTTAAATGGCTTAATTAATAATAATAATATATATATATATATATATATATATATATATATTTTACAAGGAAATATACTCAGTATCCCTTGGAGTAGAGATTTTCAATTCAGTTTGTGCATCAGAATTGCTTGTGGAGCTTTCATTTAATATAGATAGATACCTGGGCACAACCCTCATTTCCAATTCATTTGGTCTGGAGAAAAGTTAGACATTTTTTAAAAATGATGTTCTTGATATAGAGTTGAATACCACTGACCCAGGGTTACCAAGAAATTCATAATCATTCTAAGAAAAACAATTTCTAATCTTTTCAACCCTTTATTTTAAATGCACAGGTAGTAATTTTCCCATAAGTGGAAAAATCCAAAGGAGATGTGTTTTGTATGTGTGGGCCTTCTTGATACAAACTAAGTTGGAGGCATATAAATTGCTGCCTGAGTTTTGAGATATTTGGGAAGATGTTCCTTTTCTAAGAAAACCAACCGAGTGACGCCAGCCAACGTATGGAGTGTTTGAGAAAGCAACGAGGCTTTTACTTCTTTAATGGCATGGTTTACAATAGACCATTAACTCTGGGAGAGGTAGTTATATTTACTTAAATCCCAAGGTGAAAGGTTAGCTGTGGGGTTCTTTTTTTTCTGAAGGAGGGGTTTGGTAGAAGGGAGTCATAGATCATTCACTAGTGATAAGCTCCTGAGAAAATAGTAGAGGGTCCTCTGGCAGGAAAGAGGCACAGGTAAAGCATAAAGTGTTAAACTTGGAAACGAGGGGAAAAAAATAAAATCATAATCACAATGAATTGGTGACAGGTTGTCAAGAATTAGGTCATTAATATATGAGCATTAATGGGATGCAGATTTTGATAATAAAGACCAAAAGGTGAGTTTCAAGACAGTAATTACTCATACATGAATATTCACACTTACATAGAGTATTTATACCTGTTTGTATTGCTAATTTGAGAATTAGGGGGTTAAAATGCATCCTCCTTATGGATATTTGGTTTTTGTCCCAAGATTCTTTCTGTCACCAGATCTCCCAAAGTTTGTGCTGCTCTGTAAATCTTACTTTTGTAGTTAATGCAATTGGAAAAGCAGATGGAAGGACATTCATTATTGGGGGTGGCATGGGTGAAGTACTTGGTGCTATTGGGAAGATAGAACATGATAGACAGGACATGACCATCACATCAGTTACAATGTGCTGCATGTAAGTGAAATGATCCATCAGTCAAGATGGGCCAGATCACAATGTCTAAGTGAACAATCTTACTGTTTTAAAGTTACTGTTGAAGTTTTTGCAGAACTTAAGAAGCATGACATCATGGTGAACATTTATAGAAATATAGAACTACTTATGAAACCCGAAATAGAGATGAGGGATGAAAGTACAACAGATACAGACAAATAATAAATTTTATGTGATTATTTAATATTCCCATGTACAGTTTTTTATTACAACTCTTCTTTCTAAATAAGAGCCTGCGTAAACCTTTATATGTGGGTCTCTCCAGTTTCTTTCAATTCTCAATAATTTAATTCTGGTCTCCCTCAAATTTCAATAACAAAGTTAAAGCTGTTATTCAGAGCTTGTTTGAAAAAATTCTGTGTTAATAAAGAGTTCTTCAGAGACTATATACCTAGTTTTCCAGAAATAGTGTGTATCTTCTTAGTAATCTACAAGTCAGATTTTAGACAGCAGTTGTTAAGAAGTTTAAGACAATCATTGCCATGTTTCCAGGTCATAAAGTCCCAGTACTGGTCACCGTGGTTAGCATACTCATCACAACATTATTTTTCAAATATAGCTCAAATTAAGATTAATGATTAAATGCTGACTCTTGAGAGTTCCTCTTAAATGAAAGTTATTTTTATGAGATCTCTGAGCAGGAAGAAGCAAAACTTCAGGTCCAAGCTCTTAGCTATTTGTTTGTTGTCATCACTTTTTGGGTAAGTCCCAGCTCCATCCTGGCTACTTTATATATACTTATTATCAACTTACTTGCCTATAGTGCTGACATTGTTGATGGATTGAGACCAGTGAAACTGGCAATCGTATATCTAATGCTAGTGTCTTAGGAGCAATAAAGCAAATTTCAAAAAGAATATGAGATTAAATAGTCCTATACCTCGATTATTACAAATCATGATATATATTTTGTTTTGTCTTATCTTTTACCTTGGAGAGAGGTTTCTTTACTGCCATTGACAATTATATTTATTAAATATATGGAAAGGTCATGACCTTCCTTAAATACTTGGCTTACCTTTAAAAATCAATCTTATCAAGAGTTTGTCTATTTTAAACTGATCTGAGTTAACCTGTGAGAACTATGTGGGAAAGACATTTTCTCTGTTGGGCACAGCAGCAAAATCAGTGTCCTAGAACTTACTGATGGCACCTTCAAAGGTGACTCAGCTGACCAGGAAGTGTTGATTTCCACTTGGTGATTTTAAGAGCATGTGACAATGAAAGGGCATTTCAAGACCCCAGGGGGCAGTGGAAATACCAAATAAGGACGGTGATTGCAAAAGCTTACTAGAATGAGTAAAAGAAATATGCACTGCTGTCAGAAAAGTGAAATGTGTAATAGGCACACCATCTTCTCTGGCTCTGATGATAGCAATAAAAAAAAAAAAAAAGGAAGATGCCGTGGCAGGACTCAGAACCTAGGTCAAGGAGGGCTAGCAAAAAAATTAGAAAAGCAAAAAGTACAAATCAAGTCTTTGGCTTTAGAGTCAAATGAATGAGTAATGTAGGCCCCATCTTTTATGAACTTAACAGTGGGAAAAGCCAGGGCAGAGTTAACCTTACCACTTTATGTATTAAATGAGATGTTTTGGGCTCCTTCCAACTACAGGGACAAGAGCCGCAGTTGGGTGGCTGGTGGTTGGCTTTAAAGCCCCGTGGGAAACTGAGAGTGACAGGCAGTTGTGCTAGCAGCTTCCTGGTGAGACTGAGCAGAAAGTGGCGTGGGCGCCACATATACTGCATCCGTTGCTTTTCCGTCATCTCCTCTCAGAGGGTGGCATCCCCTGACTTTTATGGTTCAGGTAAATGCATCACGCTTGCCTTCCCTCTAGTACTGTTACCACTGCTGACTAAATTCCCTCTTCTTTCCTCTCTACCTTTCTCCTTGCTCTTGCTCATGGCTTCAACCTCCTGAATGGGTGTAGCATCCGTTTCCTGCTCTTCTGTTATTTGTTGACCCTTCTGTTTGTCCCACTGTCAGGCTGTCCAAGAGAGGATTTCCAAGGTCAGTTAATAACTATTCAGGACAAGGTGTCCCTTTTGGACTGGGCTATGCCATCCCAAGTGTGGCTGCCTTTGGCAAAGGGTCCAATCGCAGCAGCCGCACTTTGGCTGAGAAATATTGATTTGTTCACTCAATGTACATTAATTAAACTCCTCTTTTGTGCCATGTGGAGCACAAGATGCTAGGGTCACACCAGTGAGCAAGTAAGAACCATGAGTTATGAATTTTAATTTTTAATAAGGAGAGAACAACAACAATGAAACAAACTCAACTAAAATGAATGTGCATATGAAAGAACATAGGTTTGAAAGGAGCCGCTCAGAATGAGCGGTTGCCATGACAATCTTGATGAGACTCTTCTGGAGACAACTTATAGTCTAGCAGGTGCCTTGTTTGACCTGCTCAAGTAATTTTAGTTAAGATGATCCACACATGAGTGATATGATTCAAATGATAGGAACTGAAAGCAGAAGGTGAAAAGCATATCTAATCCATATATTTTCCTGATGATAGCTTCAAACAAATGAGTACTAGTTACATGCCATCAGGAATCAGATAATTTAACATAGGTAGCTTTAGATGACATGTTATTCTATAGTTGACTAAATAGTTTGGGTGTCATTACTCAGGTGTTGAGAACCTTGAGAAACAAATATTTTGACCATCATATCAGAAGGTCTTCCCACAAGATGGCACTCATAATCTCTTTTGTTTTTAAATTCTTTTTTGTTAAAACAGTGTTTTATTATTATTTTTTATAAAACTGAGGAAAATCTAAAACAGTAATATGTTTGAAAATGCAGGTAGCTCATTTAATTTAATTTTGATTGACTTATCTTATTTCTGATGAGTGCAACGTATCTCTTCAGAGAAATCAAGATATGATACTGGATTTGAGGGCTACATGAGGGTCTATAAGCCCTGCTCCCTGATTTAATATACATTAGACAGTGGTATCCCTGGATTCTTATACTAACCCAGATTTGCAATATATCAGATTACCAAAATTTTAATATTCTGATGACTTGGTTTATAATTCTGTTCTACAAGTCCTATTTCCCTGTAATGCTTGGCCTGAACAATGAGTACATATTTTCTGCTAAACAGATTTTTCATTTGGATGTATTTTAAAGTTGTAATACGTTTATACAAACTTTGAAATGGGAGATTTTCAGATTAAATTCCTACTTTCCCATTTCATCTTTTATTTAGTCACTCCTGAATCTAGATGCCCTCTGGAATAACAACCATAGTAAACAAACTCACCAAATAGGGAGGAGACTCTAGAGAGTTCAAGATGTTGCTACTTCTGCATGTTCTCTGCATTCTCCTTACTCCAAAGTCTAAGTGGAGGAAAAATCAAAATCTTATCTTTAGGAGGTTTTGTGTGTGAGACAGGAAGAACCAGGAATAGAGGGGAGCATAAAAGCAGGAGGGGAAAGGACCCGAAATTATAAATGTGTGTATTGATTGCTGTTAGAACAATGGGGCAGGATTCGGAAGATGGCGGCGTAGGAGGACGCGGGGCTCACAGCGCGTCCGGCCGATCACTTAGATTCCACCTACACCTGCCTAAAGAACCCAGAAAACCGCCAGAGGATTAGCAGAAGGGAGTCTTCGGAGTCAAGCGCAGACGAGAGGCCCACGGAAGAGGGTAGGAAGGGCGGCGAGGCGGTGCGCGCTCCACGGACTGGCGGGAGGGAGCCGGGGCGGAGGGGCGGCTCGCCGGCCAAGCGGAGCCCCCGAGTCTGGCTGGCAAAAGCGGAGGGGCCGGACAGACTGTGTTCCGACAGCAAGCGCGACTTAGCGTCTGGGAGGTCAGAAGTTAACAGCTCTGCTCGGAAAGCGGGAAGGCTGGAGGACAAAGGGAGGGAGAGCTGCTGAGCCCCCGGACGGCAGAGCTCAGCTTGGCGGGGAACAAAGGCGCCAGCGCCATCTCCCCCGCCCATCCCCCAGCCAAAATCCCAAAGGGAACCAGTTCCTGCCAGGGAACTTGCTCGCTCCGCGCAAACACCCAACTCTGTGCTTCTGCGGAGCCAAACCTCCGGCAGCGGATCTGACTCCCTCCCGCTGCCACAGGGCTCCTCCTGGAGTGGATCACCTAAGGAGAAGCGAGCTAAGCCTGCCCCTCCAGCCCCCGTGCACCTTGCCTACCCACCCCAGCTAATATGCCAGATCCCCAGCAACACAAGCCTGGCAGTGTGCAAGTAGCCCAGACGGGACACGCCACCCCACAGTGAATCCCACCCCTAGGAGAGGGGAAGAGAAGGCACACACCAGTCTGACTGTGGCCCCAGCGGTGGGCTGGGGGCAGACATCGGGTCGGACTGCGGCCCCGCCCACTAACTCCAGTTATACACCACAGCACAGGGGAAGTGCACTGCAGGTCCTCACCACGCCAGGGACTCTCCAAAATGACCAAACGGAAGACTTCCCCTCAGAAGAATCTCCAGGAAATAACAACAGCTAATGAACTGATCAAAAAGGATTTAAATAATATAACAGAAAGTGAATTTAGAATAATAGTCATAAAATTAATCGCTGGGCTTGAAAACAGTATACAGGACAGCAGAGAATCTCTTGCCATAAAGATCGAGGGACTAAGGAACAGTCACGAGGAGTTGAAAAACGCTTTAAACGAAATGCAAAACAAAATGGAAACCACGATGGCTCGGCTTGAAGAGGCAGAGGAGAGAATAGGTGAACTAGAAGATAAAGTTATGGAGAAAGAGGAAGCTGAAAGAAAGAGAGATAAAAAAATCCAGGAGTATGAGGGGAAAATTAGAGAACTAAGCGATACACTAAAAAAAAATAATATACGCATAATTGGTATCCCAGAGGAGGAAGAGAGAGGGAAAGGTGCTGAAGGGGTACTTGAAGAAATTATAGCTGAGAACTTCCCTGAACTGGGGAAGGAAAAAGGCATTGAAATCCAAGAGGCACAGAGAACTCCCTTCAGACGTAACTTGAATCGATCTTCTGCACGACATATCATAGTGAAACTGGCAAAATACAAGGATAAAGAGAAAATTCTGAAAGCAGCAAGGGATAAACGTGCCCTCACATATAAAGGGAGACCTATAAGACTCGTGACTGATCTCTCCTTTGAAACTTGGCAGGCCAGAAAGACTTGGCACGATATCTACAGTGTGCTAAACAGAAAAAATATGCAGCCGAGAATCCTTTATCCAGCAAGTCTGTCATTTAGAATAGAAGGAGAGATAAAGGTCTTCCCAAACAAACAAAAACTGAAGGAATTTGTCACCATGAAACCAGCCCTACAAGAGATCCTGAGGGGGATCCTGTGAGACAAAGTACCAGAGACATCACTACAAGCATAAAACATACAGACATCACAATGACTCTAAACCCATATCTTTCTATAATAACACTGAATGTAAATGGATTAAATGCGCCAACTAAAAGACATAGGGTATCAGAATGGATAAAAAAACAAGACCCATCTATTTGCTGTCTACAAGAGACTCATTTTAGATCTGAGGACACCTTTAGATTGAGAGTGAGGGGATGGAGAACTATTTATCATGCTACTGGAAGCCAAAAGAAAGCTGGAGTAGCCATACTTATATCAGACAAACTAGACTTTAAATTAAAGGCTGTAACAAGAGATGAAGAAGGGCATTATATAATAATCACAGGGTCTATCCACCAGGAAGAGCTAACTATTATAAATGTCTATGCGCCAAATACCCGAGCCCCCAGATATATAAAACAATTACTCATAAACATAAGCAACCTTATTGATAAGAATGTGGTCATTGCAGGGAACTTTAACACCCCACTTACAGAAATGGATAGATCATCTAGACACACAGTCAATAAAGAAACAAGGGCCCTGAATGATACATTGGATCAGATGGACTTGACAGATATATTTAGAACTCTGCATCCCAAAGCAACAGAATATACTTTCTTCTCGAGTGCACATGGAACATTCTCCAAGATAGATCATATACTGGGTCACAAAACAGCCCTTCATAAGTTTACAAGAATTGAAATTATACCATGCATACTTTCAGACCACAATGCTATGAAGCTTGAAATCAACCACAGGAAAAAGTCTGGAAAACCTCCAAAAGCATGGAGGTTAAAGAACACCCTACTAACGAATGAGTGGGTCAACCAGGCAATTAGAGAAGAAATTAAAATATA